>NW_021680376.1:746660-791422 GCF_001412515.2 Diachasma alloeum
CCCCCGGAATTTTAATTTCTCCAGTCGTTATTGTTTATTTCCCACACATTGTCATCATCACTTGCTCCTCAAGCCCCTGAAAATCACCGGTTAATTATCCCCAGAAGTGCATGTAGATCGAGTCATGCTGAAGGAGACGGTGATAATCCCGGTGGAGAGGAATGAATGGGCTGTATACCGATACCTCTCGAGATATTCACGGGAGTGGGGGTACGGCCCGAATGCGCAAGGTGATGGGGCCTCGCTCGGCGCGAGTGGTGGGGGCTCCGCGCAGGCCCACACACGTGAAGACAGGTCGAGTCTCGGAGGTCTCGGGGCGCTCTCTCTCTCTCTCGCTCGTCGGTGTTCTTTGATCTCACCGGGTTATACTGCAAGTATGGGCCTCTCGCCACGGCTTCTCCTTTCTCTTCCCTGAGTTTTAGATTTTTACCTCCTCTGTCTTGAGAACAAACTCTTCCTCATCTGGTCTTCCTTTTCCCTCCCACTTTGGGGGACTCACTTCCACCTGGAATTGTGGGATGAATCTTGCGCACCTTGCGCACACATTTTCCAGCTGCCGCTCGGAGTTGAGGGGAAATTTTTTGTCGTTAAAATTGTTGACGATGCCTGTTTTTCCGAGGTTAAGAAACAGTTTTTTTCCATTATTGGGAAAATCGGGGGATTTTTTTTAATGACAACCAGGTTTGATCTTTATGACAAAATGAGTGATAAGACGATTTTATAAAAATTCCGGATTTGCATTGTTGATTTTTTCTAAATTATTTGAAAAAAAAAATATTCTGTGAATTTCCTAATTTTTAATTTCCGACGTAAACTTCAAAAATGGAAATTAATTTTGCTCTTCAAAATGAGTATTTGAAAATAAAAAAAAATTAGATGATTTGATCTCGAAAAAACTCTCACTCCCCATGAATCATCGTCCTTCGACTGAAGAACAAACAAATATCGATCACCGGAATTCGATATAAATGTTTCTTCTGCAGGCAGCAGGTATTATGATGTGAAGATTCTTACAATAGCACAGCTGCTATAACACGGGTACGTGTGTTGAGATAAAAGAGTGAGGCCCAGCGAGGTGAATGAGGGAGGAAGAGGGGGCGGGTCGGGACATTGGTTTGAAAACCATGCGGGTGGCCCAAAATGAAATGGGAGAGAGAGGGTATGAACCATTGGCTTTTCATTCTTTTATTTTTCCGAAGTATTAAGTATATTGAGGAAATTGAAAGACGATGAACATCTCAATCGCTGAGGTATCGAGCGGAGTGAATCACTATTGAGATATTTTATTAACTTATTTTATTTAATTTTTGAGTTTAGGGGGGGGGGGTTATAATATGACCCCCAGTCGGACCCCCATATGAGCTCCGTGGCCTTTATTTTGAGCCCCATTGCCTCATTTGGTCCCAACGATGGCCGCCGACATTCCCCCAACATAGGCCCGACGTTAAAATTTTTTACCTCTCCCTGCATATTGATTTCAAAATACATTTTTTCAACAACAGATGACGCAATCAAACTCGATCAAGATGGCGTTAGGAAGAATATTTTAAAACACAATATGATTCATTTAAACAACTATTTTGGCGTATACCATCCGATATTATTTTATAAACGATGGAATATTAGCACTAAATGTCTGCCATATTATCAGACTTGGCGAAGTAATCACAGCCGCAAGGTCGGCGCACTTTGATCCGTTGATCCATAAGCAGGGGGAGTCAATGGAACCCATTGACCCCTCGGCCAAGTATGTCTGCTTTTTAAATAAAAGTTAATCATGTAAATAAAAATTGAGTCCAGGGGAAATGAGAGTGCATTTGACAGACTCGTGACAGCTTCAGGATTTTTAATTCCAATAAGAATTTCCACATCTTCGTTCTTCACGAAATTTTTTATATATTTAAAGACTTGATGAGATTGAAATTAATAAATAATATCAGATATCCCAAAAATGAAAAAAATGAGAAAAAAATTCAACAACTGCAGAGTAAATTTCTCCATTTTTTTTTCATTTTGAAAGTATTTTTTCAAGCTTTAAAATGAAACATGACTCGTCCAAATCGCACCATTCACTAAGAAGACATTGACGCTTGAAGACAGTCTCCTCTATTCGCAAATTACGAGCATTAAAAACACCTGTAAACACTGGAAAAACAATTCCCCCACGTTTACGGTGAGAATAACAGAGAATGACTGGTGAGTGCTCGGCTGTGATGTGTGCGGTTGTCTTGAGTTATGCAAATTAGGCACGTCATTACGTGGCGTTGGCATACGACGCTAAATTTATTGCAGACCATGGGAGTGACACTCTCGCGAAGATTAAAGCATTCTGAAGATTAAAGTAGTTTTGAATCTTAATAAAACGACATGTGTGGGGAATTTTTCTTTTCATTTTAACACTGTTTTCGTTGAAAATTAATGAACTATATATTTTAATGAAAATGTTTTAATCATGCGAAGTAAATTATTCAAATGAAATTTGAATTAATTATTTGTTTTGGTCATCGTTGAACATTGGCCCAACGTTGGCAGCCAACATTCCCCTAATGTTGGCAGCCCACATCGCCCCAACATTAACTTTATTTACCCGTTACTGAATGTCAACGTTGCCTCAACATTGGTAACCAATATTGGCCCAACGTTGGCGGCCAACATTGGCCCAACGTCGGCAGCCAACATTGCGCCAACTTTAAATTTTTCACATTTTCCTAAATATTGGTTTGAAAATAATTTTTTTTTCAACATCAGATAATGCAATCAGTCTCATGATCGAACTCGGTCAATATGGCATTGGGAAAAATATTTCAAATCACAATTGGATTCATTTACGCAATTATTTTTTCAATCGTGGGTATGGTCTTATTATACATTATTATGCATTATTTATTCACTTTTTCGTACTCCTTAGGCCAAAATTACTGACCCTGACAAGGAAAATTTAATTTCGGATTTGACGGGCAATGCTTTCATTCGGCAGCAAAAGCAGTCCTAAAATAAGGAAACCCTACTCTAGCCCCGATGACTCATATCATTCAATGTGTATTGTACACACCGATAAGCGAGTTGTGAATCTGAACAAAAGGGAATAGGGGAATGAACCGACTTGAATTCCCTCAGGAATACTCGTATCGTTTCACTCCCATGAATGTTGGGTGTATATATATATTTTTTTATTACTCTCTCCTTCTCACAATTTCTCCCTCATTCCACATCTCGAGAAAGAGGAAAATAACGCTGTGAGGCAGCAGTAAAGTGAGCGTTGCTAGGCAAGCGTTTGACTCATATTCCTCAAGGCGCAACTCAATATACATCTGATCCTCCTCCTCTGCTTCCCTCGGTTTACAATCACTTCCTTTCATCTGAACTACCATTTCAAATTGTGCGTTTTTGTGCGAATGCGGGTGACAATGTGGGAATATTACTCTTTATTCGGGCCATTCAGGAGAAATTACGACGTCGTGTTATTTTTATTTCGCCGACAATTACATCGTCGTTGCATGTGATATTGATTTGATGATTGTCCTGACTTCGTCGGGGGATTCATCAAATGATTCGTGGCGACACGGGGAGAAATCAAAGCCACAAGTCAATGAGAACTTTGCATTCAGAGAATTGAGAAAACCCTTTTTTATTCAGTACAGAACAATTTTTGGAAATTCACAGGGAAAAAACAAATTTTCAATTCTAAAAAAAAAATTAATTTGAGGAATTTTGATTCTTTCTTTCGTTATCCCTGGAATGAGAAATTTTCCACTGGATTCCGGAGGAAATGTCTTCGGCAGTGAGTATCAAAAACATTTCGATTCAAGTTAGAAATGTTGTTGAATCGAAAATACTTGAATTTTTGAATTGAGAATATTTCCAAGGGATGAAATTTAGGAATGAACAATAATTAAATGAACAAATTTCAATGCGAGATCAATTCACACTCCAATATTTCAATTTCACTATCTAAAATTGAATAAAGAAATTTTCATTTTCGTTATAAAATCATTCTATTTCGTAATTGATGAAAATTTCTGAAAATAATTCCATTTCCTCATTCAAAATTCGATAAATCACAAGTTTTCCAGTTGTATATCCATCGAAATCGTAAACACTACTCGAATGGTTGAAAAATAAAATGTCAAACAAGTTGTACATCCTCAAGTACTGCAGTCCCGACGGCCCAGTGCATCTGCCAGTGAGCGCAGTGTTTAATGCACAACAAAAGTCGTTACACCGGTCTCCACATGGAAATACATAAATCAGTTTCCAGTGTTACATACGGAGGGGGTAGCATAGAGGTTAGTCTCGTGTTTGCAACTGAGCGAAGAATCTACCAGTACAGTTGCCAGGCTAACACTATCACCAACTTCTAAATGAGTTTCACCGAGACTAACGCCTGTCGATATTTCATCCCCTATCTGACGCTCACGTGCGCCCACATTCAACATATGTAGGCCCCCTAGATTTAATGTCAATTTTACTCTGTCCCCCTTTTACTTTCAGTCCCTTTGTAGCTCAAATCCCCCGTCACTCCCCCACTTGCTCGCAACTCCATTCTTCTTTTGGTGGAGTAGTTTGCCGAACGTGAAACTGTCTGTGTCATTTACACTAACGCTCTGTGATAATGAGGGAGAAATAGTACAACTTTGAATGGCGATATCTCGAGATCGGCTGAGTGAATTCTAAGGATTTTAGCTCCGATTTCAAGATATTTTTCCAATGCTCAAAATGAGCTCAAAATCATTCAAATCGCATCGTTGAGTCCGGAGATATTCCGGATTTCAGAAAATTGAAAATGTCTAAATTTGACATTTTTCATTTTTTTAAACAATTGTTAATGGTAAAAATCTAATCTTTTCAAATTATTATTATCAGGGGTATGTGAACATTCAGTGGACATTACTAGTCGCGAAAAATAACCCGACACGGCCGCCCCGAGAGGAAGAAATCACTCTTTGTTACAATGAAGAATAAATAGACTAATTTTGAATAGCGATATCTCGGGATTCACTGAGTGTATTCGAAAAAGTTTAGCGTCGTTTTGAAGATATTTTTTCAAAGTTTAAAATCAGCCCAAAATCATTTAAATCGCATTGTTGAGTCCGGAGATATTACGAATGTTAGAAAATTGAAAATTTCTAAAGTTGACATTTTTTAATTTTTTAAAACAATTATTAATAATAAATATTTAATCTTCTTCTATCACTATTATCAGACGTATAAGAACATGCCCTGTACATTATACCACTCGTGATTCTGACAAATAACCCCACGCATCCACCCCGCGAGGAAGAAATCACATTTCGTGATGATAGAGAGAACAGGTATGCATTGCGACGAAAAAAAATGGACTCGATTAAAGGGAGCATTTATCTCCGAGCGTAGGTTAGCGAACGTGTGTTGAACAATGCGATAAGATAAATCCGTTGGGTGTAGGTAACGAAACCCAGTGGGCTTAGGTATATTATTACAGACGATAACGAGAACTCCGTACTCCATTGTGAGATATCACTCTGATTTTTCTTACGTCTGATATCGAACCCCAGTTAGTTATTTATAAGCCAAATAGCATTGGCGACAATTATATCTTTGTGTAGTGATATTAACTTGACGATTGTTCTGTCTTCGTCCGGGGATTCGCCGAATGATTCATACCGAGAACAGAAAGACCTGAAAGTCGCGAGTCAATGGGAATTTTGCACTCTCACAATTGAGAATATTTTTATTCAGAGCAGAATAATTTTTGTCAAATCCCAGAAATTTATCATGTTTAATTTCCGCTGGAATTTTGGGACATTTTGTCATTGAAAAATCAAAGATTCCAGCGATTTTTTCTTCGAATCATCAGAAAATCAATTAAATTCTCGATTTTTCAGTTCAATTGTTCCATGAAAATGTGGAAAAATCAGGAAAATTCAGGGAAAAATTCACGTAATTTTGTCAAGTTGTAAAATTTTCGTCCCACTGCCACTGAAAAGTCGTGAATTTCCTTGAATTCCACCTAAAACTTGAAATTTCATAACCATTATTTCCCTAAACTGGATTCAGTGTCATTCTCATGAGAATTACTACCACATTTTCCATGAAATTTCATTTCGAAATTGATAAAAAGACAATCCAGATCATTCGCAAGTCAGGAATACCCTCGCTATCGAATTTCCCGATTAAAGACTCGGCTGACAAAAACAGATAACGCCACTGAATTAATATTTTCCCCGAATGCAACACTGCAAACATTATTGTTTGCGTCAAGAGTGATAAAAGGAAGAGCAGCAGCAGCTGTGCGATAAGACGCTTCCTTTGAAACCCACCACCGAGTTTCGCCGACAAAACACCCGAACGGGGGTTGCAGAACGGTTCCCGTTAAGTTGTTCCGCGTGAGAAGCTAAAATAAATTTTTTTAAACAGGGAAATTGCTCTTGTATTGCAAATAGTGTAGTTATTTTTGCTAATAAATTGGCAATTTACTTCCGAACGGTTATTTTGCGCCTCATTTCCTTCTGTCCTGTATTTTTTTAAGCCATCATTCAATCGATTCAGAAAATTTTTTTGGTTATCGTGGGACAACCGATTTTCGAAAAGATTCGAAAATTAAAAACTAATCGATGAATTGAATTTTAATTAATGGCGATCGATAGGGCTCAACAGTACCTACATTTGAAGAAGAAAAATTCAATTTCATCCATTTAGTAGCGAACAATTGAAGATAAACGCCCGTACGGGCGTCGAAAAATTGCATTTTTAGAAGCAAAAATAGCGAAAGTACTCGGATACTCTGAAGTTGTGCCGGCGAAAACTCCATATTTCGGGGGTTTCAGAATAAAAGCCCCGAGAAAAAAGGGACTCCAAGTGGATCCGTAGGTGGCGTTCAAGGGTTTATAAGTACCTCGCAACCATAGCTATTACCCACACGAGATATATAAAAAAGCCCCGTGCCTTCTCTCTCCCTCGACGTCGCATCTTCTCGGCTCTCGCTCGTTGTACCCCCGGAGCACTCTATTGTACGCGTTTTGATCGTATCGACCTCACGTGCTAGCGCAACCTTAGCGCTTACCATTCGCGAGTTTGTGCTCGGAATAAAGTGTCCAAACGTCCAGATAGTCTTTCGTGCATTGCACCTTATCGATTTCCCTCCCGACGACCGCTCTATTGCTCTCCGTGACACATGAACTCTGTTACTATCGTGTTTCATGCGTTCTCCTCTCGATTATGCTCATGCTTAAGTTACATTCGCTGGGAAAACTGTCTCGCGAAAGTGGACATGCGAAAATGTAAACTCAACTGTCAAACTTATTTGGCATTTTGTTTAAACCCAACTGTTCTCATATTTTTTATCTCTCGTTTTATCTCTTGTCACTTCAAAAATTGTCCAACAAATTATTATTATTTTCCAGTTAAAAAGCCTTCTGAGGCAATAAATGTTTGAGCACGATAATGCGTTGGCTCATCCGTAAAAATGTGAAAGTCTCTATTGTGGATAGTGGCATTGTCGTTGGAAATAAAGAAGTGGAAGAGTTAGCACTTCCGTCGATGTTCGAGGAGAGTATAAAAGAAAGACATGTGTATTCCCTGGCAGTTAGTATTGGAAGGGGCCAGATGGAAGTGCAAATAAAGGACGAGCTCGCATGAATAGAGACTCTCGCGCTCGTGCGACAATGCGTCGTGCAACGTTAAAAGAGTCCTTTGGTGTTTTCCATAAAAAAAACGCCCTAACTAATGCTGGAGTTTACGTGCGGCGAATCGATTCGCGCTCTTGGTATGCTGCGAACTGCACGGTGTGAAGTACTAACAACCGCTCAATGGGATGTCATTACCCGTTCATTCATCAATGCATTTATTCTGAGAGCTACTGATCATAAAATTGAATGGATATTATGAGTCTGTAATTCTTTTCAGTAAAATATAATGATAGTTTTTAATAATATTTGCCGTTAGAAGGACAGGTATATATATACCTGTAATAATAATAATAATAATAATAAAATTTAATAATTATAAAACTGAAAAATCAATTATTTTAAATAATAATAATTCTTTTCAGTAAAATATAATGATAGTTTTTAATAATATTTGCCGTTAGAAGGACAGGTATATATATACCTGTAATAATAATAATAATAATAATAAAATTTAATAATTATAAAACTGAAAAATCAATTATTTTAAATAATAATAATTCTTTTCAGTAAAATATAATGATAGTTTTTAATAATATTTGCCGTTAGAAGGACAGGTATATATATACCTGTAATAATAATAATAATAATAATAAAATTTAATAATTATAAAACTGAAAAATCAATTATTTTAAATAATAATAATTCTTTTCAGTAAAATATAATGATAGTTTTTAATAATATTTGCCGTTAGAAGGACAGGTATATATATATACCTGTAATAATAATAATAATAATAATAATAATAATAAAATTTAATAATTATAAAACTGAAAAATCAATTATTTGAAATAATAATAATTTCCAGTAAAATATAATGATAGTTTTTAATAATATTTGCCGTTAGAAGGACGGTAGCGATATACAGTAATAAAAAAAACAAAAATAAATCTCATTCAATTTAATAAGATAACATAAACAATGAATTATGTACTGTAGAAGAAAATGATGTGCAAAATTACCATTCGGAAACATATTGCTAATTTATTAGCAAAAATAACGATGCCATATGAAGACAAGAGCAATTTCCCACTTGTTTCATCTCATATTTGTTCACTGATTTTTTTTGAATTACTTTTTTTGCAAATTTGAAATTGCTCACGTACAGATTATTTTAAGGTCTTAAAATAGTGGAATACCTGACGATTACGTCAGTATTTGAAACAGTGATTTTGTTCGCTGGAATAATGTCATGAAACCCTGGAGTCTGAACGGCTGTACGTATGACGGATGTTATTTAGGTTTCGCCCCAACGACGGGCACGTACGATCGTTTGTGCACGTGCCTGCGTCTCCCCTTGTGTAGTAGTTGTTCTCAAATATCAATTTTAAATCGGAAATGTATACAGAGTATAATCTGCATAAATGCGTTTTTCAAGTTGTTAAAAATTTTTATATAAAATTTTCGGTACATTTATTTAAATTTTTATCAAGTGACAGTTCCACTGCAATTTCCAGGAATTTTTATCAATGAGTCATAATTACTGTTAATTGTCAAGCTGTCAATTTTCAACATAAATCTTAAAACTTTAAATATTAAAATAATCCTCAATTTGTACATTTAAATGTCGAAATATTCTATCAATAATTTAGGTAGGAAGACTGACGATTATTTGAATAATCGGAAATCAAGTACCTAAAGTTAGAATTAGCTTGCTAACTGAAAAATTACATTTCAGTATTATCAAATATTTTATTCACTATCAATCGAAAAATTTAATCAATAAATTCTATAATATTTTAAATTTGTTAAATGTAGTTGAACTTTGAACAATACAACGAGCCTATCCCTGTCCAGGACTGCTAATTCCCCCGACACTTGCAGTTCACGATAATATCAGCATAATGGAAATGCCATTCTCCAGACATTACAAGTTTATTTGAATTCCCAAGAATAATTTTTTTCCCAAACGTATACACTTCCTGAATCAACAGCGGAATTGAGTTATTTTCGAACGTCAAGAAGCCAAAACGCGTATTCTCCTGCAGTCATTGTTTATCCACTGCATTTAGACCATTTGTTGCTTTAGCACACCTATGCGAGCGCTCGCGGAGCAACAGCGTCCGGAATTCCTCTAAACACAGTGTGAAAATGCCCCTGGTCGATGAACCCGTCGCCATCAGCGTTCTTTCATCGTCCCGCGATAAAAAAAAAAATGCAAAAAATCGTCAATCACCCGAGCCGATATGAAACAATGGGGGAATATTCCATATCGTTCTGGATGGAAAATAAAAAAATGGACGGGAGAGAGCAACGACGTATGAAATGGAGAGAGGCTGATCCCTGCGAATGTGACTTTTGGAGCGCATTCAGTTTGTGCATCGGCCATTGGTTCAGAGGATTTTTAAATTATTGGAGGGGTGGATAAAATACTTTGAAAAAATTGAAATAGAAATTATTTTCATTTGAGGCATTTTTGGGTCTTCGTTTCGTTGTTCTTGGATTTTTCACGGGATTTCAGAGATAAAAATTACGGAAAAATTTATGTTTTGAAAAATATGTAAAAAAATGTCTTGAATTGACCCAATTTATATAAAAAAATATATAAAATATAGAATATATAAATAATATATGAAATATATGTTTTATTATTTTTTTATATATTCTTCATAAATATGAAAAATATATGGAATTGGCTCATATTAAATTTTTTTTATGGGGGAATATCTTCAGCATTGAGTATCAAAAACTATTTAATTCAAGTGAGAAATTTAGTTAACAACAGTAACTAAACAAACAAATTTAAATAAGAAATCAATTCCCACTCCAAAAAATTCACTATCTCAAATTGAATAAAAAAAATTCCCGCTCGATGATGAAAAGATAATTCCATTTTATCATTCAAAATCGGATAAACCCCAAATTTTCCGTAGAATCATTCACCCCAAATCCTTTTGTTGCAGTAAAAAAATAATTCCCAAAAATTAGGACTTCACGATTCGCCTAAAATAAAAATCTCCAAAAAATAATGTTAAAAAATGCCAGATTTCCTCTCTAAATTCACTTCTAAACAATCGCTAAGTCACAACATCCCCAGCTGTAATTCCCTTTCGTCACGGTCACGTATACCCCGTCTCAATCACTGGATCAATGTCATGTGTCGGCTGTACCTGACCCCCGACAAACTTAAATATCTTGAGGCAATCGTGAAGTTTCCCTCCCGTGTCTTTGATGCTCTCGCTAAAATGCTGAATGAACTCGCAAAATAGAAGGACGAGAGAGAGAGAAACAGCGAGAGAGACAAAGAGAGAAAAAAGCGAAAACGAGCGGAGATGAAATATAAAGAGTCGTATTGAGCGACTACTTTAACATAAGTCTCGTCTTTTGTTCCCCGTCCCCATGAATGGATGGTGAATGTTAAGTGGTTTCGTGGTTCGTTTTTGGCCGGTAACATCTCGATAGCTCGTACCCACATTTACATATTCCTAGGAGGTATAAAGGCTTCGTTATGCGCAAGTGCCTGGCGTCATTGAGAATTGACATGTACGATTTAGGGAGACAGGAAGCGGTGAATTGTAATTGCGGTGGCTTTTTCAAAGGTGAAACATGGCTGTCATCTCCATATTCATGATCATTATGGAGCATTGATGATAATGAATCGACCCGAAAGAGGAAAATGTGGGAATAATTGGGGAGGGCTATTCCCCGAAAAATATGAATTCCAATGTGTGCCGAGTGAAACAGCTCACGTTCTGGGTGTCAACGAAAAAATAATTCGTCATTCCGTGCGTGGAAAGTTAATGGGGGTATTTGTGGTGCGATGCATGACGGAAGAGCATTATATTCGTCCTCAAAGGACTAGGGTTTTACAATTAAAAAATGAGGAGGCATTGTTGGCGTGAGGGATCAAATGGTGAATAAAATGTGTGGAACCTGCATGCGGTACCGTCATTATGCGTCAGCTTGTTCTTTATGCGAACAATTCCGACGCACCACCTTCACACACTGTCTTCGTAATTTTTTGCTTCTGGATTGACCTGAGGGTGTCATGGGGCTCTCACTGAAGGAATTCTCAAAATGTTCGACGAAAAATTTCGTTTTTGCTTTCATCAACAGTATGAAAGACTCAGGGACCCACCTATGGTCCTGTATCAGTAAAGAAGAGCGGATTTTTTTAACAATCCTTGGAATACAAGAAAAAAAACAGAATTTGATTAAAATGAATGCATTGATATAATTTTAAATGCTGATAATTAACCAGTCTCGTTAATAACTGGAGCGGACTGCACACACTCGATGCGAGTCTACTGAATACTGAATAAATCACGACAATTCGACACTAACGCTTAATCGCGTCGATAACTAATATGCAATTTAGGGCGGACCTCGACAGCTGTCGCGAAAACCCCGAAGGTCAGTCAAAAGTGGCAGATCCAGTCCGCAACATAATGCGATAGGTGTTTCCCAACTTTGGAGATGAAAACTGTTGCATTAATTTGAATAAAATTCTGTTTTTCTTTTCTTGTGACCCAATAATCCCCTCCGAAAATAAATAAATTCCGTCATGAAGGGATCCGCTGACTGCTGTGACGCAAACAATCAGCAGAATTGCCACAACCGGAGAGCACTTTAGCTGGAGCAAGAGGAAGGAATAAGGAAATAATACTGAGGCATCTTGCCAGTGCAGGCTCGTATCCCACATTTCTCGGGTATAAAAAGGGAGAAGCGATTCTGGGTGGATGTACGGCATTCTGTACGTGAGCAATCCAATGTACATATGTGTACAGAAGCAACGTGGATAATGGGGTATTGCGAACTATTTGTTAGCAGCGCGACGCCACTCAGACGCCGATGGGATATACTGCAGGCGCACGTCGCGACGTACTTCCGATATGGGAAAATGCTGGCAACGTAGTCCGTTAGGAGTCATATTCTATTTTCCCCCCCATTTTTCTAGGAAAATTATCAATACGTTGAACTGCAAAATATTTTATTTGATTTAGAGATTTATTATTTACTTGGGAGCTACGCCCGCTGCCCACTCCGCTATCACCATATGACAGTCATGATCCTTATTCTGACCCTTATGACCTTTAATCTGACCCTCGTCACCCTTATTCGCCCTCCCGTGACCCTTACTCTGACTCTATTGAACCTTATTTTCATCCCCGTGACCCTTATTCTGATCCTTGTGACCCTTAATTTGAACTTTGTGGTCCTTAATCTGACCCTTGTTACCATTAGTTGGATCCTTAATGGTTTGACCCTCATAACCCTCGTGGCCCTTATTTCGAGACTCGCGACCCTTATTCTGACCCTCGTCACCCTTACTCGGCCTCCCGTGACCCTTACTCAGACTCTATTGACCCTTATTTTGATCCTTGTAACCCTTATTGACCCTTGTGATCCCTAATCTGACCCCGTTTTCTAAGAATTAAAACATTCAAAAATATAATACACGGATGGAATTGTAATTAATTTCCATCGATAGGGCTCGACAAAACCTAAATTTGCAATAAAAAATGATTCGATTCCATCAATTTATTTATAAAAAAAAATTTAGTATGAAAAATTTATGGAATGCCGCCGAATCCTTAAATGGACTCAAATCTATTCTCAATTCTCACAATTATCTACGTAATTCTCCACGTGGTACATTTCACACGCACTTTATTACTTCCAGGTACACGAGCTCGGAAAATTCTCATTTCTCTTTCTCATTGGAATCCTGTCCGCAATAGTTTTTCAGGTCTTATGGTCTCAAGTACTCAATCAATAGTTCCCTTGAAACATCGAACGGAGGGGAATAGCCCGGAATAATTCAGTGAGTCAAGGGGACAAGTAAAAAGGGGAAGTCCCGATCTAAAACGAAAGAGTGTTTGTTGCGAATGAGGGAAGAGCCGAGAGGCGGCACGAAATTTTTTTTTTTCCAAAATACTATGACGAAAAATTGTGGCCCTGCATGACCAATCCTGCCACCGAGGACGGTAATGCAATATACCACGTGAAAGTGGGGTGTCTCCTAGCAACCCAATGTCTTCTCACCCCTCGGTTGTGGCGCCCTTTCTCATTCCACTCTGGCCTTTAAGGAGGAACATGGCTAGGGCATGCTGAGGATCGCGTGATTCAGGCGCCAAACGGCCGATGGGCGAAGTTAATGGAATAACCTAGAAATGTGGGGTGCATGAATCGATGAACGTCATTTACTTTTCAATTTGAAAATCGTGAATTAAGGATTGACGACATTTTCCGCACCCTTCGGGAATCCCATTTAATGGCAAATGACGCGAATATTTGAGGCATTTTTTTTTAGGAAATGTGTCGCGTTGGGATAACTATGACTTTCCAGTGCTCTAGAATTTTTCTTCCGTTTCAAAACTGCAAAATCAATTATTTGAAATAATAATTCAGCGAAGTGGTAAAATGGTTCAAGTCGACTCATCTCCCAGTTGAGTTTATGAGGAATATTTCCGAATTTAAGGGAGATAGCGAAATTTTCGTAATTACATTTGTTGTAGCTCTCAATTGGCTCTACAAAAAAGTTTCTAACAAAATTTTGCTATCTCCATTAGATTCCGAGATATTCGCGGAAACATGGTCAATAGTCAAAATTGACTTGAATCGTTTTACCACTTCGCTACTGAATTCTCTTCAGTAAAATATAATAATAGTAGTTAATATTATTTGCCGCTAGAAGGACGGCGGCGATACCCAGTAGAATACATATATACGTGTAATAATAATAATACGAGTAATAATAATAAAATGCAATAATTATAAGACTGAAAAATAATTTTTTTTAAATTTTTTTTTAACCTGGAATGAGTTGAAACACTGATTTCTTTGGTTTCAAAACGTCTGGAGGATGAAATTAAATAATGAACACAATCGTATTAGTTCATAGCCCTCAGATTTAGAAATGTTCATCAAAAATGTTTCACTCGTCAACTTAATTTTTTAGTTTTATTCTTTATCTAGCATTCCTTTTAAGCCCATCATCTTTTGCCTCGAATACCCTTTCCGATGCACTCCTCTCGGCCTTTAGAGAATCGAATCTGTCGCCTAGGAAGAAGGAGAGGAAGGAAACTTTGAGTGAGTGGAAAACGAGTTAAGGAAGCTCGTCCTTCCACCAAAGTTCTTTATCGAAATTGGATTATTTTCTGAGTAAAAGTTTTTCGTGATTTCCTCCGCTGCACGACACAATCAATTTCCAGTGATCTTCACGATTTTCACGGTTAATCAACTCTGATTATTGGGGCAGTCTTGATGAAGATTCGGACGTTCACCGAGATTTCTCTAGAGAAATTTTTCTCAACGTCGCTGAATAATTCAGCAGTCGAACGAATTTTGATCTTCAATTCCCAAAAATCAATTTGTTATTAATAAAAATTGGTTCATCTTGAAGTGATGATGTTCATTAATATTATTTTAATTGTCTGGAGCTCCTCTCCCCTGTTGTTGTTCCAAGAGAATGAGAGAACAAAAATCCAGAACTTTGTACTTCAACCACGAGAAACCCGGGAAACACAAGTGGACAAACAGATCCCCTCACCCCGGGGAATATTTTTCCGGAGTTTCTGAAACTGAAGAGAGATAGAAGAGTCGGATGAATTCACGGGGGAGAACGATCGACCAACGAGGCGAACAGCGGAGCATACTTTTAAAACAAATCCACCCCCTTCGAGAGTTTCCGGCATCAACCGAACAGAAGACGGAGGGCGTTTCGCTCCTCGAATTGGCTGTATTGCGTCTATCTGTTGATATCCGGTATCCAACGCCTAAGCTAATTTCAAACTCCCCCATTCCCCCCGGGGTCTGCGCCTCCGTCTTCGACATTTTGCAATTTCCTTGGAAACCCTCGCGCGAAATAACTCGGAGGATTGTAAACTTCTTGAGTGGCAATCGAGACTCATTTCCGTGGAACAAGAAGGAAGGACTTGTTCATTGATTTTATAGAGTAATTTTTTTTTGCCTGCATCTCTTTCAATTTTCAATTTTTCTCAGGGCATTTACATCTCTGAGGGAAGTCCTCAGTTCGCTGCTGGACAGCTATGAAAAGGGGAAAGGTTTGAGCTGGAGGAGGTCAAATAATCAGATGTTCTCAATGGAATGAATGAGTTTTAGTGGAAAATTTCGGATTCAATACATTCATCGTGGTATAATTGAGTGATGAAGTGGAATTGAAGTGGTTGAATGGAGTTATTTACTGACAACTCACCGTCTGCATGTTCTTGAGGACATCAGCAGCGACAGTCAGTGCCTGACTGAAAGCTCTCGTTGCTATAAACGATCGCTTAATCTGTACCCCCAATTTCTGGGGTACATCGCCAAATGAACGCATCTCTTTCATGTGATTGCCGACACACTCGAGATACTTGTCATCGAAGTTGTACTGACCGTTGAGTACAGTGAACATCTTCTGATAGAGGGTATTGAAGAAATTGTCCATCGCCCCATCCAACTTCACCTGATCGGGAAATTTTAAACTTGAGGATTTTGAAACGATTCATTTTTTATCGACTCGAATTCACTAGTGAAGTGGTAAAACGAGATGAGTCTGTTCCACTCGTGTTGGACTTTAGTTCTCGCTGAATATCTCGGAATTGAAGGGAGTTACCGAAATCTTAATGAATACCTTTTTTGCAGCTCTCATTCTGCTCTACAAAAAAGGTTTCGACAAAAATTTCACCATCTCTCTTGGATTCCGAGATACCTTCCAAAAACTGATCTATTACCAAGTGAAATTGACTGTTCCACCCTGTTTCACCACTTGATCATTAAATTCCGAATGCCAAGCATCAATCATTACTGAATTAACCATCTGTTACTCACAGTCCCCTTGGTGTAGTAGTTCTCCAGTTCTTTGAACAAATCCGTAAATACGTCGGCATTCTGTTCGTACAAAATGCCACACGTCTTCTTGAACATCTCATGGAAGCCCTAACTATAAAATTATTCAGCTCATCCATAATTCGGTGACCTTTCTCCGTAATTTATCACCACTTAAAGGCCTCCTCAATCTACTAATCAACGAATCAGTTATGTTTACTGAAAAAAAAATCGTCAAACAACTTTGTTAATGTAAATTCTCTCGTTCGTTACAGCCAAGGAATTGAGATCATGCGGTGGCATAAGTAGTGGCGGAGAGGTCTGCTGTTCAGCTGATATGGAGCTGAGACTTCAAGCCCGTGCCCGGGACAGACATGAAAAAGCCACGAGATCAACACTACAGAGACTTCAACAACTTCTCGTAACAAGAGGCACACGATTTCACAGTGAGTACAAATCGAATTCCTTTCACTGACAACTCTCTCTCCCCCCCCTCGCCAATACGTCCTTTAATCCCCATAATTAAAGTCGAAAGTGCACATAAAAGCAGGAAAATGAAATGAGGAGAAAAGCCGTGAGAAAAAAAAAGCGCTGAATTCCCCCTCGAGTTTTAATTTCCTTTTTTGTCCTGTGGAAGAGGACCTGCGGTCCCTTCTCACTCCAGTCAAAAGAATTTTTCTCGTTAGACCCGGAAAGTGATAATGGGACGATCGAACCTGTCCACTGCAAGGACTTCGATGAAAGGGAGGAAAATGGAGGAGGAGACTGAGGGCGGGGGACAAATGGGGGTGGAAACAAGATTCCAGGAGCTGGAGGGCGAATGCCTTCCAGCCCTGTGGGCTTTTTTTTAATTAAACAGTCTTCCCATATGAGTACATCGAGGGCTCGTCTTTTAACCCCCGTCTCCTGCCCCTCTTTTCTTTATTCCTTTCTCATGCCTCTGTAAAAATGTACTTGCTCACGTCCTCGGGAGGGAAGCTCTCCGCATTTTTTTTTGGCCGTGACTATTCGCACCATTGCGTGAATCACTCCCGTACACTCCATACACTCCACGCATGCGTGAAGTTTGTGTGTTTCACGCAGTTGCATTTTGATACGCCTGTGTGTTTCACGCAGTTGCATTTTGATACGCCTGTGTGTTTCACGCAGTTGCATTTTGATACGCCTGTGTGTTTCACGCAGTTGCATTTTGATACGCCTGTGTGTTTCACGCAGTTGCATTTTGATACGCCTGTGTGTTTCACGCAGTTGCATTTTGATACGCCTGTGTGTTTCACGCAGTTGCATTTTGATACGCCTGTGTGTTTCACGCAGTTGCATTTTGATACGCCTGTGTGTTTCACGCAGTTGCATTTTGATACGCCTGTGTGTTTCACGCAGTTGCATTTTGATACGCCTGTGTGTTTCACGCAGTTGCATTTTGATACGCCTGTGTGTTTCACGCAGTTGCATTTTGATACGCCTGTGTGTTTCACGCAGTTGCATTTTGATACGCCTGTGTGTTTCACGCAGTTGCATTTTGATACGCCTGTGTGTTTCACGCAGTTGCATTTTGATACGCCTGTGTGTTTCACGCAGTTGCATTTTGATACGCCTGTGTGTTTCACGCAGTTGCATTTTGATACGCCTGTGTGTTTCACGCAGTTGCATTTTGATACGCCTGTGTGTTTCACGCAGTTGCATTTTGATACGCCTGTGTGTTTCACGCAGTTGCATTTTGATACGCCTGTGTGTTTCACGCAGTTGCATTTTGATACGCCTGTGTGTTTCACGCAGTTGCATTTTGATACGCCTGTGTGTTTCACGCAGTTGCATTTTGATACGCCTGTGTGTTTCACGCAGTTGCATTTTGATACGCCTGTGTGTTTCACGCAGTTGCATTTTGATACGCCTGTGTGTTTCACGCAGTTGCATTTTGATACGCCTGTGTGTTTCACGCAGTTGCATTTTGATACGCCTGTGTGTTTCACGCAGTTGCATTTTGATACGCCTGTGTGTTTCACGCAGTTGCATTTTGATACGCCTGTGTGTTTCACGCAGTTGCATTTTGATACGCCTGTGTGTTTCACGCAGTTGCATTTTGATACGCCTGTGTGTTTCACGCAGTTGCATTTTGATACGCCTGTGTGTTTCACGCAGTTGCATTTTGATACGCCTGTGTGTTTCACGCAGTTGCATTTTGATACGCCTGTGTGTTTCACGCAGTTGCATTTTGATACGCCTGTGTGTTTCACGCAGTTGCATTTTGATACGCCTGTGTGTTTCACGCAGTTGCATTTTGATACGCCTGTGTGTTTCACGCAGTTGCATTTTGATACGCCTGTGTGTTTCACGCAGTTGCATTTTGATACGCCTGTGTGTTTCACGCAGTTGCATTTTGATACGCCTGTGTGTTTCACGCAGTTGCATTTTGATACGCCTGTGTGTTTCACGCAGTTGCATTTTGATACGCCTGTGTGTTTCACGCAGTTGCATTTTGATACGCCTGTGTGTTTCACGCAGTTGCATTTTGATACGCCTGTGTGTTTCACGCAGTTGCATTTTGATACGCCTGTGTGTTTCACGCAGTTGCATTTTGATACGCCTGTGTGTTTCACGCAGTTGCATTTTGATACGCCTGTGTGTTTCACGCAGTTGCATTTTGATACGCCTGTGTGTTTCACGCAGTTGCATTTTGATACGCCTGTGTGTTTCACGCAGTTGCATTTTGATACGCCTGTGTGTTTCACGCAGTTGCATTTTGATACGCCTGTGTGTTTCACGCAGTTGCATTTTGATACGCCTGTGTGTTTCACGCAGTTGCATTTTGATACGCCTGTGTGTTTCACGCAGTTGCATTTTGATACGCCTGTGTGTTTCACGCAGTTGCATTTTGATACGCCTGTGTGTTTCACGCAGTTGCATTTTGATACGCCTGTGTGTTTCACGCAGTTGCATTTTGATACGCCTGTGTGTTTCACGCAGTTGCATTTTGATACGCCTGTGTGTTTCACGCAGTTGCATTTTGATACGCCTGTGTGTTTCACGCAGTTGCATTTTGATACGCCTGTGTGTTTCACGCAGTTGCATTTTGATACGCCTGTGTGTTTCACGCAGTTGCATTTTGATACGCCTGTGTGTTTCACGCAGTTGCATTTTGATACGCCTGTGTGTTTCACGCAGTTGCATTTTGATACGCCTGTGTGTTTCACGCAGTTGCATTTTGATACGCCTGTGTGTTTCACGCAGTTGCATTTTGATACGCCTGTGTGTTTCACGCAGTTGCATTTTGATACGCCTGTGTGTTTCACGCAGTTGCATTTTGATACGCCTGTGTGTTTCACGCAGTTGCATTTTGATACGCCTGTGTGTTTCACGCAGTTGCATTTTGATACGCCTGTGTGTTTCACGCAGTTGCATTTTGATACGCCTGTGTGTTTCACGCAGTTGCATTTTGATACGCCTGTGTGTTTCACGCAGTTGCATTTTGATACGCCTGTGTGTTTCACGCAGTTGCATTTTGATACGCCTGTGTGTTTCACGCAGTTGCATTTTGATACGCCTGTGTGTTTCACGCAGTTGCATTTTGATACGCCTGTGTGTTTCACGCAGTTGCATTTTGATACGCCTGTGTGTTTCACGCAGTTGCATTTTGATACGCCTGTGTGTTTCACGCAGTTGCATTTTGATACGCCTGTGTGTTTCACGCAGTTGCATTTTGATACGCCTGTGTGTTTCACGCAGTTGCATTTTGATACGCCTGTGTGTTTCACGCAGTTGCATTTTGATACGCCTGTGTGTTTCACGCAGTTGCATTTTGATACGCCTGTGTGTTTCACGCAGTTGCATTTTGATACGCCTGTGTGTTTCACGCAGTTGCATTTTGATACGCCTGTGTGTTTCACGCAGTTGCATTTTGATACGCCTGTGTGTTTCACGCAGTTGCATTTTGATACGCCTGTGTGTTTCACGCAGTTGCATTTTGATACGCCTGTGTGTTTCACGCAGTTGCATTTTGATACGCCTGTGTGTTTCACGCAGTTGCATTTTGATACGCCTGTGTGTTTCACGCAGTTGCATTTTGATACGCCTGTGTGTTTCACGCAGTTGCATTTTGATACGCCTGTGTGTTTCACGCAGTTGCATTTTGATACGCCTGTGTGTTTCACGCAGTTGCATTTTGATACGCCTGTGTGTTTCACGCAGTTGCATTTTGATACGCCTGTGTGTTTCACGCAGTTGCATTTTGATACGCCTGTGTGTTTCACGCAGTTGCATTTTGATACGCCTGTGTGTTTCACGCAGTTGCATTTTGATACGCCTGTGTGTTTCACGCAGTTGCATTTTGATACGCCTGTGTGTTTCACGCAGTTGCATTTTGATACGCCTGTGTGTTTCACGCAGTTGCATTTTGATACGCCTGTGTGTTTCACGCAGTTGCATTTTGATACGCCTGTGTGTTTCACGCAGTTGCATTTTGATACGCCTGTGTGTTTCACGCAGTTGCATTTTGATACGCCTGTGTGTTTCACGCAGTTGCATTTTGATACGCCTGTGTGTTTCACGCAGTTGCATTTTGATACGCCTGTGTGTTTCACGCAGTTGCATTTTGATACGCCTGTGTGTTTCACGCAGTTGCATTTTGATACGCCTGTGTGTTTCACGCAGTTGCATTTTGATACGCCTGTGTGTTTCACGCAGTTGCATTTTGATACGCCTGTGTGTTTCACGCAGTTGCATTTTGATACGCCTGTGTGTTTCACGCAGTTGCATTTTGATACGCCTGTGTGTTTCACGCAGTTGCATTTTGATACGCCTGTGTGTTTCACGCAGTTGCATTTTGATACGCCTGTGTGTTTCACGCAGTTGCATTTTGATACGCCTGTGTGTTTCACGCAGTTGCATTTTGATACGCCTGTGTGTTTCACGCAGTTGCATTTTGATACGCCTGTGTGTTTCACGCAGTTGCATTTTGATACGCCTGTGTGTTTCACGCAGTTGCATTTTGATACGCCTGTGTGTTTCACGCAGTTGCATTTTGATACGCCTGTGTGTTTCACGCAGTTGCATTTTGATACGCCTGTGTGTTTCACGCAGTTGCATTTTGATACGCCTGTGTGTTTCACGCAGTTGCATTTTGATACGCCTGTGTGTTTCACGCAGTTGCATTTTGATACGCCTGTGTGTTTCACGCAGTTGCATTTTGATACGCCTGTGTGTTTCACGCAGTTGCATTTTGATACGCCTGTGTGTTTCACGCAGTTGCATTTTGATACGCCTGTGTGTTTCACGCAGTTGCATTTTGATACGCCTGTGTGTTTCACGCAGTTGCATTTTGATACGCCTGTGTGTTTCACGCAGTTGCATTTTGATACGCCTGTGTGTTTCACGCAGTTGCATTTTGATACGCCTGTGTGTTTCACGCAGTTGTATTTTTATACATCAGGATAGCGTTTTTCCACTTCCTACTCCCTATACAAGATGAATTAAATTAATTTTTTTGGCATTTTCGTTTTTCGCGATTATCTCGGAAACTATGAGAGATAGCCGACAAGAAAAACAATTAACCAAATCCTTCAACGAATAAATGACTCAAAAAAAATTTTTTGTCCGCAAAAAAAGTTATTCTCCCACGATGTCTCAACGATCCATCAAACATCCCAATATTGCCCCGAAATTCGCTCATTCTGACGTCTCAAATATATTTTTCTCCTTCTCTCAATTAATTTCCACGTGCTACAGAGATCTACTCACAATTTTCCTTTGATGTGGTTTAAAATAGGAACACGAGGGAATAAAAAAAATGGGAGATTATAGAGGAAGTATTGCGTGTGTGCGCCGGTGAGGTGAGTACCTGGGGTACACTCTCCTACGTACCCACTTTACACGGTACTCCCCGGTGCCAAGTTCACAGACGGGACCTCCCACTCTTGAGGACATGTGAAGCCCTGACTCTCGCGTTTTTTTTTATTTCTCATTCCAGCGTGCACCACCTACTCGTCCCACCACCCAGCCCGCTAGGTCTTTCACCAACTCATCTAAGCCTACTTTTGGTGGAGTCTTTGAACACCGCTTTACGCAGAGGTTCACAGGGTTGCGCCCACTGAAGAGGCCGCTTTTTTTTCTTTCCATTTTTTTTCTCGTGATTTTTTCTCCCTCTCTCTTTCAGGGAGATCTCAAAGTTATGACGTTCTTTGAGATTTTTTTTCCCAGTGCGTCTCGAGTTTCCTTGATGTACCTTTGAACTTCAATGACAGTTGTATTTTAATTACCTGTAAATAAATATTCTATTGTGGAGGTTGTTGCACTGCTTTCATTCATGGGGGTAATCGTGATGTTCAGGGGATGGGAGTGATGGGGGAGAGTATATGGGTATTTAAGTCGAAATTACCGGCTCTCATTAGTTTTTTCTTTTTAATTAAGTAAATTAATTAATTACTTTCATTAGATTTTTTAAATAAATTAGGGGGGAAGATCGCAAAATCGTGGATGAGTCGAACAATTTTATTCTTTTTGTAGGTTTCTTCAAGGAGTTGTTGGCAACATCGAAGAAGGGCTTCCATGAGATGTTCAAGAAGACGTATGGCATTTTGTATGAACAGAATGCCTACGTATTTACGGATTTGTTCAAAGAACTGGAGAGCTACTACACCAAGGGGACTGTGAGTAACAGATGGTCAATTCAGTAATGATTGATGCTTGGCATTCGGAATTTAATGATGAAGTGGGGAAACAGAGTGGAGCAGTCAATTTCACTTGGTAATAGATCAGTTTTTGGAAGGTATCTCGGAATCCAAGAGAGATGGCGAAATTTTTGTCAAGACCTTTTTTGTAGAGCAGAATGAGAGCTGCAAGAAAGGTATTTATTAAAATTTCGGTAACTCCCTTCAATTCCGAGATATTCAGCGAGAACTAAAGTCCAACACGAGTGGAACAGACTCATCTCGTTTTACCACTTCACTAGTGAATTAGAGTCGATAAAAAATGAATCGTTTCAAAATCCTCAAGTTTAAAATTTTCCCATCAGGTGAACTTGGATGAGGCGATGGACAATTTCTTCAATACCCTCTATCAGAAGATGTTCACTGTACTCAACGGTCAGTACAACTTCGATGACAAGTATCTCGAGTGTGTCGGCAATCACATGAAAGAGATGCGTTCATTTGGCGATGTACCCCAGAAATTGGGGGTACAGATTAAGCGATCGTTTATAGCAACGAGAGCTTTCAGTCAGGCACTGACTGTCGCTGCTGATGTCCTCAAGAACATGCAGACGGTGAGTTGGCAGTAAATAACTCCATTTAACCACTTCAATCCCACTTCATCACTCAATTATACCACGATGAATATATTGAATCCGAAATTTTCCACCAAAACTCATTCATGCCATTGAGAACATCTGATTATTTGACCTCCTCCAGCTCAAACCCATCCCCTTTTCATAGCTGTCCAGCAGCCAACTGAGGACTTCCCTCAGAGATGTAAATGCCCTGAGAAAAATTGAAAATGAAAAATTTCCGGAGCGTGCTTTTTTTTTTAAGGAAAAGACTAGAATTATTTAGACATGATCTAGGGGGCTAGCAAAAATTCCGAAAAGGGACGTTTATGAACCGCTCTAGCGCCCATGGAACTGCCCTCGTTAAATTCATGCCGAGTCGTAACAGCTCCAGACACAGATTGCAGTCATACCATAATCTCCGTTCGCCGAGCCAATGGCCAAGTGTACACGTACAAATGTTATTCAATACATAATGAAACCAGGGTTCACTAGATTGTGTGACCTGGTTTTCAATAAATGTCGAGAGTATATCACAGACTGCAATCTATATTGCTGTGTGCACATTCACCTGTACCCTTTGAGCGAGCAAATTGCCGAACCCAAGTGGAAATCGCCTGCCCCCAGGCGCCAGTTAAAAGCACCACTTGGTTTTTTCGCTCGGTCCTTTTAGCGGACATTGCAATAGCCGCGGATCAATTTTTTTTTTCATACTTCATCAAACTTGTAGTGACATGTGCGCGGGCGAGGGCATCTCCTGGTGATCGCCAATGAGTGCCGCCAAATGCGATTGCACTCGTTGCTAGGCGACCGGTGTTAGGGAGTTTCCGATAATTTGGGAGTGAAGTGGGAAAACGTAATGAGAGAGAACAGAAAAAGTGGATTTTTCGAGGGCTTTCGAATGCCCAATCAGCGATAGCCGTATCCATAGATTATAATTACTAATTATTATTAATTAGTTGAATTATTAAATGGTCCACTTGCTGTTGAAGTTATTATTCATGTAATCGTCAATTTAAATATTCAATTTCCGAATTATTTATAAATTAATAAATTTATTAATAACAAATGAAAATAATAATTTATTTATTATTAATTAATTTGTTAATTTATTTATTCCGATTATTCTGATAATCGAAAATCCCCTATAAGAAATTTTGTATGATTTGCTTGACAGAAAATTTACAGTTCCATATTATTAAATATTTAATTCATCAATAATTGGAAATTTAGATTATCAATTATTTTACTATTTTTTAATTTCGAATTAGTATATTTAAAAATTAATCGATCTAAGTCGGAAATTCTGTTGTGCAATTATCTTGGCGATGAAGGGGTCTAGGGGAAAATATCGATGGATTTTTTTTATAGGTAATTTCTGAGGACACACCGCGCGATATGTTAAATTTAGACAGGTTAAATTAAAAAAAAAATACTGCGGTTATTATTGTTTATAATTTTTGATGACGTCCTTTGGATGAATAGAATTTTTTATTATTCTTTATTATTCTCGTTGCAAAATGTGACTAAACGAGTGAAAGACGGTAATATCTCCCAGATTATCGATTTAGTACTCATTTCACATGAGTACCTCCGAGTCATTAAGTGGCGGTAGACCGCCTCCGTTGAATTTATCGAGCGTTAAAACGTCGTCATGCTCAACATGGCGATAGCATCATTTTGAGGATGAAAAGAGAATATGAAACAAATTATGATGACGTTTGATACGTAAAACACTCGCGAGGACTTTTTCATTGTCAGAAATCCGCTTGAATCCTCTCTCCACAGGAATGAAGAAAAAAAGTCATGCATTGACGGCAGTATTTGTCGAATAAAACCTTGTTAATTTCGCATTTTTCAAATTAATTGTAAAGTAGTGACGAAAATAATAACATACATTCTCAAACTGCGAAGGAGATTGCGTAAGTTTTTATAATAATTATTCTGCTAACATTATTATTTTGGAGACTGCGAATTTCGATATTTAATTTCCCTCCATCTAGTGCTGCTTGGTCCCTCGATTTTTTAAAAATACTTTACACTCTCGTAAGGAAGATTATTCGCGTTCCTTTAATCACGTCGCATTGACATTTCTTGTGGCAAATGATGGATTTGCACATGCAGCTTAAATTAAAATTGAGTCACGCGAATAAAAATCCAAAGTGTTCATTAGAAAAAATGTGATTTGATGATAAATGAAGAAATTTCGTTGGGGCTGCGAGAGAATTAATCAATCGACTTGGTTTTATCCTCTTAATTTCGAGTGAATGATGCATGAATTTTATTCACAAATTTATGGAGTGAATCCCTCAGTTAAATTTCACTCAAAAAAATGTTCAATAAACCTCGATTATCAATTGCGTCAGCATTCATTTTAAAATTCTTGTAAAAAAAAGATATTCTAAAATATCGAGTGAATGAAGAATCAATAGACAATTGTAGTCTCTATTTTAATGTACGAATACAGCACCTGTATTATAATTTGCAAGTGGAAATTTACGTTTTGAATATTAATCTGAGTCGATCCAGTGATGACGCTAATTTAATTTTCAAAAAATCTGCTTTTTTCTGATCTGATGAATGAAATTGAAACGAGTAACTGTTATCACTAGTATATGGCACACGATTTTATTTACTGGAATTCTCTGCAATCGGCATTATCTTTTACACGCGGGCATGTATCTAGCTACAATCTTCGCCTACATCGATTCATTCGTCACAAATTTCTTGGAGAACAAAATAGTAATGTATGGAAAAGTAGTTTGCGCAAATTTTCTGGAGGCCGCTGCATTGAGTCATGATTGATTGCATAGCATTGGCCAATGCAATTGCAATTGAAAATTAACGTTTTGAATTTTAATCCGAGTAGAGCCAGCGATGAGACTCCCTCCATTATCTTCAATCCCACAACATTAAAATAGTCAAATATCCCGGACGAAAATATATTCAACGCGCATTAAACTCCTCCGTTTATTCAATCCTCGAGTGCTTGAGACATTTTTTAATGAATTATTTCCTTCTTCAATCCAATGGGGAATGAAAAAAAAACAGCTCAAGGCATCACCGGAGTGTGCAGCCGCTCTAACCAGAATGACAGCCTGTCCATCGTGCAGCGGCATACCCGGTAATGTTCTAGCATGCGGTGACATGTGTGCCAACGTCATGAAGGGATGTCTTGCTCAACATGCTGCACTCGACGCTGAATGGAATCATTTTGTCGGTAAGTTCATTGTGAATTCAGTTTTATGGTTCTTGTGCAGTCGTCGGGAATCATCGGGCCGAGGTTTCATGGGGGTTTTGTATTGGCTAGACATGCGGGTAATTCATTATTATTTTTTTTATTTTAATTGATGAATTGGGCTAGACGAGTCGGATATTAACGAGATTCGCTGAATTTTATGAGATTTTTATTGTCAAATAATCGAATTAAAATAACAATTTGAAATTGGATTTCCATCAAGTTTTTATGAAATGGTCAAATAAATAATGAAAATTTCATAAATCATTTGAAATTGAAATTTGAAAAGGTGAATAAACAATTAAATTTAGTAGATGAAAAAAAAATGATTTCTTTTTGACGAATTGATTTTTTGGGAAAATGTCTCCAGAATTTTTTATGATGGATTCGGAGTAGACGCAAGGGACATTAACGAGATTCTCTGAATTATGGAAATTATGCTGTGAGTCACTACTTGGAATTAGTTTCGTGGATGTCATTCTCAATTCGCGAAATTTTTGTGTTGCTTTGAGTTGACCTCAATTATATGGAGAGTGGGTTGAATTACTCCCTTAAATATTCGTAACTGATTGGTGTTTTTAGATAATTGAATAGTGTTTTGAATTTTTTTGTGAAAGGAATTCCATTGGGAATATTTTTGCTTGCGAATGGAAGCTTTGTAATCGTTAAAATTTAAGTTTCTGATTAAATTATAATAGGTATTGTTAAGCCCTATCTATCGACATGAATTAAAATTCAATTAATTTAATTTTGTTTTATTTTTCAATTTTTCCAAAAATGGGTTGTCCCACGATAACTAAAAAAATGTTCTGAATTCATTGTATGAAGGCTTAAAAAATTTGTTTGGATGCCCTTTTGACCGAGCACGAAGATGAAGGCGATAGCAATAATCGTTGTTTTGATTTATATGAAAATTTTCAAAATTTTTGTATTTTTTGAAAATCGGAATTCCGGGGATATCTCGAGATAATGATAATGATACCATTCAACTAAGTTGAAAATCTGACACAATTGTTTAAAAATAAATCTCATTCAATTTAATATGATAAAATAAACAATGAATTATGTACCATAGAAGAAAATGATGTGCAAAACGACCATTCGGAAGCATATTGCTAATTTATTATAAATTTCCCACTTGTTTACTCTAAATGCATGAAATAATTCCTGAATTTCCAAGAACTAAATTTTTCTGCTCCCTCAATTACAGAAGCGGTTAGTAAAGTGGCCGAGAGGCTACTGGGTCCATTTAACATAGAGATGCTAGTGCGACCGATAAACCTGAAGATCTCCGAAGCAATAATGAATTTCCAAGAGAACAGTCAGGACGTGTCGCAGCGTGTCTTCAGTGGGTGTGGGCGACCAGTTTTGGGGAGAAAACGGCGGAGGAGGCGGGAGAGCCGACACGACGCCGATCTGGAGTCATCGAATTTCGATGAGGAGGTTGTCGACGAGGACGGCAGATCCTCAACAGCTGCGATGCTCGATAAACTTGTTAAGGAAATTCGACAGAGGGTCAGAGATTCACGACAATTCTGGATTTATCTGCCTTATCAGCTCTGCAATGATGGACTCGTTGTGCCTCCTAGTAATACCAACGAGTGCTGGAATGGCACTCATGTGGACAAGTGAGTTGAATTTATCGTAAATATCTTCAGTATCATCAGTTTTTTAAAAATATAAATTGATTTTTTTTTTAATTATGAAAACACAAATGGATTTTGACAAATCAATGGTTTTTCACAAATGGATTTTAGGGAAAGTGTCCTTAGGACGTTGTCGAGCCCTATCTATCGACAGTAATTAAAATTTAGTCCATATATTATGTTTTTGATTCTTTGAATTAAAAAAAAAGAAATGTTAAAGTTGATTCAATTATCATTAAAATGACC
Organism: Diachasma alloeum; assembly: GCF_001412515.2. Classification (NCBI taxonomy): domain Eukaryota; kingdom Metazoa; phylum Arthropoda; class Insecta; order Hymenoptera; family Braconidae; genus Diachasma; species Diachasma alloeum. The sequence continues at coordinate 775,479 of NW_021680376.1, forward strand.
CACTTCGACTTCACTTTCATCGAATAAATGGATGGTATAAATATATATTATTTCATCAAATATTAAACTAAATAAAGAATACAACACAATTGATTGAAAAAAATTTCATTGAATACAATCAAATGAAAAAATTATGTGCCAAACAACTATTTAAAATCATATTTCTATTCAGTTTTCCTGAAATAGTAAAAAAATTGATGAAAATTTTCTAAAACACTTCCATTTCTGGATAAAATTCTCACCCGAAAGTTTCCTCAACATTTTCCCCTAAAACCACTCGTTATGGAGATTATCAAGTGATTAGTGAAGCGTGAAAAATCCACTTGATAGATCATGTTATTGAGGCTTGAGATATTTCGCAATTTCTACTGCAAGGATTTTGATGATTCGATTAAACAGTGCTTTCATCTGTTAAGTTATTACCCCATGATTGCCAATTCCAAACTACTGGAACAATGTTTAATTACCCTGAAAACTATTTTCAGGTACCTCTACCCAGTATCATCGGACGGGGAGATTCAAACTTTGAATCCAGAGGTGAGGGGCAGTGGCCCCAGGCCTTCAATAGTTAGGGACCAAGTGTTTGCACTTACCACGATTACGAGTAGACTGAGATCGGCGTTCAATGGACAGGATGTTGATTGGGCGGATACAGGTTTGTAATTTAAAACCCTTTTAACCTTTTGTTTGTAACCCTTACAAAATTAACTTCATAGAATTGAATTCATTTCTATAATTCTTGAATTCAACAAATGAACCCTTGAAAATTTTAATTCACAGAGGAGACGTCCTACGGCTCTGGAAGTGGCTCCGGCGACGGTCAAGACGAGGATGACCCAATAACCGACGACGAGGACGGCTTCCGCGAGGAGTCGTCGGGCTACGAGCCGTCCCCAGCGGTGCCCGAGACCCCAGAGGTCATCCAGCCCCTGGTGCCACCAGAGATACCCCCCCACGTCGACATAACACCGAAGATTCCCACGATAATCGACACAAATACGAACATCATCACACCAACAAACAACAAAACAACAAATGCTGTTGAGAATGGGGCGACGAGACAGCACATACCCCTGTCCCGTGCCCTCACGTCTTACCTATTCCCAATAGCTGTTATGTGGTTCGGTGGATGTCTCACCGAGTGGCTGTGATCATAAAAAAATCCTCGAGCGAGTGACTTTTGTACATAAAATTTGTTTTTTCGGAAAAACCACGGGGGAAATCGAGGACTCGTGTTTAATTCTCGTGGGGATAGTGTCTCGGGAACAGGACTATTCAGTGAATAACGACGATGTTCACCGATGATCTCAGATTATGAAGAAGATGGGACGATGACCGATGTGCCATTTTTTTCAATTTTATTGTCTTGAACATTATGTTTTAACGATTGTGGGGGATTAATGTGGGGAAGTGTAACTTACTCAGTCTTGAGATTTTTGGGTTGTCGGGGTGTTTTTAATGCCTCGGGGGAATTATTGGGGGAGCCCAGAGCTGGGGATGTTTTATTCCAAATTGACAGAGAATTTTTTCGTTTTAATTTAATGAAAAAATTCGAATTTTTTTTTATTCTGAATGAGAATGAAATTCATTTCATTTCTGTTTTAGGTCGAATAATCAATTTTAAATCACTATTTTGAATCGTATTTCCATTTGGATTCGAGGAAATTGTTGAACATTTGATTGAAATTTCGTAAAACTGTTCTATTTTATTATTTTAAATTAGATACACGAGATTTTTTCAATTATTTCAATGAATATAAAATGGAAAAACACGTCTTTATGGTTTAAAATTCATTGAAATTGTGAAATAGTGGAATAAAATAGAGAATACTATTTAATTTCCGTTCTGACACAATGAAACATGGAGTAACTACTCGAAATAGTCAATAAATTTCCTCGCGTCATTGAATTTTTTAATTTTAATTGAATGAAGAAATTTGAGATTTTTATTTTTTTTATTCACACGTCATACATGTGATTGAGGTCGTCATGAACTATTTTTTTATTGTGAGAGAATGAAGTCCATTTCATTTTTATTTTCTCTCAAACAATCAATTTTAAATCACTATTTTAAATCGTATTTCCATTTGGTTTTCATGAAATAGTCTAATACTCGATTAAAATTTCCCTTTCGTTATTTGAAATTAAACACAAGTGATTGTCTCAACTATTTCAATGAAAATGCAACATAACACAAATCTGTTTCCTTTAAAAATCATTAAAATAATGAAAAAGCTAAATGAAACAATAAATACAATTAAATTATTCATTCTAACAGAAAGAAAAACCAAATAATTATTTCAAATAGTAACTCCTCATCATGAACACCTCAAAATTGTGTTCCAGTCCCACGGAATAACTCCCAGCTCTGGGGAATACGTGAAAGATGAACTGAGTATACGAGAAAATGAGTTACAGGACTGAATATTTATTAGGATTGCTTTTTTTCGTTTGGATCATGTCTTCGCTGTTGTTCCTCAATCCTCTCCCTCGGTTGCAGAAGGTCTTTGGGATCTCACGGCTCGAGGGGAGAGTCATCGTTCGATGTTGATGGGCTCCATCACCTCTTTATTCTCCATTCTTTTTTATCTTTCTACTGTATTGTAAAGTGTAAATAGTTCAAGGGGAGGATAATGGAAATATCACGATTGCCAGGATTTCCAATGCGCCAGGGAATCGCGAGGGTTTCCGTTATTCTCTCGAGTCGTATGGTAAGTTTATCGGTGTCTTAAGGAAGTCTAGGGGAATAATGTGAGGAGGGATTTCACGTGGGGCAGATTTTTTTGGGGGAAATGTGTCTCGTTGGGACATCTATGACTTTCCAATGCTCTAGAATTTTTCTTCTGTTTCAAAACTGAAAAAATAATGGGATAAGACAGTGAATTTCACTTGGCGATCAGTTTTCTTTAAGTGTCAAAATCATGAATTCAATTCAGTATCTGGAAATTTCTGGGATTTCGTCCTCCACACGATTTGAAACCAAAGAAATCAGTTTTTCAACTCATTCCAGTCAAATTATGGAGTTGCAATTGCATCGAATGTCCATGAACTGATGAGACACGTTTGAAAAAAAAAATCTGCATTACGTGTTCTGTGAAGAATGAAAATGTTGGGTGAATAAAAATTTAATTAATGAAGAATAAACAATACAAAATAACAGGCTCCTGTGATAAAATCAAATTAATGAACAAAAATTAATGAAAAATTCGAGGGCTGCTGTGGTCTCGAGGCATCCGCATGACATGAATTTTATAGGTGTTGGTTCTCAAATTGTGCGGTGAAAAGTAACATTTGAAATAATGAAGAATAACAAAAATAATAGAGATGATATACAAATCTAGTGAAATATTTAATTGAATAACTAATATGATTAAGTTGATTATTTGTCCATATGTATACATATAGTATGTATGTATTCAAAGGATATTAACAGTTAATTATCCCCAGAATTAATAGAATTTCCCTTTGGTTCTTCATAAATCAGTGCTCGTAATGCGAACGAGTGAAATGTCTTTGAAAATGACAGGTGACAGGGTTTTTCGCATATTTGTATAAAAAATTGTGACAATTATTCGTTTAGAATAATTTTTGTACTATTTTTTTTTAATAAAAAAAATTGTATGAAGAGATGAAAACGCAAACAATCGTACGAAAACAATAATTTATAAAACTAAATATTAAAATGAATTCGTGGCAATGGATGGAGAAAATAATAATGTGAAGAGAACCATGTTGAGAATTGTGTGAAGTAATTTATTTCTATTCGAAAAACTATTTGTATGAAAATTATATAGATTTAATGACAGATATAAATTAATTTAACGAAGACTTAATGTAATAGGTGTTTCCTAACTTTGGAGATAAAAAGTTTTACATTCATTTTAATCAAATTCTGGTTTTTTTTTCTTGTACCAATTGACGGAATTTTATCGCTCATCTGCCAGTGTTGGGGATGTCATGGGTATTCCGAGGATTGTTGAAAAAATCGTTCTTCTTTACTGATAGAGGACAATAGACGGGTCACTAAGTATTTGATGCTGTTGATGAAAGCAGAAACGAAATCTTTCGTTGAACATTTTGGAAATTCCTTCAGTGAGATCCCCATGACATCCTCAGATCAATCCAGAAGCAAAGAATTATGAAGACAGTGTATGAAAGTGGTGTGTCGGAATTGTTCTCGATGAACTTTGTTTCACGCAGAGACTATGTAAACATGAAGAACAAATATATAAGCTGATACATAATGACGATACTACATGCAGGTTCTACACGTTTCATTCATTATTTGATTACTCATGTGGATGGTTCCTCATTTTTTTGTAATGGTGCATACATCGTTGATTGCAGATTCTGGCTCTTTGATGGCCCTCGTTAACATCTGTCTGTGTAATTGAACTGAACGAATTCCATGGGTATGTAAATTTTTCAGGTGCATTATTCATGGAGCTTTTGATCAATCCTGTCATACGACACATCAATAAATCAAAATCAAAATCAATTTAGAATTGCGTTGTTCTTTTTTTTCAATCACTGTAAAAAAGGGTTGTTCCCTTTTTTCAATAAATTGTTTATAATCATTCTCATTGCAAAAAGCAGTTCAACCGATGAGAATCGTATGAGCATCATACAATAAATGATTTGCTCATGTTTTAATTCCTACGCTCACTGAGTATGATTTTAATCATAAATACAATTCAATTCCCCCTAGAACACACTTTAGAGTGTGAATTTCTGGAATTCAATGTTTGTTGATACTCTGGTAAAAGTGCGTGCCCACACTGTTATCAATTTTTAGTTCACACGGTAATTCGATTAATCTGTTGTTCATCTCATCAATATAATTCCGTGCTTAGAATATTGTCATCTCGTGTTATCAGCACCAAATTAAGAATTACAACTTCATTTGGAATATTGAGTGACAGCTTCTTGTTATTCATATCAGAAATTTTGTATTTGGATATTAATATTATTTGTTCAAAGTGAAAAAATCGATCCCCATTTTCACTATATTGCATTCAGATTCTCCTATGCTTAACGTAAAAAATGTGAGACAATCTCATAATTCTAGCTATTAATTCTAATCGACTTTCTTCGAAGAAAACCGCAGTAAACGCAATATTAAGAAAGTTGAATTATTCTATTTTCCTCTGATCTAACTGATTTGGACAATTATGATTCGTTTATTCATGTTTCATACAATGGTATTCAATTCTCGACACAAGACGATTGCACTCCTGCTTTTTTAGAAAGGAAGGGAACGAAGAGTTGTTTTAATCACTCAAGGCTGACATTTGAAATTAAACAGTTGAAAAAATTCACTCCGCATCGTCATTTAGGGTCTTCTATGGCACTCGCACCATCGCCACTTCCTCGCAGTGAGTCCCGGGTTAATATCCAAGCCCGATGATTTCCACTGCTTAACATCAATCCTTGAATCCCGAATGAAAATGTTCAAATGATTAAGAATACAGAAGATGTATATTTCTCTCGTTACATTTTTTATTTTACAGAAAAATACAAAGTCTCGTATAGATAAATCAAACTTTGTCTTTCCTCAATTTTTCAATGAATGATCGATCGTAAAATAATAAGGAATATAAATGACCTATAATTTTAAAAATTATAGAAGACGAAAATATAAACTTCAATGGAACGTAAGAGATTTCGTCAATATTTGAATAAACACACAGTCCCAATGAGAAAACAGATACCGGTGATGTGTGCTTACCAAAAAATACCTATGAATCTAGAAAAAAAATACCTCATTATGACTCTAAACGTCAAATTCACCGAAAATTCTTGCTGCAGTATTGACTAAGGTGAATCGAATCGACTAATCAATATGGCATTAAAAAATAAAACGATTAGTTCTATCATTGTAAGGTGATGAGAAATATATTTAAGACGAAACACTACAGAATATCATATTTCTCAATAATAAATTTCGACATAGGTGATATTAGTGTCTGCATACCAAAACCTTTCAATCACATCGAAAATTCGATATAAAATATCAATGATAAACTCAGAACAAAGTGTCATCGCGATTAAAATTTTGAAACTCACAGTAATAAAGTCGTATAGAATTCTCATAAAAAAATAAAAAATATTTATCACCTGTAGGAATAGAATGTAGATGATCCACTGATCCTCTTATTTACGGACATGCAGAAATGTCTACCCTATCCTGACTGATTTATCTTTACAGTTTCATTATTTACTTCGAATTGCGATATTGGAGAATTCTAGGTCGAGGGGAGACCCGACTGCACTTTAAGACCCTGCGACTGCATTATGACTGTCCTAAGTTGAAAATCCAAATTAAAAATCATTTCAGCACGTTTTTTTAAATCACGAGATGTTCGAATTCCAGTGAAATCTCCCCTCAAAAAATTGGATCCATAAATGATAAATTCACGATAAATCATTGAATATCGTCAGCGTGGAAATCGTGCTTGAAAAACATCACAACATCTCGTGACAATAATTATCCTCCGAGAGTTTGAAAACTCTCAACTCTCCCCATCGCACAGATTAATTGAAGGCTCACGGCCAATTGTTCACACACACGTCCGCCCTCTCCACTGAAATGTATATATTACAACGCTTTACACAAAGGAAGTATATACGTTCGATTAGAAATATGCGATTACATGATCAACTACTGCAGATCGTACCAGATGATAAATTCTACTTCTAAATTGTGTGCATAAAAAACTCTCACCTGTTCGACGAATTTCATTTTCATCTCATAGAAAAAACAAATGGGTAGAAAAATATACTTATGAGCAATCATCAAGCTATCACGTAGATTCTCACGTTTTTTTTTGTATTGAGTGCATTCACTTTAATTCTTTCCATTTTTCGAAAAATTTTCTACATGTGAAAAAAATCACAGACTTTGCCATCGGACTTTTCCCTCACCACATCGCGCTGCTAACGCGTTTTTTCCGTTATTTTTCCCTCATCTGATTGAACCTGGTACGATCTGAGGGTTTTTTTCTTCACAATTACATCGATGAATTATCTACCTCGCATTCCACGAAGCTAATTTTTGGATTTTCATCGAGGGACTATTCACAGGCATAATCGTGGTGTCACTCGCTGATGTGATCAACTGTAATCCCAGTGAAGTCAATGTAGTCATTGTAATCACATGATTACCATATTTGTAATCAAGTGGTAATCATTTGTAATCAGTGTAATCTTTCGCAGCTGCTCCTAGTGAGACCGTGAATTTTGTTTTTGAATTTTCGAGCGCGTCATTTCTACCAACGGTAAGTCTCAGAGATCCCTGGATCAATTTTTCTGGGAATCCCAGATGTTTATGATTCAGAACCTTGCATAGCCAATGCGTTTTGCAGAGCATTTGTCCGTAGAAAATTGATTCAACAGAGTTAAAATTTCTTATTATTCTGGAGAACCAACGACTGAATTATCTCTGAATTATCTGCTGGTAAGTTTCATTCTCCATCAATGGTGGATATTCAGTAAATTTATTTTGCTGATAGCACTTATAAATGCCCAAACTTTTAGACGGAGTGATGGAGACTGCATTACTCTGTTTTAACCCCGCCCCTCCTTCCTCATTTCCTTGCAGATTCCAATAATTAATTATCCCATCAATTCATATTTAATAAGAGGCCATTTTTTGTGATTTCAATGATTACACATGTTTGGTAATCACGGAATGTAATCGACGAAATCATTTGTAATCATGTAATCACATTCTGTGCTCTTGGTAATCAGTGTAATCAGTCCCGTAACCCTGGGTAATCGATTACATTTTGTAATCGCAGTGTCACCCAATTCGCCTGTGAATAGCCCCACGGTTTTCATCCATCAATTTTCGAATGTTCTCTCCAGCTCCTCAAGCTTCGTACTTGAGGCTAAATATTTTTAGTTGTTTCATGCCAGAATCCCCCGTGGAACGCCTATTACACGATATTTATTGTACTTTACTTATTTCCACGAAAAAGTTACTACAGTTTTAAGCCTTGTGTGTTGTTTCGACTTTCATTTGGTCACACTAAATTTCCTGCAATGCTTTTTATCTACATATATCCATCGATCACTCGTCACCTAGCTCACTCAGGGATTTGTTAAAAAAATGCAAAAATTTTGAAGGGCCACCTCTCCCTTTTCTCCTCTACGGGGCGCATCCACTAGGGCTTGATTTAAAAAAATAAAAAAAGGCTCCGCGTCACTCTGGAGATCGAAATGCTCCCACAAAGTAAAACTGGGTCTACATGTCTCTCACGCACACCTCACTATTCACATTTCCATATCAATTATTCTCTTCTAATTATAAAAATCCTTTCAGTGAAATTTCGTCTTTGGATTTCACATTCACTGTCTCAATTAAGCTGCTCTCACGAGGGTAATTTAGGTGTAGAAATATTATGGGAAAATGAAGCCGATGAAATTTTAATAATAGTTAAATCAGATCAACAGCAAATTATAAAAAAATAGCGAATTCAACTTGAAGATCACATTTTGGTGAATGTTGTGACGACCTGGTCGTCAGTAAATTCATTTTTTGGATACTTTAAAAGTTTTTGAGATTAAATTGTCTCTCGAGAGCTCCTCAAGTCGTTCCTGGTGAGCGACTCACCTGGACCCTGGGAGCAGCACTTGAAATTCGACTAATTCTCTGTTTCCCCGAGGAATTTATTGTCATGGCCCTAGAGAAAAATCTCTCCAGGGCCAGGGGGACGATGACAAGGATACTCAACCCAGGAGACGCTATCCACGACGGTCACGTGACGGTTGCCGTGCCTCTGCCCCTCACGGATATCGCGGTGATCGGGAAATTGATCGGAAAAAATTGGGAGCTCGCGAAAATCCCGGAAAAATCGGTCTACGAGGCCCCGCGGGAGAAGGACTCGCGAGTTCTCGACAGGACGCCGTGAAATATAGTCGCAGTCGCAGTAAAGATTGTAATAATAGTTAAAAGTCACAGTATCAGTATCAGCCGATTGTGCAGTTTCGTCACGTCGTGGGATGCATTATAAGATGAGTCAGAGTCGAATTTGTTTAATAGTCGAGTCATTAAAGTCAAAGTCATCGAGTCATAAGTTTAATAGTTTCAGTTCTTGGACCACTCGCTCGTCTGATTAATTTAATTCAAGTAATAGTATCAAATGCCATAGTAATAGTCGAGTCACGAGATTTGTGAGTGAACTTCAAGTAATAATGTCAAATATCATAGTAAAAGTCGAGTCACACATCTATTGTCAGCCTTTGTAATTATTTCAAGTCTTTTGAATGTCGAATTGTCGAGTTTTGTATCAATTTCTGTTAAGAATACATTAGTTTTCTGTTTAATTCTGTGTTAGTGTAAAAGTCCTTCGTCACAAGGTCTTGACAAAAATTCTGCCATCTCCATTACACCAGATCTCCACCAAAAATGATCTTGAAGTCATGTCACCTGTGAAATTTCCATTTCGAAACTCGAAAAAAAGTCAAAAATAAAAGCAATGACAACTTATTTTCTACTATCACAACCATCGAGGTCCATCTAACGATCAATAAACTGTTGACGAACACCAGAAACGGAATAAATTCAAATGAGAAAGTTTGGAAATTAAAATGTAAACGGAACTGCTTCGTCCTCATGAATTCTCGACAATTCGTCACTCTCGCTTATTATTCCCGATGCATTACGGGACTCTTGTTTCACGTCGTGCCTCTCTCATTGTTTATAAATTTTGTCTGCTATTTCTATCTGAGGCAGCGCAACCAATTGGGCAATGCGGTTGCGCACCTCAGGTAATCTCAGATGGAACCGCTGCTGTCACCAGGAAACACCATCATGTTCTCAGCTCCGTACGACGGGGTGGGCGAGCTCCTGGCGTCCAGGGATGCTCTGCTGGCTGAACTGAAGCTACTGGAGCTCAGGTCTTCGTAACTCGCCACTGACTGACTGCCACCTGCAATCATAATTTCTGTTTTACTACTATGAATTGAGATTTGATTACTGGAGGAGTTCGCCAGCGAAAGATTCAGTTTAGGGGATTTTTTGGGGTTCAAGGGTCGAAAATTCGTGGGATTCAAGAATATTTGGACACCCCTAGACCCAATCTTTCGCTAGTTTGGGGTTCGTTACAGAATCGCTGCGATGGAGTTGAGTTAGAAATTGTGGAGGTTTTTGTGAGTGTTTCTATGTCTAGAGAGACGAGACTCAGGGGAGAATAGGGGAATTCGAGAATCCTACTGGTGCAGAAAAAGGAAAACTCAAAATCAAATTTAGTAGCGAGTGGGAAAACTCAGTTGAGTTTTTGAGGAATATTTCCGAATCTAAGGGAGATGGCGATTTTTTCGTGATTACATTTGTTGTAGCTCTCAATCGGCTCTACAAAAAAGGTCATAACAAAAATTTTGATATCTCCCTTAGATTCCGAGATATTCAGGGAAAACTGGTCAATAGTCGAAATTGACTTGTACCGTTTTGCCATTTCGCTTCCGCGAAATTTTTTCACGCGCGTTAATATGACATTTACCAAAAATTGTTGAAAAAATCCCTTCACCGACAATTAATTGACATAAAACTTGACATTTTTTCACCCTAAAACCACACGACTCTCGAATTTCCTAGTGTCTCACGGACGAAAACATTTAATAGAAAAACCTATCGAATTCGATAGATTTTTCTATTGAATTTTTTCGTGCGGGCTCCCTCAACTGGAAATAACAAAAATAGAAAAACATTTTTTTCCGTCTTCAATACTTTTATTTTTCACTTTTTTATATTTTTTTCAGCTTCTTCTCCCTCTGCCGTATGCGACAGCACATTAAGTTTAATGTCTTACGTGAATACAATCGATAAAACTCATGTTTTTTTTTGTTTTTCTCATTATTTTATACAATTACTCGTCGTGCATTAATATATATCTATAAATTTAAATTTGTTCGTCTGTTTTTAGTTTGTTTAGTTGTTGAAAATTTCATAGTTCAAGAGCGCAGCGTATTTTTAAATCAATTATCACAAACGCTAGCCTAGCCCCTCATTCTCCGAATTTTTTCTCAAACTCACGCCAGTTTTTTTGTGCTCAGTGGCTACTCTAGATGAGCAGTTTTTGTCGGAAGAAAATTTATCACCTTCTCTCGACCCAGAATAAATAGTCCCCGATAATTTAGTATCTATTTTATTCAGTAAACTGACTTTTTATTGACATGATTCTTCGATTATTCGGCTCAACAGTCTCGAGTGATAATTAGTGAGATGAGAGTTTTGTCGAGAGAGTGTTCAAATTTTCTTTACAATTTTAATCTTCTTTGTTTAGGTACTTTTATCGTTTCATGACGGATTTAACACAATTTTTTTTCAATGAATTCTACACAAGAAAAACTAGTTAGTGATTCGTTATTGCTAATTATCTTATAACATTGCAATTCATCTTACTAAGGTACATTCTCTAATTGCCCACGATAAGCTACGGTTAATCGGTGATTTGCCAATGACAGAACACTATATTTATCACCGATTGTTTTATTTTTCTGGGGTGCAGTGATGAAACGCAACGGAACCGAAGAATTTTCCAATTTTTTTTTCATTTTTTCGAATTGAAGAAATGAAATTAAATTCACGTTTAGGGAAATATCAAGATAATGAGTGATTTAAAAATACTAATGTCTTGAATTTTTCAATTTGTGAAATTCTATCGGAAATAATTTATATTTTTTATTTCTTTTTTTTTTAATATTCACTGAAATAGTCGAGTAATGGACCTCTCATCACTCCACCCCAGCTTTAACTCTCAATAACTCATCTCAACTGCATTGCTAAAACAATTTTCAAGGTACTTTTGGCCAATGCTATGCAATCAATCATGACTTAATATAACGGTCTCCAGAAAATTTGCGCAAACTACTTTCCCATACATTACTATTTTGTTCTCCAAGAAAATTTGTGACGAATAAATCGATGTAGGCGAACACTGTAGCTAGATACATGCCCGCATGTAAAAGATAATGCCGATTGCAGAGAATCCCAGTAAATAAAATCGTGTGCCATGTACTAGTGATAACAGTTACTCGTTTCAATTTCATTCATCAGATCGGAAAAAAACAGATTTTTTGAGAATTAAATTAGCGTCATCACTGGATCTACTCAGATTAATATTCAAAACGTAAATTTCCACTTGCAAATTATAATATAAGTGCTATATTCGTACATTAAAATAGAGACTACAATTGTCTATTGATTCTTCATTCACTCGATATTTTAGAATATCTTTTTTTTACAAGAATTTTAAAATGAATGCTGACGCAATTGATAATCGAGGTTTATTGAACATTTTTTTGAGTAAAACTTAACTAAGGGATTCACTCCATAAATTTGTGAATAAAATTAATGCATCATTCACTCGAAATTAAGAGGATAAAACTAAGTCGATTGATTAATTCTCTCGCAGCCCTAACGAAATTTCTTCATTTATCATCAAATCACATTTTTTCTAATGAACACTTTGGATTTTAATTCGCATGACTCAATTTTAATTTAAGCTGCATGTGCAAATCCATCATTTGCCACAAGAAATGTCAATGCGACGTGATTAAAGGAACACGAATAATCTTCCTTACGAGAGAGTGTAAATACTAAATTAGAAGTGAGTATTTTTTTTAACCGTCTTTCTTTGTTCTATGAGAATTTTTTCGTAAAAACTGTCTCGTATTTTTAAAAAATCAAAGGACCAAGCAGCACTAGGTGGAGGGGGATTAAATATCGCAATTCGCAGTCTCCGAAATGAAAATTTAAACAGAATAATTATTATTAAAACTTAATCAATGTCATTCCCAATTTGAGAATTTATGTTATTTTTTTCGTTTTTACTTTCAAATTCATTTGAAAAATTCGAAGTTGTCAAGGTTCTATTCGATAAATATTATCGTTAATTTGTTTTTTTTTCTGCGTTCCTGTAGACAGGATTCAAGAGCGTTTCTGAGAATGAAAAAATCCTCGTGAGTATTTTACGTATCTTCATTTTTTCGAAATTGAAAAAAATTCGATTAAGAAGTATTCAGGTAATTTCGAAAAAAAGATCAACTATCCGACATTAAACGCCGAAATTCAATAAATAATAATTAAAAAGTCAAAAATTGTGATGTAAAAGGCATTGATTTTCACACCCGAAAAATCAAAAAATATAATAAAAAATATTTAAATAAATATGATATTTCTGGGGACAGAACAGAAAAGAGGAAATAATTAATTAAAAAAATCTACCTGTAATGTAGACAGTCTTGATTTCAAAAGAAAATTGCAGAAAAATAATAAATAGACAGAATGGAGACTGCGTTCAACGTCGACGAAAATTATAAAAATTCGAAAGCTGAGAGAGAGAAAAAAGCATTCAATCAGAAAGAAGAAGCTCTCTCATAAATTAACACGTGAATATTTCAATACCTTTCGATTTACACTTACGTAAATTATTGAGATAATATTAAATATGATGGTAATACTCTGGTGGCTCGACAGTTCTTCATCATCCGTCGTAAGTCAATATTTCCCAACGAAATAAATAAATATGTCGATATTATTATCGACTATTGCTGTTGTGATTCAGTGGTGAAGTGGAACGCATCAGAAAATTTTAATTTTTAAATTTTAATGTCAAAGTTTTGATTTTTATTTGACATTTTGCAATGATTTTATTATTTAAACCTTGCAGGTCTGAATTTGAGTCTGATATTGAACCGTTGGAAAACATTTTAAAAATCTGAAAGAATGCCAAAAAAATACATTTCCGAAAATTTAAACAATTTCAATTATTTATACAGCGAATATTTAAAAATAATAATTCTGTGCAAAATGTAATTTTAATGACGCTGAATATTCATGATTTTTTTTGATACCCATAAAAAATATTCTTATAAAATTTAGCCTCTGAGACATTCACTCATCCCATTCCACCCACTTCACAACTGAATTTTTCTCCCACGAAAAATAAATGTTGAAGAACCATCAGTTATCCATCACGCAAATTTATCATTCAATTAAGCTAGATTTTTAAATTTGGCTTTACAATCGCAAATGAACACCCAATGGCCAATTAGTTTAAAAATACATAATCCGCTGAGGTTTTCCCTTTTCCCTTGAAGAATTGAAATTCTCAAAATCGACAGATGAGTCTTCGCTCACGAAAATATCAACGAAAAAGAAAGACTTTTTGCGTTTTTCCCATTTTTTTTGTTTCTTTTTAATTTTTTTCCTATTCTCGTAGACATTGTAGGGTTCTCAAGCTAATGAAAGTCCATAGTCGCATTAACTGGTTCACTAAAGAGAAATAATCGAGCCTAATCAAAACGTTTTCAATCCAGAGTTTAAGCTCAGGATCTTTAACCCTTGAATTTGGCATTTCAACAAATTCAAAATATTGCGCATCTCGTGTGCAATAGAGAAACAACAAAATCGAACGAAAATCCCCTTAAATGGTTCACCCACTTTTCTTCCCCGACATTTCCCCCTCCCCCTCCTTCCAAATTTTTTTCATACCATTTCATTCTCAAAAACGCATTCCAGGAATAATTTTTTTCCCTTCCATTTCCTTCCGTAGAATTTTTTTTTCTTTATGAATCAAATTAGCGAAAAAAAATTAGTGCTAGCATGAGGTTTCAAGGAAGAAATGGTGCGAAGAAATTTTTTTTTGGGGGGAGGGGGGGATGTCGTGGGAGAAAAGACCACCCCTTAAACTAGTGAATACTAACAAGATTTTTCATCTAATATAATTGCGAGATCTGAGTAAATTATCACTAAAAAAATTAATGCGACCCTTGGAATAGACAAAAAGAAAGTGGACTCCTAATTACCTAGAAGAGCTGGGTGTGGTCGTGAGCCTTGCTCAAGCAAAGAGAATTATATCCGATAAACTACCAAAAAGGCGACAGAAAAAAAATCGTAAAGTCGTCCCAAAAAATTCCAAATATCGAACGAAAAACTAAATTTGAAGATTTAAAGGGAGTCTGGGGCTTTTGTTTGCAATTAGAATATCTCGGTAACGGTTGAGAAATGAGTGAAACACTTGGCATACCAAATGTAGGATTTTTTATAGCAAAGAATTTGGTTTTTAACTCGTGTCTCTACGACTTGAAATTCTCAAGATATTGACATTCGTTCAAGTACCCGACAACGTTAAGTTTTCATTTTTCTATAGAAACTTTCTCTGTTCATACGTTTTCTATAAGAATTCCTCGACATGAATTTTCCAAATTTTTCCACTTAATTTTTCTTCTTTTTCATTAAATTAAAAAATCAAACAAAAAAATTTAGAAAATTTGAGCCCAGGAACTTCAATAAAAAATATCTGAATAGAATATTTTGCACTGAAAATTTCCATTGTGAAAAAACGCGGCCAAAAACCAAATAATTATCCACTTTCTTCATTTTTCTTATACACGGCATCGAGGAGGTACAAACGCCTAGTGGTGGCATTTGTGCCTCCCTATTCCCCACGGGCTAGCCCTCTAGCGATCATTCTGGCGATTGCCAAGAAATCTCACTTTATTCGGAAATAAAACTACTCATTCCCTCTCATTTTTCCGAGCACTTGTGTCGGCATAAGCCGAGGAGTGAGAGCCAGTAAAAATCTGCCCGTCTTGCACCTGGTACAGTGGCTACTCCCCAACATTTCAGCCTCCACTCAGAATTCAAGAAATTAAATATTCGGAAATCCCTCTCTCATCCGCTGGAGGCGGAGCTAGGAGACATAAACAGAGACACAATCTACCTGTTTCACTCCCACACGCCGCGAGTAGTTGTACTGCGCAGTCCCGTCGCGCAGAGGGACCCACAGATTTCCCCACCACATTTACGTTGTCGATGGTGGGGGAAGTCAACTTCCCCGCCTGAAATGTTAGGGAGTAGCTACTGTACCCCTAGCCCTTTCGCTGAGCAACTACCGAGGGTCCCGTGCAACGTATTCCCACCAGTTACCGAGACATCC
>NW_021680376.1:791446-791790 GCF_001412515.2 Diachasma alloeum
CCCCCGCCCCAACCCCCTAATCAACCCCCGTAACTTGCATGAGAAGAATATAAAGAGCAAGGCTCGCCCTAGGCATGTCTACGCAATCCTCCACTCATCTCCTCTTTTTCTTCTTCGACCTACAATTCTTCTTCGAAACAGTCGACCAAGATGGCGACGCCGTCGAGTTACCCTTATCATTGACATCTTTAACACCACTGTCCTCCTCAGTATCCATAGGCACTACATTAGCATTGAGATCATCAGACGAGCTCGAGCGTTCAGGCTGATTCTCCTGCTCCGAGTCACTCTGCTTCGCCCCCTTCTCCTCCGTGCACACCCCCCTCCCGCCCTCCTTTCCCACC
>NW_021680376.1:792189-803902 GCF_001412515.2 Diachasma alloeum
CTTTCCCACCCCCTCGCCCGCTCCCCCGCCCCTCTCCGCCCCACAGCCCTCAACATGTTCTGCTCCTGAGCCAGAGCTGACCCCAGTGACCGAGTTAACTGTCTTCTTTCCCCTCCTCCTGGACCCCTTGCTGTCTGCCTGCACCAAGCCCTCGTTCATCTCCCTGTTCTCCTTTCCCTCCTCCTCCACACGTCCCACCTCCCTCTGCTCCTCCACCCTGGGCTTGCGAACACTCTCCCAATTCCCCTCAGCCTCGTCCCCCTTGGAAGCTGCCACCCCCTCGGCAAGCTGCACCTTCTTCCTCCTCGACTTCTTCATCCTCATCGACATCTCCCCACAGCCCTCCAGGATCTTGCACTCTGGCGCTGGTGCCCCAGCAATCTCCATCTCAGCCTTCTGCATAGCATCGATATCAATGATCTCGATGACACTCGGAACCTTGGGAATTTGGGCTGGCGTCTTGGGTGTTCTGACCCTCGTCTTCTTGGGGAGACTCTGCGACGAGTTCTGATCGGACTTGGGCTCGCTGCACCTGTCGATCTCCTCGGTGAGGTCCTTGTCGGGGCTCTTGCTCTTTCTCCAGGGCCCAGGTGCCCCCAGGGACTTGACGATGACAGTTACCTCGGCCTCTGAGGGATCGGAGTCGATGACAACGACGTCTTTCCGTTTCCTCGAGCCTCGAGACCTCACTGGCGGTGGCTTGTCGAGAGGCTCTGGGGACTTGCTGTCCCCTGGAGGTGGCGACAGCCCCAGGGCCGGGGAGGCCGGTCCCTCCAGCGGGGGGACGAGCTCCAAGTCGTCGTCAGACAGGACTCCCTTCTTCCCCAAGTCCTCGGCTCGCTCCATCGCGAAGGACTTGGCTCGCTCCAACAGCTCCGTTATCTCAGACGCCTGGATGTGCTCGAGGTCGTCGTCGGAAATGGTGCTCTTGCTGCTCTTTCTGTGCCTCACCGGCGACACCTCGTAATCCTGGATGCTGTCGAGCTTCTCAAAGCGCTCGAGCTTGGCATCCACGAGCTCAAGAACAACCTCAGAGCTGATGTGCTCGATGTCGTCGTCAGACACGTGATACGTCTCCTTGGTGAAGACGTTGGGCTCGATGATGTGGTAGTCCATGCAGTTGAAGTCGTCGAGGGTCGGCAGCTCGAGGGGTAGATTCATCTTGCAGAGGCTGGAGACTGAGGCGTCCATCGGTTCCGGCTCCGGTGGCTGGTCCTCGTCGGCCAGGGCTTCGAGGGCCTTCAGCTCGACGAAGTTGTCGATCGTCTGGTCAAGCCTCTCCACGATCATGGCTTCAGCCTCGCCAGCTCTCTCCATCACCTCTTTTTTTGCCCTTCGCTGATCTGTCTTGACGTCGGTCTTCTCAAGCTTCACATCGAGCTTCTTGGCTTCTACTCGAGGGCCACTCGTGTCCTCGATTATCACGCTGTCCTCGTGCTCCTGCAGAAGGTACTTGGGCCCCTCTGCGCTCTTCTTGTTTCGCTTGGGGACAATTATCCCCGGTCTCTTGGTCACCTTCTCTGGCTCAGGCTCATCACAATATTTATCTAACTCAGCTGTCTTATTCTCCATAAGTACAATACTATCGTCGTCGTAATTGACGACGTATTTAGCAGCAGCAATGCTTCTCTCATGCACATCGTCCTCGCGCTTTGGCGATCTCTTTATCCATGAATTTTCCCTTGCCAGTGTCATTGGACTCCTTGGTATCTCACCTTGCTCAGCGCAGAGACTCAGGCTCGTTGGCACATCTCTGAATGCACCTCGCTCGTAGTCAATTACGCAGCTGTCGGGTGTCATTGTTGCTGCCTCGACGCACAATTGCTTGTGCTCTTTGACATCGCGTATGTCGTCGTCAGGTACACTGTCAATAGCTGGCTCACTTGCTGAACGCATTTCAGCGCATATTTCGGTTAAATTACGGAGTGGATTGACGTCTGTATCGAAATCGTTGAGGGATGCTGGCCCCTCCTCGGCGCATACGCTTCTAGGGGCCTCCGCTATTCTATCGTCATCAAATTCCTGAGAAGAGGACGCGTCTTCTTCGTCGGCCATTACTGTTATCACCGTGCCCAGGGGGTTGACGACTTTTGTCACCGGCTGTCCCACCCTCTCAACTACCAATCGCCTCCCTAGTAACAGAAAAAGCCGTTGGCAGGTATCAATTACGAGGTTTTTTCACCATTATTATTCCAACCGTTTCTAGGTATCATTAAGACACGTATGAAATGTTTAATGGAAAAACTTGGCGAATTCTGGTGGAATTCTGTTGGCATTCTCTAGAATTCTGGTGGGATTCTATTAAAGTTCTGGGGAATTCTCGTGGAAATTCTATTTGTTTTTTGCGCTGATTCTGCGAGATGTTTTATAGGAATATGTCAATAGATTTCGATTTTTCTGTGGGAATATTCTATTGGGGTTTTTCTATGAGAATACTTGGGCATGGATTTTACAAGCTTTTTTCACTCGGATCCGGTAATGTAAAAGGAAACAAATATGGCGGGAAAAACTTGGAAAATCCGGGCCCAATAATTTTAATAGAAATGTCTCGAGAGAAAAGTTTACACAGAAAAATCGAAATCTTTTGACTTTTTCCAGGAGCAAATAGAATTTTAACGAGAATTCTCTGGAATTTTAATAGAATTCCCATAGAGTTTTTAGAGGATTCCAGTAGAATTTTCTAGCGAGTTCGCTAAGGCTTTCTATTCGTTTTTTCGTACGTGGAACTCTTAGTCTTCAGCCATTAACGGGGATTCACAGCTATTTTAATCGAAGGAAAGGAAGAAAAGGGTCAGGAGAAATCAAATTCGACAAAGTGTTTCTCATCAGGGCATTCAGTTATTCTACTTATCAACTCATTAGTTATTTAAGGACTGTACGGAAAACGCGAATAAAGAATATCATTTGAGTTAAAAATCTGACATCGAACAGATTCTTGTCATAACTGTTATCGGGAAATTGCACATCAACATTACAATTTCTTCATGAAGGGCTCTGACAAGTATCTGTTTACTATCAAATCTGGCGAATTTTTGACTCTGATGATATTCTTTGGTTGAATTTTTTCAGTACAACCCTTGAATAATTAATGGGGCGATGAGCAGAATAAATGAATGCTCTGATGAAGATCACTTTGCGTGCTCGAAACATTGGCAATGATAGGAAAAATTTGGTTTCTCTTAATTCTTTTCGGCTCCTCGTTTGATTAAAATTGCTGTGGGTGACCGGTAACGGCTCAGGAGTAGGAGTTTTTACTGAGTTTTTTAATCCCGGGGGCTGAGGGGACTCATCGGTGGAAATCATGATGACATTGACACGAAATTTTCTGGTGGACGTCCATCGTTTTCGCCGGATTAGGTGTCAATTTTTTTATCACGCACGATAAAATTTGATAGAAAAATCTAGCGAATTCGGGAGGTTTTTCTATGAAATTTTTTTATACGTGACAATTCCTCTGGATTTTGTTTTCAAGTTCTTAAGGATCAGTTTAAGGACATCCAAGTACTTTCGCTATTTTTTTCGATTTCAGGCCTAAAAAAATTGGGTTTTCGAAAGTTTAAACAATTTAAATTATTTATTTATTAACAACGAATGTTTAAAAAAATAATAATTCTGTGTAAAACGTAATTTTAATGACGCTGAATATTCCTGATTTTTTTCAAATTTTTTTCACGCAATTTAATTGACAAATTTGTAAAACTGTAAAAGATACTTGGATATTCTTAATTTCTTATATATGACTCTTGAGGAAGATTTTTCAAGGTCGCATGAAACTGTGTTATCAGCTCAGATGATAACGCAGTTCCGAGGGCAATTAAAATTGCTGAAATGCGGGGGAAAACTCCGGGGCATCAATTCCCAGCCGAAAGGGGATGGCAAAACCTGAAAGATGGCTTAAAAAATTTGTTCCATTTATTGAAAATGGCTGGAGTGAGTTTAGAGCAATCTGAAGATGATGAATAATTTCAAGAGATGTTTGAAAATGCGAGGTGGAAACGTCGCCATCTTGAAGACAGCGTTCATCGGTATCTAATCAAGATGGCGGCGCCCCCACTTGCCATCCACCTCGTATTTTCAAATATTTCTTACAATTATTTAACCGTCCCAAATCCCCTTCGAGTTGTCTCATCCAGTTCCTACAAAATGAACAAATTTTTCAAGCTTTCATTCAGATTTTTTCGTCCACGTTCAATTGAAAATTCATGGCGCAAAATTTTCCCGCATTTCAGTGCTATTTTTTTTCGCTTATGAGGCCTCTTAATAACTTGAAAATGAAGTCTAGAAAAATTCTAGAAAAATTTATACATAATCCGACCGTCTTTGTGAACATTCTGTGAATTCCAGATGAATGTCATCATTTACCTTTTTTCGAGTAAATACCTTACGGTTTTCTTAACGTCTTGAATTTTGAGATGGGGGAGGTACCCGGGGTTCAAAGTGCAGTGATTATTCTATTTTTTTTTAAGTTGATAAACAGAACATGACAATCACACAAAGTTTTCCCCTTCTGGGGCGTTGAGCACTCAATGGTTTTACGTGCACTAATTTATGGTTTCAATGGTTTTGACGAGAGAACAGAGAGTAAGCGAGTACAACATGATTTATTATGCTCTACGAAATTCTGTTGAATCTATTTTGAAGTTCTATTTTTTTGTCGATGATTTCTACTGAAAATTATGCAATTTTATCCACTTTTTGAGAGATTTTTTACAGAAAAGGTTTCATAAATGTTGATTTTTCAATGTAACTTTGTTGTTGAGATTTTTATTTTTAATTTTCCCCGAATTTTCCATCGAGAACCAGAAAAAAATCGAAATCTTCGAATCGTCTTCATCAAATATTTGCAGAAAATCCAATATTTCCAATAAAAATCCCCAAAAACCCCGAAAATTTCCCATGAAAAATCACTAAAATATTTTTTCTTCCATTTCACAATCTAAATTGTGACTCTTCAATGCATATTATAATTATTTTTATCAACTGCTAAATTTGTTTCAAGAAATGTAAAATCTATTTCCCTCGTCAATCCCCGAATTGTACATATAATTCAAAAGAAAATCCTAAAACAGTACAACAGTTTGCTTAGAACTTTTGAACCACGAGGCCACTGCACCGAAAATCAATTATTTACAATGTTAGTGCGAAAACTAGGGTTTAAATTGTTGGCTGAGCAAGGGAAGACGTTATTACTGATAATAGATGATGATGTCCACCCTGGTTGATGTTAGTGAATTCAATCGTTACGAATGTCATTCTGGGGTGATAAATTAACGGCGATACCTGCCTCTGGCCAGTTCTGTATCCTTGCAAACTTAGAACACTAGGTACCGTCCTCTACCACGTGCAGGAAGCATTAATGTGCACGTCATACCGTTGAATCGTGTGAAATCAATTCACTCGTCTCTTTCTCTCATTTATTTGTTCATTGACATGCGCTAAGCAATAATTACTTGGCAAAAAGCACAGATCATCATTTCCCAGATCATTTCGAAACATTTTATGATTCACGAATGAATTTTCTGGACTTGATTTCTTCATCTCTTGTGGATTTCCAATTCGCTAGGTTTTTCTACGAAATTATTTCACACGTGGATGCAATTTGCCAGAGTAATAAGATAAATGCAAAACAGGAGAATAAACATTTTCCGGACGTAAAACACTCGATGAAAAACCAAAATGATTTTCGAAACAGCATATTTGCATTTTTATTGAGAATAAATTTTGAAAACGCGAGTAACAAAAGTAAAATCGAATTCTTATGGGAGTTCTACGTACCTGGAACACGGTTGGGGGCAGCTGAGGTCTCCAGCATGGCCTCGGCGAGGTCTTCGCGGAGCTGATTCTCACCGTTACCCATGTCCATGGTTTCGTTCTCCAGGGAATCCCCGTAGGCTTCCATGAATCTTGGGGATTGCTCGTAACTGCCTGGAATAAAACGAAAGGGGAATTAATGCAGAGCTAATGTTGAGTGACCTCATTCTGTAGAAAGAATCATCAGTAATAGCGATTAAATCAGGGCTTGAAAAGTATATTTCAATGGCTTCTTAATCAAGTTGAAAGATGGTGGAAGCAGCATCATTGCTTATCAAGTTACACAATACCGTCATGAGTTTTTTATATCAAAATCTCTCTCTATTAAACTCAGGTAGCAGTCTATTATGTTGAATACTTATTGAACTTATTGTGTTGAATGCATTCGAAAGCAAATTGCTAATTTATGTAAATTGAGCAATTGTCCACTTGTTCAATTTTAAAACTCCTGGAGTAATTAAAGATAACTTTAATCCTAGATTTCAATTAATTCAAGTATTTTAGTGGTAAAAACCATTGGATTTGATCCTAGAAGTCCTCAAATCCATCAAAAATAAAAAAACAACAGTAGAATTCATCATTCAGATCCTGTTCACACGACATTTATTATTTCTGATTTTTTTATTTGATATTATTTCTGATTTTTCTGGACTTTTAAAATGCTGGTGACCACTTGGTCTAATTTCTCGACATCAAGGATATCAATTGTCAAAAAACAGGACTGAAGTCTCAATTCTTCCTCAGTTCTTCCCCAAAAATATTGAACTTACTTCCAGACCCATCAATAACAACTGGCACTAGAGGTCTGGCAGCTGCATGAGGCATGTTAACAGGGTTCGACCTCGCCGGTCGTGATCCACCAGTGACACCGATTTCCACAGCCTCAGACTCCACCAAATTCACTCTAAAAATGAAAAAAAAACCCCAGTGATCATCCTGCCTCCTTCAACGCCCTCCTCACTTCCTTTCGAATGGAAAATTCAATGATACGAACCCACTGGGTGCGTTGTAAGTCTTGAACACGAACTGTGGCCCCATCCACAGTCTCCTGTGGGGTCCAGCGTGGGTCACTATCTCCACTTGACTCAACCAACGATCCTCAGCAGTGTCCATCTGCCTCGCACTCTTGGGGCACCCCGAGTAGCACAACAGTGGACTCGATGATGGCAGTGGGGGAATTATCTCCAGGGAATTCGGTATTCTGAGCAAGGGCCACTGGCCCTTGGCCTCCACCTCCAGTTCTATCATCGTGTCGTCGCAGACTTTTTCTTTTGGGATGCCTGTGCAACGCAAATCGGATTAATCGACAAGTATAAATAAATCCATTAGCTGGATACGTAATGAAAAACGAAAAAAAAAAATTGAATTGATTCTGAAGAAGGAGAATCATCGTTTTTTTTTGTGAGGATGAAAAAGCCCTGAATTTTTGTTTTGACGAGCTTCTAAATTTTTAAATTTTTGTGGTTTTTTTTCATTAAAAAAATTTTTTTTATTTAAAAAAATGTTTTTTTTTTCTAATTTTTGTGAAAGGTGAAGATATTATGTTTTTAGAAAATGTTTGTATGCATGTCCGGATGCGTGAGCCAATTTTTCGGAAAATTTTTATAAATCTTCCCAGAAAAAGGACAAAAAAATAAAAAAATTTAAAAAAATGTTGAAGCTAAAAATCTGAAATTTCATCACGTGATTGGCATTACTTTGGAGCACTTCTGGCCGCAATTTCAGCTCAATTGATCAAGTAGTTTCCGAGATACAGCAATTTCTCAAAAATCTTTTTTCCTCAATATCTCGAGAACTACGTGACTGAATTGAATTTTGACGTCAAAATATTCCTTGTGATAATATCTATCAAATCGGACAAGTGGCTTAGTAGACATTCAACTTGTTGTGAAAAACGTGATTTTATCGTCATAAAATTATCATTTTATCGCTTGTTTTTTTTTCAATTTTGTGAATAAATAATAGAATAGAAATAAAATGAGTAATTACCCGCAGCTGGTTTTGGTTCTAAGTCGTACTGAATCATATTACCATGACATGCCATTATGAACAATGAATCAACAGCACGTTTTGATACTTTGCTTGTGGAATCACGTTGGGAGTATATCCAAGCTCGTGGTGGTGCGAAACAGGCGCAGATTTTCAATGGTAATGTACCATTGTCGTCTGAATGCAAGCGTTGCCTCTGCTGAGGTCGACTAGAAACAAATGGAGAAATTCAATTCCGTGGGAATTTTTTCAAGACAACATAAATGTAGAATCATGAAGACAATGTGAATAAATCATCGATATTGAAACGCTGGGTGTGAAGTACCTCAAGGCGACAATTCAATTCTTCATTGAGTAGTTCATTCGACAAAAAAATAGTTGTTTTCAGGGAATGAAATTATGTAACGATTTTTTAATTTTCTATTAAAAAAGTCAATAGAATTCATTGAAACTTATTGTGTTAAGATATCTTCTATCAAATTTTCTCAGCTGAAATTTTCAATTTTTAAAAAATCTATTTTTCCTTTTTTTCATCAAGAAAATAAAAAACATTAGAGAATTTGAGCCGAGGATATTCTACAGAAAATATCTCAGCAGAAAAACTTGTACAGAAAAATCGAATTCTACTGACTTTGTCAAAAAAATAAAAAACCAGCAAATTCATGACGTTTTTCTATAAAAATTTTTCATAGATGTATTTTCCCATTCCCATCACTCCCACCTTATTCTCCCCCGAGTAATCAACATGATTGAATTCCTCCTCAAAACCCCCCTAAAAAAATTTCACCTACCTCGGCTGTGTCTGATTATTACTATGATTAAGTGTCGACGGTTGGCGTATCTGCGCAAGTGGATGCAGAATAGTTGGATGTGGATACGGAGGAAGTCTCGGATTGGAGTAAGGATACGCAGAAATAGGCATTTCGGTGTGTGAAACTGGTGAATGTGATCTTGTTCCATCGTCAGTCAAGCCAGCACTCCTGTGAAATCTGGAGAGTCTGTTGACGACGTGAGGTGTCGAGTGGGTCCTCATGCCGACAGGTCCCCCATAGGGTGCCACTGGGAACACATGGGTCGTCCCCCTGACAGTGGACACAGCAGCCCATCGAGTGTCGCTGGAGAAGACCATGTCCTGGACTTTGGCCGTCGTATCACCCCTATGAAGAACATAAAGATGATGCACTGCGGCTAGGGTTGGTCCACCAGGATGCGGCTGTATCCGGAAAACGTGGAAGTCGTGGCCCCTGCGGTCAGCTGTCATGAGGATGGCACCTGTCTCGTCGAATGTCATCGCGACAATTGCGTCGCTGTGCGCTGTGAAGTGGGCGACAACGGTCTCGATTGTTGGATCGTCGAGCTCTTTTTCCTCCTTAGCTGCTTGGAGATCGAGGATTGTTATGACTCCGGGCTGGGTGATGTCAGCTGCAGCGTTGTTTATGGGGATTGGGGCCGCTGTCGTCCCGGTTAAGCTCGAGGCCACTGTCTCACCTAGACCTCGGAGACCCTTCCCCAGGGATTTTGCTGCGTACAAGACAGCCGCTGTGTAACTTTGGACACCCTCGCCTTCACTGCCTCCACTGCTGCGACGCGCTGGCAATAATTTTTTCTCACTGAAAGGGGAAATCAAAGATATTGACACATTTTGGGAAAAAATGCGCATTTTTATCTTAATTTCACTAAGTTTGCACATGACTTAATTTATTTCATGAAGTAACGTTTTTCTGTTATATGAAGATCGGTGATTGTGATGAGACTTGAGGTGATTAACTGTTAGGACCTTGGAAATAACCGAACTAATTGCAAAGATTGCCACTGTAATTGCAATGAGTTAAGAAAAAGAGACATCATTAAAATGAATGAATAAGTAGTAAATTGAGTAATTAATAACTAAATAATAAACAAGACAAAATGAAACATAATGAACGAATAACTTACTAAATAAAAAAATTGGTAAACACAACAAATGAATGAATGACCGTGAATAAATTTCTTTAAACAATAATTAATCAAGTGAATGAACTGGACAAAGCTCTATGCAAGAGAACTCTACACAATTACGACTGTAATGTTTCAATAATGTAATCGACGTAAATCTCTCTGACTAAATTACCTATAAGCGAGCCATCTCGTTCCCAGCGCCACAGGATTAGGATTGGGTCCGGGGCTCAGATAGCAAGTGGTGACCGTCAAAACGTCGTCAAAAGTCCTGGCATCAAAGACAGCGATTCTCTCCGCGAATGTGACAACAACCGATCTCTTGTTCGCCAGGACATCGCAGACGGGATTTTTGAACTTGATGCTCTTCGTCTGCTCTCCAGTCTTCAGTGAAATGAAGCTGACACTGCAGAACTGCGGCCCTGGCCCAGCCGAGTCACAGATGGCGACGATCGGCCGTTTCTTCTCGTAAGGGTCGAGGTGATCTTCATCCGTCAGCGGATCGGGGAGAAGTCTCAGGGTGCGCACGACTCCCTGCCTCCAGGACAACACCTCCGTCGCCTCGCCCGATGCCGATATTATCCAGACTTGTACGCCTGTTGCATAGCCCAGGACGAGGAGCAACGGGGGAGTGCTGGAGCCCTCGATGTAATCCGGGAAGAGGGATGGGTCATTCACGTCACCGTACTCGAATCTCGCCCATGTTATGGTCTCGCGGTTGTCTGAGCTCGGGACACTCGTGTAGGCTTGGGGCACTATGTCGTTTATTATGCCAGCTACACTATCGATTATTGATCTGTCGCTTATTGGCTGGGGCGAGATCACTTGGGCACCCTTGTGCAACCCTCTTCTAGGCGAGTCTGCCGACATTTTGATAGCATTGGCTCTTCTGCTGGAAAAGAAACAATTACCATCATTTTTTTTTTGGGACGTTGAGGATTTTTTGTCTTCCTGACGAAATCTTTTTTGTCTTCCTGACGAAATCTTTTTTGTCTTCCTGACGAAATTTTTTTTTCTTCCTGGCAAAAGACAATCCACAGATGGAGGAGTGATTAATTCTGACATTTTTCTATATGGATTTTAATTGATAGATTACAACATCTGGTGTTGGTAGACTATACGGACCCTTTCTCAATATAAATTTTATATTGGGAATTTTTGGGACCCGACGCCAGCCACGTCCGCGCCGTGGGTCCTGGGTAACGCCAAGAGCTGGTAAGGCTCGTAATTCGATGCTTTACCATGCTCGTGAATTTAGAAAGTGACTATCTTTAAATTAATTTATTAAAATAATTTACATCAATAATTTGCATCAATTTACCTTTTTTTCAATTTCTTTTTTCAATTTTGGAGGTAAGTGACATTGGATTTTATTTGGGGGGAAAGACTCGTGTAATTCCCAGCTTCTGGTAAACAGTCAAGTAATTTTGAGTAATTGCTACTGTTGGAATGTTCTGTTGGACCTGTATTTAAATTCTCAATTAAGAATATCCACACTATAGACTCAACCGTTTTCAATCATCAAATTCGTCAATTAAATTGCGTGAGAAAAATATAAAAAAAATCATGAATATTCAGCGTCATTCGTTGTTTATATGCAAATAAATAAAACTGTCTAAACTATCAGCACAATTGATTAGGGGTGGGTGGGGTGAAACGGACACTTTAGACTTTTTTTAAATTATTCATAACTCAGAAACAAATTGATCAATTGAGCTCAATTTAGGCTCGTCACAAAGGGAAAAAATTGTTCTTTGTATTGAAAAAAAAAATACTGAATTTTATCAACATTTCAACCCCTCATTAACATTTTCAAAAAAGTCAAGTGTCCGTTTTACCCCAATCTCCCCTAATAAAATCGCAATTGGTCGTCTAATAGTCTAGTTTCTTCCTGAACTGATGCGAGCGCTTGTATTTTTGAGGTGAAAAAAAAATAAACCTCTCCGTCACGACGTAGTAACCTCATCACATTTGACAA
>NW_021680376.1:804009-805021 GCF_001412515.2 Diachasma alloeum
TTGACACCCCCCCCCCCCCTCCCTTTACCCAACACTTCCCGAAAGATCCCCTCCCGCGCGTACCAAAACAAAAACCCCAATCACCGAACAATCCAAAAATACTTAAAATCGCGAAACGTCATGTTATGCAGAATATACCTCACAATTACGTAAAAGTCACCGCGAGGAAAACAAAGACCATCACACACACATACACACACTGACGTACATTTTCCCTTCCCAGATTCATTAGCCCCTCCTCGCCCATCCCGCCCCCCCCCCCTCCCACATCACCGAAAATGCAACGAATTAATTACGCCTGCCCTCCTGAGAGGCATCAGCCGTGCAAAGCGTTCCTAAACCCAAGAAAAAAAAAACGCGAGCGACAGAGAATGCGCTATCGTTTATTAATCAATGGATGCTCCCGTCATCCTCTTCATATCCAAGTACAGCTGTTCACCCACACAAATAAACCCCAGACGCTCACCCAATCCTCATTACGAATGGAAAATAAACATTGAGTGGAGGGGACACGTCGAACAATTGATTTAAATCGACCGAAAAAGAAAACAAACGAACAAAACTGGAAGAAAAAATTTCGCGAAATTGCAGTTCGCGAGAAAAGGGATTTCCCAGTGGATACGCGTGTGGATAATCCGCGACGATCAAAGATCAATGGACAGGGCGTAATTACGCAGTTAGTGGTGCGTAGGAGAGGATAAGGGGGGGGCAAAACGGAATAGAAGCCTGACTCCGCGACAACAAAGAAACAGCTCGAAACGTCAATTCCCATCGAAATGCGATCGCGATTTTGTCGCGTTTTTTCGATATTCGGTGGCGATTTGCTCGCGGAAGTTGTTGCGGGCGAAACTTACGTCTCAGGGTTGTTGAGTAGTCATTGTTGATGATTATTGTTGAACAATTTGAACACCACCTCGCACTCACTCCCTTTCTAGAATCGCGGCCTTCTACTGCGTCATAGTGCGACCGACTGACAGGCCAGGGGCTTGTGTTGTTGAGTTGCGTCGAACGG
>NW_021680376.1:805054-894232 GCF_001412515.2 Diachasma alloeum
TAGTGGGCGATGTTGGTGTCAGTGAGGTTGGGAGGACGACAGATCAGCAATCGATCGAGTTTACGGGGGTTTAGGGAGTTATTCGGGGGAAGAAATGATTTTTTGGGGTCTCCGGGGGGATTTTTCAACCGGTTTTCGCCGACTTGCGGGGCTATGGGGGCGGCGCGCGAGGGGAAATTGGAGTTCGTGGGCTGTTCATGAGGTGAAAACAATAATCAGCTGATTGGGGGGCTTGAGGGGGGAGCGAACGCAGCCGAGGGACAATGGAAGTGGACGCGCGGTGTTGCCGGGTTTACGGAGGAGAAAAATTTTATGGAAATCGCAGCGGCTCCAATAAATCTCAAGTCACATTTTTGTAGAAGTCTTTTCATCACGCTGTGACGAAAAGTTAACTTTTCCGTCACATTGTGATGAATTTCCGCCACATTGTGATGAAAAATATTGTTCGTAACTCGTGAAAAAATGGTTTTTAGCTCGTGGGAAACCTTCCACTTGCCAAAAAACACTTTTTTGCACTCGTTACGAAATATACTATTTTGTAGAGCAGAAGGGGGTCTGCAGAAAAGCTTGGATGAGAATGTTCCATCTATCGTAGATTCAGAGATATTCATTGAAAAATCATCTCCAGATGCAGCTGCCAATTTGTTTTTTTACAATATCTCGGGATTGAAGCAAAATATCGATATTTTGGTAAAAATCTATATATTATATATTATATATTATATATTATGAATCAGATTGAACTGTGAATAATAAACTTTTGTGACATAAGAATACTAGAACCTTCAGATCATTTCGACCAGAAGTCGAAATTTCGTATCAATTCTGTTTTGTAAATCAAATAGTCATGTTTTTGTGAACCTAACGAATTCCAAATTTTACCATTAAAATCAATGTTATATTCAATTCAACTCTAAATCTCTTGGTTTTCGAAATATTTTTTAATTGGAAATGCAGAACCCAGCATCGTCCAGTAAATTCAAATTTTAATAATTTTAGCTTCTTTCAATTTAACGGTTGAAAAGATAATCCTCCGACGCTGACAATATTCCCCGGTCATAACAATAAATTGTTATATTTATTAAAGTAATAGCTCGAGATAAATCGTAGAGGCGTATTTATTGACAGTTCTTCAGAATCGAAGATGAAAAAAGAGTAAATCCGTCCTCAAGTTGTCCGTCAACATTAGAATAACAATCATCAGCCTTTTATTTTACGGAAGAGGGGAAGGGGATAATTAAACCATTCGATTCCGTAGTAATATTATATTTGAGTATGCAAAAATTTTCAGTTTCTCCTTGACAACACCGTGTCCAGGAGAAAATCCGCTAATCCCACTTCGCACTTCAGTCCTAATGACCCCCTACACTTCGAATCACCTACTCTCGTGAAAACCGGAATAACCCCCTGAAATCTGGCACCGTCGGAGCGGTCGCGTTCGGATCTCCGGAGATATATAGTCCCGCGCCGGGACACCAGAGGCTCTGAAACCCGTCACGAGATTTTTTTTCTCCCCTTCCGACGGCCAGAAAATGGTCGCCGTCGACGGTGATTAGATGGATTTTTCCCCTCACGTCTCCTCGCGCTTTTGACGTTTTAGCGGTATTCTGTGGCGTAGTTGGTCGATTGAATAGAGTGTCCGAGCAGCCGAAGAGGCCTCAGACTCCCCGTGAACTCCGGAAATATCGTCCCCGGCTTTGATCCGACAAAAGGTAAAAAATCGCGAGGAGAACTCGTCGGGTGCAGGTCCTCGCGCTCCTTTTGCGGAATTAACGAGGGATCATGCGGAGGATTAAGAGATTTCTGTCGGTTTCCGGGGGGAAAAAAATCAAACGGTAGATCATTGTTATACGGTGATGTCACTTCTATAGTCCTTCGCGTCGTAAATGAGAAATTGGAGGTCGAGGGAGAATGGGAAGTGAGCGAGTGGTCGTGCGTTTTTTGCTTTCGACGTTCTAGACAAATTAGGGGGATTGGGGTAAAATGGACACTTGATTTTTTTTCAAGATTAGGGACGGGTTGAAATGTTGATGAAATTTAATCTTTTTTTTTTCAGTACAAAGAGCAATTCTTTACCTTTGTGGTGAGCCTAAACTGAGCTCTATTGGTACATTTGTTTCTGAGTTATGAATAATTTTAGAAAAATCCACAGGAGCAATTTCCCACTTGTTTTTTTTTTAGAGACGGAATTATTGGGAAACCGGTGATTTTACTTCGTAGGATAGAACACTTGATCACTTGCCAGGGAATCATCTCCAATTGTTATATTTTTTCACGTATTTTTAAAGTGTCAGCATGAGTCAACCGAAGAGAAGTAAGGACATTACGAATAAGGACATCTCGGAGTTGGATGTTTCGAAAGAAGCCAAGAGTTTCATCGATAAAATTCTCGGTGATGTCAGCAAGACTTCGGCCACCAAACAGATCATCATTGGCACCACGTCAGGATGGTAAATATGAGATGATCGATATTCTGAAACTGATGTTTTTAGAGCAGAAATGGGTGGGGCAATTTCCATATTTCTCTATTGGAAATATCTTGGGGATTGATCATGTCTTTTTTTAGAGTTTGGGCTAGTTTTCTGGGGGGAGAAGAGGCCTTTCAAATGAAAAAACCAATTGTGTGAATTTCATTTCAGCTTTTTGCTATTATTTTGATTAACTTTCGATTATCTCTGCAACGAGTGATTTTAGAACAAAATGTTAGGGGACTTTTTTGTAGCAAATTTCATGATCTACAAAAAAGTTCTTGTGACATTTTCTACTAAAATCATTCATTTCCGAGATAAATGCATAATAATGAAAACACCTTTTTGT
Source organism: Diachasma alloeum (assembly GCF_001412515.2). Classification (NCBI taxonomy): domain Eukaryota; kingdom Metazoa; phylum Arthropoda; class Insecta; order Hymenoptera; family Braconidae; genus Diachasma; species Diachasma alloeum. Next base: position 807,872 of record NW_021680376.1, read on the forward strand.
TGTTATTTTGGTCTATTTTGGCTTATCTCTGTAATGAGTGATTTTAGAGAAAAATGTCACAGGACGTTTTTAAAGGAAATTGAATAAGCTACAAAAAAGTTCTTATGACTTTTCCTCCTAAAACCACAATCTACCTCGATAAATCCAAAACTAACAAAAGCACTTTACTTTCCTCCTCTGCTGTATCTCCTCAAATCATCTCCTCATTTTTTCAAAGGGCGACTGGCTTTTTGGCGATGAAAGTCGGCAAAATCGTTGCATTCTCGGTGGGCGGTGGCATAATAATGCTGCAAATAGCAGCTAATCAGGGATATATCAACGTCAACTGGGACAAAATCCAGAAGAAAGCTGAAAGAATATCCGACAAAGTCGAGGAAAAAATCACTGGAGAGGGGCCCAACTTCATGGATAAGGTAATTAGACCCCTGCCAATTACCCCAGCAATTAAAAAAAATATTCCTGCGAAAAACTAATGCCCATCGAAGATTGAAATTCTCGGAAAGCACGCGGAACCGAGGAAAAACTCAAGGCCCGTGAAACAGGACAGAACTGAAAATGAACATGCAAAATATTTCTGTTATTTACAGATAAGAATGTGGTGTCGGCAGAATACATGCCTTGCAACGAGTTTCCTTGGCGGTTTTATTCTCGGCGTTGCAATGTGAATCCCTTAGAAAATCCCCAAAGACCGGAGCGATAGATCGAACGCAATTAGGAGTGTTAATTATCTTGAACAATTTTTTTTACTCTAAAATGAAGGATACCTCGTCATTTCTTCCACTCGAGTGCCTGATGAAGGCCTACAGGCTTGCCATTCAATTCAGTTTTCATGATTACTACAATTAATTATAACATGTCTTTCCAATAAAAAATTCGAAAAATTTTCGAGAGAAATTTTTATTTATCTCATTAACTGTAAATTCGAGGGGAGCAAAAGCGCATCAATTCGTTGATTAAGGTTTAAATATACTAATCGAAATTTAAGAACAGTAAAATAATTGATAATCTCGATTTTCAACTGAAGAATTAAATATTTAATAATATGGAATTGAATTTCTTACTAAATTTCTTATAATGGAGTTTCGATTATCCAAATGATCCTCAATCTTCCGGTATTTGAATATTTAAATTGATGATTACATCAATAAGTAAAATCTAAGAGAGATATTAACGAATTGAGCTTTCAGTCTTATTCTCATTTTCATTTTATTCCTATTTCCGTACTATTTTCAGTATTACTTTATTTTATTTTACTCTATCATTACGTTGCTGCCACTGCGGTTGGAATTTTTCTATTCTTTTTGTAAAAGCAACGAGAGCCTTTAAAAATCCCCTAAAAGGGAAATGAATAATAATAATTTATGGCTATGGCCATCCCTGAATTTTAAAAATAAACTGCAAAAAGAAAAAAAATCTAAGAAGACTCCAAAGCCCTCCCCTGAATTATTCCTGAAGTATTCCTCCACCGAAAAAATTTAGATGAGTTACCGAACCGATTTTTCAGGTCGACAGATTCGTCGACAAGAAGTTGGACAAAGCCGAGCAACTGATGAAGAACGGCCAGGCGAAATCCCGTCGTTGGTATCAGTCCCTGACCGGTGAAAATGGCTTCAGACCCCGTGAAATTCACTTCTTCCTCGCATCCTTCGCAGCGGGCATTGCGATTGGCTGTGCATCCGCCAACTAGGTAATGGATTGCTGCACCTTGAGTGTCAGCGAACAACCCAGCGTACGTGACCCACCCGTGGACACAGCATCAGTGACAATTAAACGAGACGCCTACATCGACGAGATGATAGAAGAGCTGAAGGTCAAGATAATAGAGATGAGGCAGTTGTTCACTGATTTCATTGAGTCATTGCCATTTTAAACACTTGGCGAGACGAAACGCTGGACTCGCTGGACTCTCATCAGTGAAAATAAACGAATTATTCGCTGATGAGGGGATTGTTATCCTCGAGATGCAGCAATCATTGCTCTTGGTAGATACTCTCATATTAGATCACCTAGTGGAGTAATCGTCTAGTATTATCGAAGTCATTGTTGAGGCACATAAACACGAGTCTAGAGATGTGACCAATGGAGTCAACAGTACTTATTTTATTTATTTTTGAGGGATGATGTTTATTCGACAGCTTCAATGTCTCTGGGAATATGCGGAGAAATGCGTGAGAGTATTTTTTATTCTATTCCAGTTTCTCATGCTATGCCTCAACTATTCAATGCCCATTCTCACTCTGATGAAAGTAATTTTCGTTTTTTATATCGTGAAATGATGGGGTAGTGTTCTCACTCTCGAATCGTGAATATATTGATGACTGATAAATAAAATCATCTCAGCATCCAACTCCAGAATGTTTTTCGATAAATTTGCATTTGAAGTGATTTTTTTCGGAGATTTTTTTGCATTAAAATTAATCGAATCCCTAGTCACACTCCACCAAACGAATTGTACCGAGTTGATATTCTGTCTTTTTACTCGAATATGTCGGGGTCATTTTCACTAGTAGCTTATTGATAGGCAGAGTAATAATTCAGTGTAAAATATTATCTTCTGCCCATGTAATCGAGTTGTATATCGATGTAGAATTAACGATTGTTGAATAGTAAGTTAATTTGGGTCAATCGTGATGAATTGTACGAGATTTAGGGGGTAATCAGTTGTGAGGTGATGATTGAGGGGGAAATGATTAAAATGCTTTATGAATTTGAAAAATACTCGTTGTTATTCATCAATACTCCTGGTTCACTCGATGAATCGTAGATTAATCAGTCATTCTTTGTACATTTGTTAAAAGCGTTTCAGGCACTGCATTATTACTGTTCTGAGCCTTCGCCGAAGGCTTTGGTTTCCATTGCAGAATATGTGTGTTGAGTTATCACCTATTTGTATCATGGTGTCGTCATCCTGAAGAATAAAAACATTTGCATCAGTGATTTTTTATTAATTCTGGTGGGAAGTGAGAAAACTGGATGAATTAAACTTTAAGCTTTTCTCGAGTGTTGAGTTATCTCTGAAACGATTGGTTTTAGAGAAAAATGCTAGAGGACACTTTTGTGAGAAATTTCGTCGGCTACAAAAAAGTTCTTATGACATTTTCCCCTAAGACCGCTCATTTCCGAGATAAATGGAGAATAATAAAAAGTGGTTTGGTGGGTTTTCGAATTCTTCGTGGAAAATTCCCGAGAATTTTATGGAAGAATATCTTTTAGCCCTTGAAAATTCAATTCCTCACCAAGATGATGTTCGTGGAGGTAGAGCTGTGCTGCAACTTTCCCCCTGTGATTCCCTCCTGATTCAATTTCTGGAGAAGCTCCTGGGGATCTATATTCCCGTACTCGTGCTTCCTCTCCTTCAGCACTTGGTACTTGTCGGGGGCTGATGAATCCGAGGCCCTTCGCTTTCCGATTATTCTGTCGTCGAGACCCTTTATCGTATAGACGTTGTCTTTCACTTGGAGTTCACCAGTGACAGACGCCACACTCAACCCTGGACGAATTTCATTTGGAATTATATTGCCAGCCAGGTCAGGCTCGATGAATACTCGACCCTTTTTTCGTTTCAGGGGAAGTTTTATCACTTCACCACGTTTGAAGGTGATTAAGGGACTTTCCTGGAATGAACATGTTCATTTATGGAATTTCATGGCTTTGTATTTTTTTAACGATTTTACAGTATAGATTCAACATTTTCAATCATCGAATTTGTCAATTCAATTTACGTGAAAAAAAATTGAATAAAGTCATGAATATTCAGTCATTAAAATTATATTTTGCACAGAATTATTATCTTTTTAAATACTCGTTTATGAATAAATAATTAAAATTATTTAAATGGACTTTTAAAAAAAACTTATTCTATTCAAATATTCAGATATTTTCTATTATATATATTTCCATATGAAAATTTCGTGGCTGCAATTTTTTAAATTTGTTCAATTGCTTTTTCAATCCCTTTTAAGAAATTAGAATTATTTAATGGAAAATTCCCACATTATCAAATATTTAATTATCTATCAATCGCAAATTTAAATTATTAATATCATACAATTTTTATATTTTGACGAGAATGTTTTATTTTTATTTTATTTATTTATTCATTTACTGCAAATGGTACATGGTACCACATAGCAGTGAGATCCCTGAATACAGTAGAAATAATATAGTTAGAATAATATAAAATAGTATAAAATATAATATAATAGCCACCCCTGACTATTATTATTATATTATTATATACCATAATAATAATAATATAGTAATAATAAGAATAATAGTATAATAGTATTAGATTATAATATTATATATTATACAATTATATTAATTATATAATATGATGTCATACAATCGATTACTCACCCCAACAGGTTCAATAACAAGATCAAGTCTGTGCGGAGCAGAATAGGGTGGCTGTGTGTAGCTCTCAGGCACAACAAGATTCTCCGGCTTGAGATCCCTAATCAACTTGTTCGCCTGTGTGAAATTCAGTGAAGTGTCAATGGGGCAGTGAACAGCCTTCATAGCCAGTGGTTGAAACGGCGCGAGTGCCTCCAAATACGGAAAGTCCGGCTCCGTGAATATGATGGTGTGCTGAGGATTGTTTCCCCAGAGCTGCACAAAATGCACAGCATCGCCGAACCGGAGACTGGGGTGTCCGCAGAAAACGACGCAGGGCTGACGATAGTCCGTGCTGAAGCCCTCGGCCCAGGTGGACGTGAAGTGCTTCAGTCTGGCATTTTTCACGAGGAATGCGTGGGGAAAGGGCTCCTCGGGGAGGTACACTTTGTTCTGTTTGCTCGTCGACAGCCACTCGGCGAGGATGTTCGAGTAGGCGAGGGAGGTTTCAGCCACTGGAGAAATGAAGAAGAGGGGAATCTGGGTGAAGCCTGACTTGTCCAGGTGAGTGCTGAGGCACTCGAAGAGGTCATAAACCACTCCTGACGGGTAGCAGGGGATCAACACGCAGCCTCCACTCCGCAGGGTCATGGCTGGAACGAAATTGATGGAGAGTGAGGGTAATTTGTGAATTTTTAAAACGCTCATTTTTGTTTGTGGAGACTCCTTGTGCAGTGGGTGAATTGGAGATTAATTGGGGAGATATTCTCTGTGGTAATGGCGATGAGAGAGTGTTCACTGAGGACGGTGAGCCATACAAGGAGAGAAATCAAATTTATGGGCATTTTTCCATCATTCGAAAAATAGAATAAATAATTGAGAATGGAATAGAATGAAATTAAATAGGTTAAATTAATCCAGAATGGAAACAAAATGAATTAATCCATTTGATATAATCCATATAATGCATAAAATTGAATTAATCCAATTGTGAAAACGGCAATGGAACGAAAACAACATAAAATGGTACAAATTAATCCAGAATAAAAAAAATTAAATACTTAAATTAGAGCATGCATGCATTCAATTGACTGATGCATTTGTTATGATTAAATTTGTATTCTGAATGAATAACTCAGTAGTGAAGTGGTAAAAGGAGATATGTTAATTTTGAGTATCGCCCTTTTTCAATCAATAGCTCGGAATCTATGGGAGATGGCAAAATTTTTGTTATAACCTTTTTTGTGGAGGTGTTTGAGTGCTACAACAAATGTGATTACAAAAATTTCGCTATCTCCCTTAGATTCGGAAATATTCCTCAAAAACTGAACTGGGAGACGAGTCGACTCATCTCCGTTTACCACTTTACTACTGAATTAATCCATTGACACGTAAAAATACTGAAAAATTCAAACTCACCAACAGTCATGCAGAGTTCCCCGAGCATAGTATCAGGGTTGGCAGTGGGTGTCTGGGTGAGTCCAGTGAGAATGAGCACATTGGCGTGTTTGAGTGTGACCTGCTCCATGGGTCTGGGATGAGTGGTGAGGGTGGAGGAGCCACTGACAAACGCCACTTTCTCGTGATCGCAGGAGATGAGCCAGTTGCTGCTGCCCAGGCAGTAGCCAGAGCTGATGGGGGTGACAGTGAGTGCCCCATAGATGTCCAGCTTCTGGTCGTACCCCACCAGCTGGATATTCGCCAGGGCCGAGTTGACAGCTGCCATCGAGTACAAGTGCCTCCAGGACTTGGGTTTGAGGGCGTCAGCCAGGGGCGAGGGGAGAACGTGGAGCATCTCCTTCCAGTGCTTGGCCAGGGTCGCCCTGGGGGTCTGCTCAATGTACTCCACGAGCTCCTCCATGAAGAATTTGCCGATCTGCAGGGTCGGCTCGGTGGCGTAGACAATGCCCTTGAAGCCCGTCCCCTCGGTGACGAAGGGCAGGGCCAGCATGCACGTGTAATTCGATATGAGGATGGCGTCGATCTCGGAGAAGTCGACGATTTTCTCGAGGGGGGGCGCGAACTCGGGGGTCGAGTCGACGAAGATCCTGCCGCAGCAGTCCTTCAGCTCACCCTCTATCTGCCAGTCCTGGTGGTTGTCGCGGGGCAGCCAGTTCGGGAGGGCGTTGAATTTCGCACTGGGGACCACCGGCATGGGCAGGAAGTTCAGGATTGACTGCATGTTCAGGCCGCAGTCCAACATCAGGGTGATTCCCTTGAAGGTCAGGACTAGACATGGCTTTGTTGGCTCACTCGATAGACAGTACTGCAAAGGATTTATTTATTCATTCATTTATTTATTGATTTATTCATCTACTGATTGATTCATCGATTTATTTATTTATTTATTCATTTATTTACTTATTTAGGTATTTATTTATTTATTGTAGACCCATCCTGATAGATCAAACCCAAAGTTAACATTGGGACAACTCTGGGTTTATGGAAAACATCGAAATTTCTCAGACACCGAAAAATTCTGAATTTAGATTGAAAAAAGAGTAAAAAAAATTTGAATATTTTGAAAGAGCGTTTTTAATTAATATTGAGGACTGAGGAGTTATTGCGATAGAATAATGAGTGATATTTTTCATTATATGAATAATGAATAATTATCGTGGCAAAACGAGAAATGATGATTCCTCGACCTTTCTGAATGCATCAGCCCTGTCCATTTGTCATTTTTCAATACCACGAGGTTACTGTACCTCATTCATAATTTAGAACTTGTTCTGTCGAAGAAAAATGAAGAAAATTAAAAAATTTGTGACTCACCAATTTCATTCTCCCGAAATTATATCCACATTCATTAGTTCAACTAATTATCAAGGTTTTCTCGAAGAAAACTAGTTCACAAACACAACATGACACAACTGGGCACAACGTCAACAACTCTTTTTGAACATAACCTCGAATTCCACACGTCGTTCTCTTCCACCGGTGAATGTCCCGCTTGTTAGACCCAAATCGATCACGAGTAGATTTTCACGGAAAGAAATCATGTCTGAGGTGATTGTTCTGTTCGAGGGGTACTCCAACAAGCTGGATAAAGAGAGAATGGAGGCCAATTGCTCCTGCGTGCTCATCAAAGGGCCCAAAACCGTTATTGTTGACACTATGACAGCCTGGGATAAAGACAGAATAATCGATGGTATCATTTATTCATTTGTTGAATCCCACTTCATTCTATTTTTGTATTTAATGTTACAATTGTATTTATTTTTATATTCAATTTTTTGTGTTGGGAAGAAGAAGATGCGAATTCCTTAAATTTTTTCGTGAATATAGACTCTAATAAGCACTCGTCATTGACACAAATTAAAATTCGATTTTTGCTACAGATTCGAAAAAACTGATATTTTTCCAAAAATCGATTTGTCAACGATCACTCAAAAAATTGTCATCAAAATGGAATTAGCCATGGCTCGAAAAATTGATAACAATACCCTCTTGATTCCATCAGAATATGATGGGGGTCGCACAATTCGTTGTTGAGTAACAGCACATTGTTTATGCGATTTGAATTTTTTTCATGATTACTGAAAGAATCATCAGTAATAGCAATTAAATCAGGGCTTGAAAAGTATATTTCAATGGCTTCTTAATCAAGTTGAAAAATGGTGAGAACAGTATCATTGCTTATCAAGTTACACAATACCGTCATGAGCTTTTTATATAAAAATCTCTATCTCTATTAAACTCAGATAGCAGTCTATTATGTTGAATACTTATTCATATTGATTCATGGTCCCGACTAACTTCTGACAGAACCTGAGTTAAACTCTGAGTTAAACTTTGACTGAACCTTGACTAAACCCGGACTGAAAACGAATTCGAGTCTTGAGAGGGTCTGAATGTAGAATTATTTGACAGAACGAAATAATACGCAAAATTTTGATGACATTTTAATTGATAGTACTATGACATGAAAGAATAGAAGAAGAGAATAGTGAAATAAGAATTTTAAAATGAGAACTCATTCGAAAGCAAATTGCTAATTTGTTTTGCTAGTTGACAACAATTTTATTATCCTTTACACTCAATACTATAACAATTCAACAAACCTATTCGATAAATTATTTTCAGCTCTAGCTCGTCATGATGTGGAGCCAGAGGACATTGATTTCGTTGTTTGCACACACGGTCATGCCGATCACATTGGCAACAACAATTTGTTCCTCAAGGCAGAGCATATCGTCGGATCCTGCGTCCACAAGGGCTCAATCTTCTATGAAAAGCATTTGCAGGGGGGTAAGCTGTCTTGAGAAATTTTGGGTCAAATGACGCCGAAATTAAGGATATCCAAGTATCTTTCCCATTTTGGTACAGGCCACACTACAGATCAACCTCTACCATTTTCAATCATCAAATTTGCCAATTAAATTGCCTGAGAATTTTTTTTCAAAATCAAATTAAAGTTACATTCCATAGAATTATTATTTTTTTATACATTCATTATTTATAAATAAATAATTGCAATTGTTTAAACTGTCGGAAATTTATTTTTTAGGCATGAAACCGATTTCTGGTAAAATTCAGAATATGAATAAATTCGTTACAATTCCGAATGATTTTTACGGTGGAAAATAGATTGTTTATAAATTATTCACAGAAAGCGCTCGTAAATTTCAAAAATTGCAATTTTCAAATTATTTTCTAAATCTTCCTCCAAAAGTAAACTTTCTAATTTTTTTCAGATTTAAAAAATCTTTTCTTACGGTTCAATATCGAAATTCAAATTCAGGCCTGCAAAGTTTAACTAATAAAACTATTCTTAAATGTTCACCGGAGGAGAAATAGCCGAAGTACTTGGATATCCTCGAGTGAAATTCAGTAGCATTAATTTCCCTCATTCTCATTCAGCCGAACACCAACTTTGTGAGGGAGTAAAAGTCCTCCGGACCCCTGGCCACACCTACGACGACGTCTCAGTCATCGTAGAGAGCACTGTTGACGCTGAGAAGGTGACGATAGCCGTCGCTGGGGATCTCTTCGAGAAGGAAGCTGACCTGGAAAACCCGGAGATGTGGCAGAACCTCGGGGTCCCAGAGCTGAGGAAAACGCAGGCTGAGAACCGATTCCTGGTGATCATGCTGGCTGATTACATTGTACCTGGCCATGGGAAGATGTTCAAGGTCACTGAGAAGATGAGAAGACTCGCCGAGTATCAGATTCCAGTTGATTTGAACGAGTCTACTCATGCCTGGAGAAACAGTACCATCGGTTGAGGCTTTTTCCTAAATTTTTTTATTAGAAAATAATATATAACGCTTTGTTACCATTAATTTGTTCAGAATGGTTCACACTCAGTAAAATATTTTTTCAATAATGTCATGTTGTTTATTAATATTTTATTCAATACTTGCTTTCATTATCGCAAGAATTTTTTTTTTAATTATGATTGAAACACAATTTTTTATGAAGAAATCGTCTTCATAAAATCTTCCGTGTCCCAAGATTAGGAATTTTGTGTTGTTGAGGAGAGAAATTAATCCTTCGTAACCCAGACCAAACTTATGATCAAATTTGGGCTATTTAACTGTATCCACTCCCTTATTATTCATAAATCAACAATTAGTAGGAATATAAATTACCAGAAATTATAATTTTAGTTCAAATAAATAGAGGTGAGTATTGTATCAATTTACCAATTTTTCTTACAAGAGGAAATTAATGAAAGAGAGGATTATTAATTTCAATGATTCATTACTCTGCAGATCTGCGGAGGAACATGAAAATAGAATATATTCTTCTCTGACAACGTCAACAAATTATTTTTCAACAAACAGGCTGATTTTTATAAATTAACTTTATTAAACACTGGCTTTAGTAATACATGAGGTCACATTTCAATTACGATTATGGTAAAAACGATTTGCACACTATATATTAATCTATTCTCCTTTTTAATTAAATGAATGACCGCAACTGTCGCATGAAACTCGTCTCGTTAAAATATTCCACGCAAAACGCCAATTCGACAACTGAAAAAATTGTCCTCAAATCCGGCAACAGACGAAAGAAGTAAATCCATTCGTCTTCCGGACGAATTGGACTCATCCAACGGGCAATCACAGCCAAAATCTAAGTTATGCATCAATGCAACGATAAACATCTCTCTGAACTTGTGACATTAATGGGATATCTTCTACTTTCCTTCTAACAGCAGTTGTTGGCACGTTTCAATGATTTCACGTGTTTGATCATCAGTAATATTGTTTCGAATTTTCATTCACTCCTGTGGCAAGATTAGTAACTGAATCAACTGAGAATTCTGCTTATTTTACGCACATAACTGTGACAATTTTTAAATCTGCTTTCGCTTCACTGCAGTGGTGGGGCAAGATGAGTGAAGAGAATTTAGCCTTCATCCATCTCGTTTCACCAGATCAGGGATGAGCTCATTCCATTATATGTAAAATACTCGCTTTTGTACACATCTCTATTCTGAACTTTAATACTGATCCCGAGGTGTAAACTATAATCATCAATTAGAGTAAATGCACAAGTTTTTTTATGTTTCTTTGAAAAACCATTTTTTTTTTATTTCGTTGAGATCCGCAATCGTAAAATTTATTCATATTCAGAATTTTACCACAAATTTTAAATTTTCATGCCTAAAAAAATAATTTCCGAAAGGTTAAATAATTTAAATTATTTATTTATAAACAACAAATGTTTAAAAAAATAATTTTTTGGCCAATGAAACATTCAGATTTAGAATGGTTGAATCTATAGTTTATTCATATTCAGAATTTTACCACAAATTTTAAATTTTCATGCCTAAAAAAATAATTTCCGAAAGGTTAAACAATTTAAATTATTTATTTATAAACAACAAATGTTTAAAAAAATAATTTTTTGGCCAATGAAACATTCAGATTTAGAATGGTTGAATCTATAGTGATAAAACAACCTAAAAGATATTTCGCTATCCTTAAACCGTTTTACCGCTTCGCTCCTCAATTTTAAATAAAAAATAAGAAACTAATATCTTTGAATCTACAACTGGTGCATCTACTCTACACTTTCCACTTAAATTAAATATATATTCACAGTAGAATGAAAGCAACAAATTTGTATAGTTAATACCCCAATGGCTCAAATATTCCGATGAAGTCGATGATTCTAAGGCCTCGAATATCATTATTGTTCATTGAATTTCGTGTGAAAAAAAAATCACCATTTGATCTAGAGAAAACGGGGCTCACGACTGTCGTTGTTCACATCCACTATACAATGTTCATTACTTAATTCGGAGGGGACAAGGCCCAGGGATCAAGTGATCGTGTGAATGCGACCCATTTGCTCCGCAGGTGACTGAAAAGAAACATTGAATTCCAAAAAAAAATGAACAAATAAAAAAAGTAATTGATAAATTAATGCGAAGTAACTGAATCGAGAGTAACTGGAAGATTCCTCATGCAGGGTGAATAAATATTAAAACCATCACCGAAGAAAAATAAATTGATGAATGAAGTTGAAAAAGCTGGAAAGAGAACATTTTGGAGCAATGAGATAAATAAGTATTTATTTCCGGGTAATTGCCAGCGGAATTTTTTTACAGTCAAAAAGAACATTAAAAATTCGTCTGTTGAGGTATCAAACTATCAGCCCTAGATCACAGTATGAACAAATTAATCAGCAATCACAAACGGGATTTTCATCCTCAAACGTGAAGATCACTCTATTTTAAATTCAATCAATCGTAAATGAGGACTACATTCAAGAAAATTATGTTCAATGTGCGATAATATCTCTAAATCTCGTGACATGAAAAAAGTTTAAAAGAATGAGAGAAAAATAATCATCAGGATCTGAAAAGTAAGACGATTATCACCGGATAACATTTCAAGGTGTTGAATACAGCTGCTATTGAATGTCAGACTATTTTTTATGAGTGAACTATATGTTCCAATCTACTGAAAATCCAATAGGGTGAACAGTCCATTAATGGAACACTCGAGGCATGCAGTGAGTTCATGCACTGAGAAAAAATGTATAAAACTTGGAATTTGATTGAATAAAAATACGACACGACTCTACTTGTCATCAATGTTATGTTTAAAAAAATGGAAGATGATTCTATTGCATAGAATATTAATATTTCGCGAATGAACTGTTCTCCCTGAATACAAAAACTTCGAATAATTGAAAGAAATAACACATCACTACTGAAACGGCGCCTAAAGTCCGTGTCCTTTTTAGCCAGACAGATTTCTCTACAATAAATACTTTCACCATAAAATCACAACATCAATAATCACCGCAAAATCCTCCAATTATCAGGGAACAATTCGTCAAAGTTCCAGCTAAACCGTTCTTATTTATCATCTTTTCGCATTCGCGAGGGGTTCCCTCGTCTCCTGAATTTTCTCTCGAATAAATCAACTCTTATCTCCATTTACCCCAACACCAGAGCCCACCGATAATCATTGGAATGCACCCAATATAAATCATCAGCTTCTTCAATCAAAATATTGATTCTCACATCAAGTCCCTCATGAATAAGAACGAAAGCAATAAATATCAATGAGAGAATGAAAATTCTCGTTAGTTCTTAATCTCCTCTCATAACGTTCTCAGAGGAATAAATCCATCCATGCCGATGAGACTCCGGTCCATCCCGTAATCATCATCGCGATCGTCATGACGACTTAATAGTCTCCTCTAGAAAATAATAATTCACAACAAAAAATTTGGATCACGTCATCCAATGAACACAAAATAATTATCGTTTTGCTCCCATGACAAAAAAAATTGAACAAAAATGACGAAAAAATTGTAATGCCCCTCTGTGTAAACATCATGCATTTTGTTCCCAAAAAATGTGCGACTCTCTCGGGAATTTTAATGACGAATAAAATTATTCTTTATATTTGTCTTCATTAAACGTCTACATCTCGAGAACTATAATTACTACAGATGTGAGTTAAAAAACATTTTATTCGTCATGAATTTCGATGGCCCCTCAATACTTTTCGAGATCTTCCCCTTGAACAAAAAACTGAGATGTTTACACACCGATAAAAAATAACGAAATGCTAAATTAGGACTGGACATGGACACAATTTCGAAGCGATAATCACAAGCAAACTCATAATAATTCTATAAACTATTCATCTCTTTTCAACAAATGTTCCCCATAAAATCAAGTCGAGGACATTAAACATAATTTTCGGTTGGAGCAAGCGAATGGAAAGTACAAACCCAATTTGTTAGTAAACTTGTTATATTTATATAATAATCATTCAATCATTGTGAGATGATAAAACAGTGATACACACACTCTCATCTACATTAATGAAAAACCTTCGAGCCCCAAGTTCTCATCACACCTCAGCAATAATAAATTCCAACTGAAATTTTCTGTATACAATAATTTACAAAAAAATAATTCTTTACATTGAATATCATACAGTGATTGGAGATTCTCATCAAGTCGTGTATATCATTGTCACTCCAGATATCTTCATTTATCAATAAATTCTTTTGTCAATGGAAGAAATGAAGTTGTTCAAGTGTTAGTGTTCATGCACTAGGCAAGGATTACACGATAAAATCAGTGGTTAATTGATTAATCAATGGATCAGTTGAATTTCTTCCCCCCGGAGATGCAGTTAGTCAGACCAATGAACGAAAATGTAAAACAATCGAACGAAAGTATATCGAAAACATTGAGATTACTTTCTTATTGCATTCGCTGATGATTATTATCTTCAGGTTAAGCCTATTTAATAGCCCTCTATCTTCTGTTCAAGTTAAGTATGACGTAGGGTTCACCAGGATTGTTAAATTCTGCAGCGTTGTTAGGCTGATAGCACGGATTGACAGTGTAATTTAAATTTGGCTGATGAAAACTCACCGGCTCTATACTCGTATTCCACTCGACGTCCTGTGCTTCGAGGCACAGGTCAGAGTCTGAGTCTGCTTTTCTCGCTGGATCGTCCTTTAATTGTGCGAAAAAACAATAGTTTTACTATTTAATTAACACTGATTTAAGGGGAAACTGAACCCCTGCGTTTATATGAATCTTTAGAATTTTATTTTCTCCTGCAATTATTATTTTTCATTCATGAAACTACTTCATTGACTAAACAGTGCGATAATCGAATCGATAAAGAAATTTCACAGATAGACATTACTAATTGTAGGAGAAAACACAATTCTAAGATTTGATGTAGACAAAGGGGTTCCGTCCCCCCTTAAGATGATTCTATTGACAAAAAAATCGGTATATCATTTTTTCCGTGACTCACCTGAGACAATTGTTGAGCTGTTGTTAAAAGCCTCGCAAGAGGTGTGCAACAAACTGGCAGAGTCTCCAGTAAAGTTGGTCGCGAGTGGGTGAGAAGTGGCTTCATATATTTTGTATCAAAGTCACCCCATATTCGTGCAAGTAAAGCCTTCTCATTGGGCTTACCAGCGGTACTGCCCCCAGCCTGCAGGGAACCGTCTTGCATCGAATTGTACTGTTAAAAAGCAGTTTAAAATTCAACAACAGAAAGATTTCAGTCACATTTGCGTATTTCAATAATCAAGCGGTGAAACGAGACAAATTAATTGATAAATTTCATTATTTTCCAATGAATTGTTCCCTTTTCAATTACTTTATTCCATCAATTTATGAATTGATGTAATTGCTGTGCAACGACTCAACTAAATTGTCTCGTTTCAACATTTCACTATTGATGCAGCTCATTTGTCCCCAAAAAGCGAACAAGCTATTCCATTCAATATTTTCATGTCCATCTCTTTAAGGATATCCAAGTATTTTTTACAGAAAAATCAGGAATATTCAGCGTCATTAAAATTACATTTTGCACAGAATTATTATTCTTTTAAACATTCGTCACTTTCGAACGCGATCTTGACTGTTTTTTTAATTTGATAATCTGAAATGATCTCCAATTGCCATTCAGTTTTACACAGTCCTGGAGTCTCCAAAAATAATGATTGTACAATCAAAAAAACGTCCAAATCCACTGGAAATTGTGATATATTTTACATTATGAAGATGGAAAAACAATCGAGATAACGTTCGAAAGATGATTCACCCTGGCCTTGAATGGAGCTCAAATGAAATCTGATATTCGACAAATGTAGAACAGCATTTCACGGGTGAAAAAATAGCCAAAGTACTTGAATATCCCTAATCAGCATGCAGAATCTACGATTTCTACGGTATATGAGCAATAATGAATTAAAATATACGAATAATTAAAAATAATTCTCATAGAAATTAAGAGGAGCGGGATTAAATCATACGGAGAATAAGCGAGATAAGCAGCCCCAGCTGTACCACAATCTCGATCGATTGCTCTCCCACTCTGAGGTGTCACAATCAATTACTTCGTTTGCAATTCAGAGCAAACAGTCGGTGAAAAAAAAAATACGAAAATTTCTAGAAATTAAAATTATTGAATTTCGACTGAATAATCGAGTGTTAACCTACCGGGGGACTTCGCTCCCGACGCATCTCCAGAGGTCCGAAGCCACCTTCGCCACCGGACTATTCAAACAATTCCAGTTTATTTTATTAATTGTCCTTGTTTTCATTCTCTTGGATTAATTTGGGAATTAATTGATTAATGGGAGGCTCCCACAAGTCTAGTGCTCTATTTTTTTCGGTGGAAGTTACGCGAAGATGTCAAGAGAATCCTAGTGAGTAGACGTGTGAAAATCTATTGGATTTCTAAATTGACAAAAGATTCTAATTCTTCAATAGAAATCCAATAAAATGTTGAATGCACCCATGTTATAACTGCCTTACAATTGAATAACTATTCAGTTTTCCTTCAATTTTCCCTCAAGAACTGAATCCAGAATTCGAATCCTCTTTCAATAACGCAATAGCCAAGACTAGGATTTCCTTGAAATAATAATCTTCAAAAAATCACATTCTCAATGTTACTGATGCAGAATACAATCTATCATTCATTATTCATGCCAGTGTGCACTGCCCAAAAATCCAAGTGATTAATCCCACGATTAATAATCTCATCCCCGTGAGTGCACCTATTCTCTAAAAATTAAAATTAAAATCGTGACTGACTCTAGTTTAACAACGGTAATAGTGCAGTTACAATTTAATTAATCATTACGAACCCCACTAGTGTCCACTGAACTGTACACCTGTGTTGGGCAAGCGGTGGTACAAGAGGGCATAGTAATTATCAAGTAATCGAATGGCAAATTAATATCAAAAGCTGGGGGGGGGGATTCAACTAAATAAATGTCTGTCGATGGCTTCAATTTCGTTGAAATTTGGGGATGGGTTGCCTTTTACTGAATTAAATTAATAACTGGATGAGTGATGGGGCAGGGGGACATAATCTGATGATGAACATTGGGATTTGCGGGTACTTACGTTCCGAACACTTCCGTGGGAGAGACCTTCCACTTCTTCATCTACTCCAACTCTGAAAAATAAAAGAGAAAGAAAATTAGTGAGAAATGGGTTGAATTCCATTCGAATTGTTATTTTACATTTTGTAGTCATCGAAGTTTTGTTTTAAAGAATATGGATTTTCAACGGTATTCAATGAGAAAAAGGTGGCCTGATATGCTTAAATTAAAAAAAAACAATAGAATGAAAAACTATATTAAAAATAATTTTTCAGTTTACAGCCCGGGTGGATTATTTTTCGAACTTCATCTCGATTGTTTTTCCATCTTCATAATATAAAATATACCACACTTTCCATTGGATTTTACATCGCACAGGAGTCCCGAAAAATTCTGATTGTACAATAAAAAAAAAAAAAAGAAAAAAACTGAACATTTTCAAAGAGCGTTTTTAATGAAGATTAAGAAATAAGTCCGATAGAGAGGAAATAGTGAATTGATAATTTATCATGGTAATTAACGATCTGACAGACATTGACTACTGTGACAAATGACGACCTAACAGCCATTAGATACATAAAATTATTAATTTGCAATTTCCTCCCTAATGGGCTTATTTCCCAATATTATTCAAAAGCTCTTTGAAAATCTTCAGCTTTTTTTCCACGTTTTTTTGATGGTACAATCATAATTTTTGGAGACTCCAGGGCTGTGTAAAACTGAATGGCAATTGGAGATCATTTCAGATTATCAAAATAAAAAAACAACCAAGATCACGTTCGAAAGATAGTCCACCCGGGCCTTAAAATTACAATACTCACGGTATTTTAAACCAACTGAGAAATTGTGTGGTCGCCCCTCCCTGGAAAATAACCGTGAGAATAACGATCAAGCTAGTGGTCGTGAGCATGGCTTTTCTGGCGTCCGACACTGTATTCCTGATGGCGAGGGCAAAGCTCATGGCTCCCCTCAACCCAGCGAAGAACAGCATGTGCTGATGGTTCATCGGTATCTTCGGTTTTCTCGCCAAGTTGAGGAGAAACGAGAGGGGATAGACATTGGCTGCACGTCCTATCAGCGCACAGACGAATCCCGAGAATATGAAGCCAGGATCGAACCGATGCTTGGGAAACGTGAACATGGAGACCCCGATGTAACTGAAGATGAAGTTCTCGGCGAGAAAATTGAGCAATTCGAAGAGCTGTTTCGTCCGCTGTCGAGAGTCGGGACTGAGGTTGTTGTAGGTGTAGTGGGCTTGACATATTCCGCAGAATAATACAGCAACAACACCTGGAATTCAGTGCACATTAGCAAGGAGTCGGGGATTCATACGTTAAAACAATATTTTTGCTAAAATTCGGACAAGATTTGATTATTTTGCGTTTGAAAAATTACTGTTTCGTCTAAACGGACTGTTTTTAAATTTCTTTTTTTGCTAATAGCTTCCTAGAGACCAAATGAATGCCAAGTAGTTGGTGCTGAATGCCTCGCAGTCGATTAATTTTACGTCAAAACCCAGTTTTTTTTTTTAATTTGAGTAAAATTTGATGATTTCGCGTTCAAAATATGGTCATTACTTCTAAACACTGGGTTAAATTTTTTTCCCGCTGCTAACAGCTTCCTAGAGACCCACGGGACCAAATCAATTCCAAATAGTTGGTGCTGAATACCTCGCAGTCGATTAATTTTACGTCAAAACCCAGTTTTTGCAAAAAATTGATGATTTCGTGTTCAAAAGATTGTCATTATTTCTAAATGAACTGCTTTAAAATTTTTTCCAGGTGCTGATAGGTTCCTAGAGACCCACAGGAGCAAGTAAATGCCAAAAAGTTGACGATTTCTACGTCAAAACTCCATTTTTGCAAAAATTTGGGTAAAATTTAATGATTTCGCGTTCGAAAGATCGTCAACATTTCTAAAAAAATCATTTTTAAATTTTCTCCTGTTGATAATAAGGGGGTCAAAGGTATTTTTCAAAATTTTCCTGAACTTGACAAGACTAGGCTAGTCAATTTCCTTGATGTTCCCAATATGAACATCATTACTTGTAAAATCCCATTGTTTTTTTTTATTTACCTGTTAAATCCGATGACTCAGCGATCAAAAAAGTACTGTAAGACATGAGGACGAATAAAGCGGACTCGAGGAGTGGAAAGTCCCTGACTCTCGTGAATTTCGTCAGAAGTGCGGTTAAACAGCCCATTGAAGCTCCGATAAATAACGACAGACTGAATATTCCAATGAAGTCACCTAGTGCCTGGAAGAATGCCACTGTCTCGAAGCCCCCAGAGCCTGTCTGATATCTCGTCCCGTAATTCTGAATAGATCTAAAAGAAAAATTTCAGGAACTCATTCCCTTTTTAATCACAACTTACTCCTCTCGTTCTATTTCATAAGTTTCATAAATTCATAAATTCTTTATAATTAATTAAATAAAAAAAATTAAATTGATTAAATTCATAACTTGTATTTTTAAATTTATGAAAAATGCAATTGTCCACTTATTTTATTTTATTTGTTTCATGAAAAGAAAAGAAAAAAAGAATTTAAAACATTAGAAAATTTGAGTCGAGGGAATTTCTATATAAAATATCTCAATAGAATAAGTCGAATAGAAAAATCGAATGGACTTTTTCTATAAAATATTTGTAGCTAGATTTTTCTATTAAATTTTTTAGCGCATGAAGTTTGGATTTCTATTCAAATTATAATGAAATACTATTCATATTTATACTTTATAATCATTGTTTGTATATAATTTAATTAATTAATTATTATATTTAATTATTCACCCGCTGAGGACGATAGCCACAGCATCATTCAACACACTCTCCCCGAACACAAGCGCGTAGAGATTGACATCTACGTGAAGATCATTGAATATCGAGATGATAGTCAGTGGATCTGTCGGTGAAATCAGCGCCCCGAAGTAAAGCGTGTCCAGGAATCCGAACGACTGGGACAGGTGTGGTATCAGTTGAATGAAGGTGTACATCAGTGCTCTTGAAAAATAGAGAATTACATAAAAATTGAGTCACGCTAGTGGACGAGGACTTCAATATTTTTTTTCTCGTTGACACATTTTTAATTGGATTAATTACACGTGAAAAATCTCATGGAAAAATCGAGCGAATTAGCTAGGGAATTCTATAGAATTTCTGCTGAACGTTCAGAGGCAGTTTTTTTCAATGGCAAATTAAACGAAAAAAATTGAGAGTGGAAATTGACGTCGAAAAATTTCTATAGAAACCATCTCAATAGAAATCCAATAGAATTTTCGTGCCTGCATTCAAACCCTTCCAGTTTCCCTTTGACTTTTCATTTTAAATAGTTGAAAAACATTTTTTTAATCGAAAAATATTTAAACAAGTTCCATTATCACAGACTAAAAATAAAGAAATTAATATGTGGAACATTTTTCAGAATTGTTCAAAATGTTTCGCACCCAATTTGCTTAAAAATTGAAACAATACGATAAAAATATCAAATCTCACCCGATAACAAACGATGATATTGTCGTGCCCAGGAGGGCATACATTAAAATGGCCCCCAAATTACGGAAGAAGTATTTCTGAAAAAAAAATCATTAAAAACCGCTTCACAACTCTAATCGCCTCCAACAAAAAAATCACCGAAAAGTACGTAAATATTTACTCTCTTCAAGCTGTATCCTGCGTGAAATATAATCGGTGGTAGAATAATATTGAAGAAAATTTCTGGATCGAAAGTGGCCTGAGAACAAAAACAACATTATTCAGGAATTGGCTGGATTATCAGTAAACTCGTGACCTACGATAACGATAAAATTCAAAATGTACGTTGAATTGTTTATTCTTCCCTCACCTTCAGATCAATCTCGCTGTCTTGTTTGAATATCTCACCCCTGAAGGAGTATGCAAATGTTTTATTTTTAACCGTGCCACCGCCTTTATCTTCCGGAAAGCGTAACCACAGAGAGTCAGGTGGAACTGACTGGTTGTATCTGTTGTCAACCTCGGGTTCGACGCGCATATGAGTGATGGGACTCGTTTTGAAGCCATAACGGATTATTGCACCGATAATGAGGCCTAGAGTTAATTGAAGAGGTTTTAGTTTTGCTTCATTTCATTTTAATCTGATCCTTGTGATCCTTATTCGGACCTTTTTCATCCTTATTTAGACCCTTAAGGCCCTTACTTGGACCTTTATTCTGACCCTTAATCTTCCCCTCGTGATCCTTATTCTGATCCTCATAACCCTTAATCTGACCCTTGTGACCCTTAATCTAACCGTTGATTTTTTGTTTGTTTTGATCACAAAAAATCACTTTTTATTGATCTTTAACATAATTACTCTTCATTCAATGTTGTAGCTTGTGAATTGAGGAAAAAATATATACATAAGAAAAATAATAATGGATAAAATTAAATTAATCTAATTGTGAAGACGGAAATGGAAACAAAATAAAATAAAATAAAATATAGTATAAATTAATCTAGAGATTAATAGTAATTATTATTGTTGTTGTTGTTGTTATTTTATTTTTTATTTCAGTTAATTCCACCTAAACTATAATTTCATTTCTTATTTCGGCTGAAATGTGACATGAATGAATTTGAGAAAATGCATTCTGATAGTAGAACTATCTCTTTCTGTACTCCTGAGAATTTTGGAATTTTATGATCTAATTTTAATGAGAAGAAATGAAAAAAAGCAAAAAAAACTAGACGGGGAGAAATGGAAAAAAAATTTTTTTTCAATGTTTCCAGAAAGTTTTAAAATAGATATATTTTTTCGAATAATGGAAGCATTCGATTATTATCCTTAATAAATTATAAATTATTAATATAAATATTAATAAATAAATTCGATTTTTATTCTTGTCTTTTGATAGAATGAGTGGAATAAATCACAGAAATTGAGAATTGGAGACTAAAAATTTTATCGGATTATTATTATGTAAAATGTAAAATAAAGTAATAGTAATAGTAATGATAATTATAGTTAGGTGAAACTGTATCTGTAGACAACCTCAAGTGGCAAGTAGGGCAGTCCGACTATTGAATATTTTATGAGGTAGATTGAGCACGGATTTATCATACCGCGGGGTAATGAGCTCATTTCGATTGTGGTTCCATTGATGATGTAGTGATTGCAGGGGAATTTAATGGAGTTGCGATTATGTCACAGGCGGAGGGAGGCTGGACGTTCGAGTATGATTAAATTGGAAAATTCATGAAGTGAAAATCAGAAGTAATTAAACGTGTAAGAAGTAATTTGGGTACGTGAGGATTAATGGGGCATTGAGGGAGGATTGGAGGCCCTTTAAAGCGCCAATTGATGAATAAATTGTGGAGGTGAGCAGGTGGATGGAGTGATGAGTCCAGACGTAGAGCGAAATTGACAATTTTCTGGTTGAGATGCAGTGGCTTTAGACACCATAAAATAATTTTAAATAGTAAAAATAATATAAATAATATTTCTGTGGTGTCGCAGAAGAAATTTATATTCTGATCAAAATTATAGGGGAGGGTGGGGTAAAATGGACATTTCAGACTTTTTGTAATTTATTCATAACTCTGAAACAAATTTATCAATTGCGCTCAGTTTAGGCTCGTCACAAAGGAAAAGGATTGCTCTTTGTATTGAAAATAAATGATTAAATTTCATCAACATTTCAACCCCTCATCAACATTTGAAAAAAAGTCAAAAGTGTACGTTTTACCCCAACCTCCCCTATTCTGGAAATTTTTGTTGAGAATTTTTTTCGTATAGTAGAATAACACCTGCAAATAGATTCTCATAAAAATTTTGTTATTTCTCTAGATTCAGAGATATTAATCAAGAGCTTAGGAGTAGAACAAGATTAGCCAATCTCAGTTGATAATCAGTTTTGGGAAATATCTTTGAGTCTACGAGAGGTATCGAAATTATTATGGGATTATTATAGGTCCTTTCTACAATAAATAGCGAGTGTTTCAGAAAATATTCTCCATTAATCCAGTTCTCACGTCACGAAAAATATTCCTCATTATTCAAAAGAATTAAAACGAAATGACTGAGTGTAATATTTAGAGCTTTTTTATAATTCCCTCAATTTCAGAGAATTCTTGCTCACGAAATAGTATTGCAATCGAAAATTCACTCATTGTATTCCCGTATTTTTAAAAATGGCCCTGACATGAGGAACAACTGAGATACCTTGAGGAAACAATGGAGAAAATGAGTAAATTAACAACAGCAATCAAAACAGCTGTCAATCCCTCAACACCTCGATCGAAAAAAAAACAGATCCCTCAGCAGTAACAGGAGACCCCAGGCGACCATAAGAGTGAGCATTAAAAATATTTCTCAGAATGCAAAGAAACATTCAGCAACGTGATAGCATCCAATTACTCGCTCCAACTCCCCAGAGATCTCCCTCTTATCAAACAGCCCGACAATTCCGTATTAAAAAATCAATAGAATTCGATTGAATGCCCACACCTGCCAAAATGCACCTGAACGCCTTTAAATTCCCAAAAATCCCCGAAGAATTCCCATTCCCCAGGATCTCTGGGGGTCACAAAACACTTAATTTCAACTCATTCGGTTTATACTCCATCGAGTGCCTCTGCACTGACAAATATGTTATTGCCACGAGTCAGGCATTGATTCCTAGACATGTCAACCATGACGCAACAATCGCAGAGATAAAAAAAAACTGTCTCTCACGGGACAATTAATCAACAGAGAAAACGTAAGTCTGGGCTATTGTTGTGACATTACCGTAGATGACAGCCAGTCCCGTTTCGTGGAGGAACCGCAGGCGACGATGCTTGAATGTCCAGATCGTCAACACCGTCAGGATCAGGAGAAATGTGTAGAGGAGGAGATTTAAACTGTCGAGACGGTGGAGGAGTTGGGCTTTGGCGTCCAGCTCGATGTCCGACGCAGCACCATGACAGTTATTTATCAGCAATGATGCACACAGAAGGAGCAGTCCTCCAACCATCTTCGATGATCTTCAACCGGCCACTGATGACTGAGCAACGACTGAACTTCAATTCAATTCAATCTTTAACACGAAGCAATTTTTTTTTTTCGACTTTGGGGGTTGGGGCGACATCTCTGGGCCGCGGGGGCACGCACTGAACTACTTGAGGGCTCTGAGGATAAAAAGTAATTTCTACCGATTATAGTGAATCGAGGGCACGGGGTTCTGAAACCTCGTGACAGTGACGCGGGCTCGTTATCTGTGCTTTTAGCGTGCGGGCGAGGATGACTTTTTGGTGACAAGGGAAAGAACATGGGGCACGAGGGAATGTCGAATTATAAACCACCGGCTAAGGCACTTCCTTACTGGATTTTTGCGGGGTTGAGGGTTGCTCTGACACTCGTGCCACAGACTGGGTACATTCATCCTGATGAGTTTTTTCAGTCCATCGAGGTGATTGCAGGTGAGGGAATGACAACAATGCACGACGAATTTATTTGTTTTTATTTTTTATTCAATTTTTTTTTCTAGTTTTTTATTTTTTTTCATTTGTTTATTTATTTGCTGAGGCCAAAAGCATGTATAGGGGAGGTTGGGGTAAAATGGACACTTTTGACTTTTTTAAAAATATTAGTGACGGGTTGAAATGTTGATGAAATTTAATATATTTTTTTCAGTACAAAGAACAATTCTTTCCCTTTGTGATGAGCCTAAACTGAGCTCTATTGTTACATTTGTTTCTGAGTTATGAATAATTTTTAAAAAGTCTAAAGTGTCCATTTTACCCTACCCTCCCCTACTATAAATTCAACCATTTTCGATCATCAAATTTGTCAAGCAAATTGCGTGAGAAAAATTTGAAAAATACCATGAATATTCGGCCTCATTAAAATTACATTTTGCACGGAATTATTATTTTTTTAAACATTCATTGTTCATAAATAAATAACTGAAATTGTTTAAACTTTCGGAAATCCTATTTTTTAAGGCATGAAATCGATTGCTGGTAAAATTCTGAATGCGAATAAATTTATTACGACTCCGAACGAATGATTTTCATGATGGAAAATTGATTGTTTATAAATTTTTCATTTAAAAATGCTCGTAATTTCATCAATCTTCCCCCAAACGTAAACTTTCTCATTTTTTTTTCACATTTTTCAAATGTTTTCTAACTTTGAAATGTAAAATTGATGTACCCCCCACTGCCATAGGGCACAGTCCCTGTAAGGCAGCTTATTGGAATAGACGAATAAATAAATAAAAATGTTTTCTAAAGGTTCAAAATCAAGATTAAAATTCCGACCAGCAAAATTGAAATAATAAAATAATTGTAAAATATCCGGAAAGCAACAATATATTTTTGTCAACACTATTATTCAATATTTTGAGACAAAACATTTTACCTCAGGCGATCGCTTCGACATAAATGTGAACAAGCCCTGGGAGTTCAACGCAACCTTTCCCATCCGCTCGGCGCTGGTCCCCCAGCTAGTCGTAGGGCTGCCCTACTCCATCCTCAACGTCCTGTCCCCCTACTTCTCCCATTACTTCCAGCTCCCCCTGAGAACCCCCTACCTCCTCGTGGTCCTCCCGAGGCTAGTCATCTGCGTTCTATCCTTCATCACCGATTACTCCCTCTACAAAATATGCTGCATCTACAGCCAGAATTACCGGGTGCGACTCGTCATCTTCGCGAGCTCCTTCGTCATGATGACGTACGCCACCCACACCTTCTCGAACAGCATCGAGCTCATCCTGAACTCGATTCTGATTTATTACGTCTCCAGGTCAGTGATGGGATTCCCCCGATTAAATCGTTTGCCACTCAAAATGGCGATTGGAATGCGGAATATGAGGAAATTTCGAGGAATATCTCCGAATCTAAGTGAGATAGCGAAATTTTCGTAATGACTTCGTGCCGAGGGAGAGATTTTTCTCCAGGGCGATGACAATAAATTCCTCGGGGAAACAGAGAATTAGTCGAATTGCAAGTGCTGCTCCCCGGGTCGGGGTGAGTCGGCCACCAGGAACGACCTGAGGAGCTCTCGAGAGAATTTAATCTCAAAAACCTTTAGTGTCCAAAAAATGAAGTTATGGACGACCGGGTCGTCACAATCTATCTGCTATCTGCCTTAGATTCCGAGATATTCATTGAAAACTGAAGCAGTCAAAATCGACTGGAACAGTTTTACCGTTTCGCTACTGAAGAATTCCCTGTTGTGGTCCAGGTGCATGGCGTGCTCCGAGAAAATTGTGCTCCAGAGCGATCACTTCAAGGAGCGCTATGACAAGGCCCCGACGATCGTCGAGAGGGTAAAGTACTATAAACTGCGAGCGTCACTCCCATCGCACTCCCTCAATCACTGCGTCGTCCTGGCGACAGTCACCGTCCTGGGGATCTTCAATCGTCCGACCTTCATCGCTTTTGCTTTCCCACCGATTGCCTTCTGGCTGCAGCGAGGGCTCGGCTCCAGGAGCGTTGGCTTCTGGGATTTTCACGTTCGAATCATCACCTTCATTTTCTGTGGAATACCGACTGCTGTCGCCATCATCCTCGCTGATAGCTTCTACTTCGGGTACCTGACCCTCAGTGAGATCATGAAACTCGAGGTGGGGATGGATAATTTTCTTGTAACTCCGTTGAACTTCTTGAGGTACAACTCGGCGACTGAGAATCTAGCACAGCATGGAATTCATGGGAGGTACCAGCATTTTCTGGTCAATGTTCCACTGTTGTTCAATGCCCTTGGGGTCATTGGATTGATCTCCTTCGGGAAGATGATCAACAGGTGAGTATTTTATTGTTAAATTTGGTTTTTACAATGGACTTTCAGGGCAGAACTTGTCCTCTGCATTCAAGTGACTACCTGTAATGATGAATAAAAACGAAAAAAATCCTTGGATGAAGATAATTGTCTTCAACCAATGGATCATTTCGATAATTAATTTCATGGAGAAAAATCAACTGTTCCAGTGCCTCGAAACGCCACTGGCTGGAGCTCCCCCGCATCCAGAGCGTCGAGAGTCTGATGATCGCCTGCTTCATAATCCCAATCGCTCTTCTATCAATCTTCCCGCATCAAGAGCCTCGATTCATCATCCCAGTGCTGCTTCCCCTGGTATTCCTTCACGGGACGTCCCTGGGGTACGGGAAGAGCGCAACAACAGTCGCCTACACCAACAACAACGACCCAAGTCACCTCTACGTGAGAAAAACCCCGAAGATAATTAGATGGCAAGTGATCTGGTGGATCACCAACATCTTCCTGACGTTATTCTACGGCTTCCTGCACCAAGGGGGGGTTCTGCCCCTAGCCAGTCACATTTTCCACGAGTTGAAAGCGAAACCAGAGCTCACACACGTCCATTTATTCACATCTCACACTTATTCACTACCCACGGCTCTCCTCCAGCTGAAGAATACGAATAAAATTTATACCAGCAGTACTAAACATCGGTATCAACTCAAACAGGATTTCTTCCTGTATGAAGAGGGCAGCAAGGATGTCCCGGAAGTGTACGACAACATTCGGAGGACATTGAGAGACTGCGAGAAGAAATTCCACAATCAAAAGATACCTTACAGACTCTATTACGCGATGCCTGTTAATTTATTCCCTGAGTTTATGGAGCACATTTTGATGAATGGCACCAGAGACTTGAGTTATCAGACAACTAATGTCTTTTATCCACACGTTACCACCGAAAAATTACCAGTGTTGACGTTTAATTTCGATTGCTTTCTCGTGGAGAGCCTGAGTCTCTGTCTCAATCATTTGACAACGAATTTTTCCAACGACTTGTTTCAGTTATTCGATAGCTTTGGATTATTACTGCTGCGAATTGAAGTGCCTGATAATGCTGGATATATTTCGTAGGAGATTGTTGTGATGTGGTTGCCTGTGGAACGAATAAATCGAAGGCTTTTTTCATATTACTGAGGCGTTTTATTTGGTGAAAAAAGTATTTGCTCGCATTAATCAAGATCAACTCGTTTTTTCTCTTATTAAATAGTTACTTTGAAATAGTAGGAGTTTGTTCTGTTGTTTTTACAGATTGTAAGCAGATGGGGGAATCGTTTTTGTGAAAGTCCGTGTGTTTTGTCATCAGTCATTGTCATCAATTCTCCTTCATTGAAAATCGATGATCAATGAGAAGTCCAACAAATACTGCCATAAAATCCCTCACCCCATTCAACAATACAATAATCAATAAGCTTTCTTTTATACAAACGTTATAACTCAACTGAATCGTCCAGTGTTCGCACTCCTCGTCCTATTTACTTAATAAAAAATCGTTAATTCTTTTAAAAACGAATGTTACCCCCAGGAAACTATGTAATAATCTTTAATTCAATGAGATCTTACGAAACTTTTCAAATATTCAACTCACACGAATCTATAATTTACAATACTATAAAATATGATATTACAATATTTAATATTATAACATTAACTTTATAATTTTCATGAGGAATATTTCTTCGCATGTGTCTACGTACGAAAAAATCAGTAGAGAATCCGAGCGCTTTCTTTAAGCAATTTTACTGAATTTTCATTGGAATTCTATTGGAAAATTCTATGATTTTTGCGCCAATTCTTTTAAAAATTATGCAATGTCCCTTTTCATTTTTAAATAAACATTTCTTCATAGAAAAATATCTACAGATATTGATTTTTCTGTCTTTCTCTTGGATTTTAATATGAAAAACAAATAAAAAAAATTTTAAAAATTTACGTCCTCAGAATTTCTATAGAAAAATAAAAATCTAGACTTTTTTCCATCAAAATATCTGTTAACAAAATTACAAGCTAAAATTGCATAATCTTCAAGAATAGCCGCAAAAAACAGAATTTTCAATAGAACCAATAGAATTCAGTAGCGAAGTGGTAAAGCGGTTCAAGTCGATTTTGACAATTGGCCAGTTTTTAGTGAATATCTCGGAATCTAAGGAAGACAGCTAAATTTTTGTCTAGACCTTTCTTGTAGCACTCAATTTGCTCTAGAAAAAAAGTTATTACGAAAATTTCATTATCTCCTTCACACTCGGAGATATTCTTCAAAAACAACTAAGAGATAAATCGACTTAAACCGTTTTACCACTTCGCCACTGAATTTCTTGCAGAAAACGCAAGGTTTTTTCATTAAACTTTTCCCTCCCTCGAACACTGGAGAATTCCCCCACCCCAAGCCTCCAAATAAATAAAAACATAGACAACAAATTCATAATCGTCAATTCAACGTAAACTCATTGTACGTCCAAGGCAGCTCCTCCCCGAACTTGGCGAGATGAACTCTATTCCTCGCCGTATAGACCTTCGGATTGTCGACATAAGCCTCGCACCCGTAGCACCAGACCGACAGATCCGTGAGGCTCAGGGCGATTGGATGCTCGAGACTCTCACCATGGACAACAGCATGCTGATTGACACTCCTAGCACAATGCGTCGAGTAGCAAATCAGGCAGACCCAGTTCTCCTCTGTGCTCTTGCACTCCAGACAGGGACTCCTGACGTCGATTCCACTGGGAGGCACCTCCTGGACGAGCTCCAGATGAGGGCAGTCGTTCAGAGGAACAACTGCAAACATTTCGCCCTCGTTGAGCGCCTGAAAATTCTCCGAGAGGAACTCCTGGAGGGTTTGACCGGCAGCTGCAGCCCCTCGACCTCCACTAGATCCACCAGATCCACTAGCCCCACTTCCCCCAGCGCCTGAGCTTTCCCTGGGCTTTTCCCCCGGATTCACACACTCCCTGACGCAATTCGTCGGATTTCTCAGGGTCATCCGCTCGACTTTCGCCGCGAGATCGTCGATTTTGCCCCCTTTTTCAGTCTTGAATTGTTCGTCCGCTATTTTCTGCTCAGATCCTGGTGTCTCATCCCCAGGGGCTGAGGCCTCAGGGAGGACATTCTCCCTAGGCAAGGCTGCTTGGAAGACTAAATTCGGCCAGAAAGTCTTCTGGGTCTTGAGGACATTCTTAATACTAGTAATTGCACTTGAACAGGGGGCGGTGAGGGGACGCAGTGGAGGCAGGGGATCGTTGAGGAGGGCCTTCGTGCACATCGTCATGGCGTGGGAGATGGAGTTGACGTTGTAGCCACCCTCGAGGGCGAGGATCAATCGGCCGTTGGCGAGGGGTGAGAGCCAGTGGGTGAAGAGACCGTAGGCCTCTGGGGAGACTGTGTAGTGGCCCAGGGGGTCCCCCACGCAGGCGTCGAAGCCTGCGGAGATGAGGACGAGCTCTGGGTTGAACTGGTAGGCGATTGGGAGGATTATCTGCTGGAAGGCTGCCACGTACTCGGGATCGCCCATCTTGCGACGGTTCCAGGGGATGTTGACGTTGAAGCCTTTACCTGGGGGAGATAAATGGAAGATTAGTGGAGGTTTAAGGGCGACGAAATATAGGGGGAAACGCTAAAGGTTATTGGATGGCAGTGATTGTCTTCAACCAATGGATTATTTAAATAATTAATTTTCTTGGGGAAAAATCAACTGTTCCAGTGCCTCGCAACGCCACTGGCTGGAGCTCCCCCGCATCCAGAGCGTCGAGAGTCTGATGATCGCCTGCTTCATAATCCCAATCGCTCTTCTATCAATCTTCCCGCATCAAGAGCCTCGATTCATCATCCCAGTGCTGCTTCCCCTGGTATTCCTTCACGGGACGTCCCTGGGGTACGGGAAGAGCGCAACAACAGTCGCCTACACCAACAACAACGACCCAAGTCACCTCTACGTGAGAAAAACCCCGGAGATAATTAGATGGCAAGTGATCTGGTGGATCACCAACATCTTCCTGACGTTATTCTACGGCTTCCTGCACCAAGGGGGGGTTCTGCCCCTAGCCAGTCACATTTTCCACGAGTTGAAAGCGAAACCAGAGCTCACACACGTCCATTTATTCACATCTCACACTTATTCACTACCCACGGCTCTCCTCCAGCTGAAGAATACGAATAAAATTTATACCAGCAGTACTAAACATCGGTATCAACTCAAACAGGATTTCTTCCTGTATGAAGAGGGCAGCAAGGATGTCCCGGAAGTGTACGACAACATTCGGAGGACATTGAGAGACTGCGAGAAGAAATTCCACAATCAAAAGATACCTTACAGACTCTATTACACGACGACTGTTAATTTATTCCCTGAGTTTATGGAGCACATTTTGATGAATGGCACCAGAGACTTGAGTTATCAGACAACTAATGTCTTTTATCCACACGTTACCACCGAAAAATTACCAGTGTTGACGTTTAATTTCGATTGCTTTCTCGTGGAGAGCCTGAGTCTCTGTCTCAATCATTTGACAACGAATTTTTCCAACGACTTGTTTCAGTTATTCGATAGCTTTGGATTATTACTGCTGCGAATTGAAGTACCTGATAATGTTGGATATATTTCGCAAAGGATTATTGTAATGCACTAGTGTTTTACCTCTTCCAGTCCCCACGACGTCGTAATTAGCATCCTTCGAAGCAGGAAAAAAAGCCCCATTATCGTAACGATGAACAGACATGTACAGAATCTTCGGATCTTCCTCGAGAATGGACTGCGTTCCATTCCCGTGATGAACGTCCCAGTCGACTATCAAGACTCGTTTCAACCCGTGGAACTCGGTTGCATATCTAGCAGCAACCGAAATATTATTGAAGATGCAGAAGCCACAGGCCTCCTCCTCGCCAGCGTGATGACCCGGGGGTCGCACCACCGCCACTCCAGACTGGCTCTCCCCATTCAGAACACTGTCCACTACTCTCAGGAGGGAGCCTGCTGCTATGCTAGCACTCGTCCACGTTTCCTTGTGGAGGAACACAGAGTCGAGGTCACGAGACTGTTTCGTCAGCTCTGAGGGCTTTGATTCAGCTGTCTGCTGCATTTTACCAATGTGCTCTTTGGTGTGGACCAGGGAGAGCTCCTCCTCTGTAGCTGCTCTTCCCTGAAATCATCAAATCGAGGATCTTAATTTTTTCGAAATTTTCTTGAAAGGGATCAATCGAATTTCATGAATATTGACTATTGAAAATTCCCTTAGAAAATTGAATTAGTTTTATCTATTAAATTTCTCTACAGATGAAACATCAAACAGCCCTTAAATTTCAGTTTAAAAATACGAATAAACAAAATATCATTCACATACTTCTAAAACATGACATCTCTCGATCAGCCCGTACTCCTCATGCATCGAGAATATCTCAGAAATCCTCTTGGGTGTCTCCGGATGGCTGTCCTCAGCATAGTTGAAGTGCCTCAGCATCCTGTCATCATAAACCAGGCAGACCCTGTGCGGAGCTCGACTCAGACTCGTCATCTGCTTCAGCAAGACGAGTCTGTTATGAATTTCATTCAATTGAGTTTCACTCTGCACTGGGTAACAGTCTCGAGTCTGATAGAACTCCGGCTTCGTCTCGTCCCCCTCGTAGACGACCTTGGGCAGGTGCTTGACGATATCGTCACTCCCTGATCCTGAGTTGACGCTGTAGGTGTCTTGGTACTGGTAGCAGCCCCAATAGGGCTTGTGAGTGTAGATGACGTTGAGAATTGTTTCGGTTATGGTCGGGGATGGGGGGGCTAGGGTCGATATCACGGGGCAGGGGTCTCCCAGGAGGGTTCGTAAGGTCAGGGCTGCTGACTCTGAGAGGGACTCGAGACAGTAGCCACCCTGGAATGCATAATTTAATTAATTAGGGGGAGAACAGATGGAATTGTCCAATTGTTTTTTACTGTTTCTATTTTACGAATAAATTCTCTTTGTTATCATTATCATTAGGAGGCATTCATCCACATATTCTTGTCATTCTAGCGTGATATACCTGATTAAGATATAATTATATTTTAATCAGGATTTTTTTTTCTTTTTTTATAACTATATTATATCTATATTATAATAATAGATATAATATAGTTATAATGTATTATATTATAATAATTATATTATATGATTATAATAATATAATAAATATATCAAATTAATATATTATTAATTATATAATTGTTCTATACCATATTGTATAGTATGAGTTTTTTTAATTTTCGATTTTTGTGGTAATTTACCTCGAGAATAACTGCAACTTTACCATTTGCTAGGCCCAACAATGGTGACAACAGGTGGGCATAAAATGCTGGGGTAATCTCCATCTCACCCTGTCAATTATTTCAAAATGTTAGTGAATTAACTAATTTTTAAAATAATTTAAGTTGATTTTTCAACTGACTCATAATTAAATTCAAATTCCAGGAGAATTAACTAATTTCAATTTATTGAAATTAATTACGAGAAAAAAAAATTGTTTTTAAAACTTCGGATAAAAATATTAATGAAATCAACAACCTTTTCATCTCCAAGGGCCGAGTCAAAGCCAGCAGAGACGACGACAAGGTCAGGGGAAAACTAATGAACAAAAAATTTAATGAGTATTAATTAAATTACCTCAGGGCAACCGAAGGCTGCGTCGTAGCCAGCTGAGATAACCACGAGATCCGGCTGATACTGAATAGAATAACACAGTTATCATCTCTATCATGTGAATGTTTTAAAATATTATAGAATTTCCTTCTGAATGTCACGTTTACGTGTTCAATCATGAGAACAAAATTTTATATTTCAAACAGATATTCAGGGAAAGGTGAAAAATTCAATGATTCATTGAATTCAGTTTAAAATACGTCATCATAGAAATTACATTCAGAAGCAAATTGTTAGTGTACTATTAAAAATATATTGACTATGTTGTGACGAAAGCAATTTCCCACTTGTTTTCTCTTTTCTCACAATGAGGAGAGGCGTCTGCGCGGATAATATAATATGATATAATCATATATTTATATAATAGTATAATATAATATATTATTATATTATATTATGTTATATTATGTTATATTATATTATATTATGTTATATTATGTTATATTATATTATATTATGTTATATTATGTTATATTATATTATGTTATATTATGTTATATTATATTATATTATATTAATATAATCTGAGCTAATAATAATTCTATCAATTATAATTATATTATCTGCATTTACCTCATACGCCATTGGCAGCAGCACTTGCTGAAATATCGCCAGATAATCACCATTCGTCATTCCGGTTTTATTCAAAGGTACATTGAAATTGTGTCCGACCCCAGCGCCTGCCCCGACGTAATGATAATCGGACTCCCTCAGGTTGGGCCAGAAGGACCCATTCTCATATCGATGGATGGAGAAGTACACGACCCTCGGGTCGTCGTAGAACATCTGCTGGGTTGCCTGGCCATGGTGAACGTCCCAGTCGACGATCAGAATCCTCTTAGCCAGGCCCTCTGCCAGGATCTTCTCCGAGGCGATGGCGACATTATTGAAGAAACAGTAGCCGCAGTACTCGGATTTCATCGCGTGGTGGCCTGGCGGCCTGATGATTGCCATTCCATTCTGAACTTCGCCTCGACAGATACTCTCGAACAGGTTTATTGTGGAGCCAGCGGCGAGGAGAGATAGCTTGTACGTCGACTGGGAAAAAATGGGAGGAAGAGTTTAGTGGAATTTTGATAATGTTCTTTCAGGATTTAAAATCAGGCAACAAAATTCGAGCTCTTCAATATTTTCAACATTTTTCGGTGTTTTTTATCAGAAATTTTGAAATTCTCAATTCATAAAATTCTAATCCTCAATGAAAGAATAAACATTTATAAATCTTTTTGAAAGGAGAACAAAATATCCTTGATCTATTATTTTTCAATCAGGGATTTTCTATTCTAGAAATGAGAACTAAAAAATTTCTAGATTAAGACAAAAAATCTCCATCTATTATTATTATTATTATTCATTCATTCATTCATTCATTCATTCATTGGAGATTCATTGGAAAATTGCACTATAAAAAATTTATCAACAATTGATTTTCCTCCGTAAAAATCATTTCTTCGGAGAACAAATTGAACAATTTCAGTTATGTATTCATAACCAACGAATGTTAAAAAAAATATCCTCAAGTAATATTTCCATTTTCAATTCTCACTCACCGGATGTATGTAAATAGCATCGTATTTCGAGGAGATGTTCTCCAGTCGTTCAGCATCCTGGCAGCCCTCGGTGCCCTTGAGAATGTCGATCTGCTCCATTGAGTGCTTCAGAAGAACCTCATCGATTCTCGCTAGTCTAGGCTCGATGAACTTGCACCTCTCGATGAGCCCGAGCTCCTGACACCTCTCCAGGACCCTCGTGAACCTCTCCGGACACTCCGGGTATTTGTCGTCCCACAGGCATCGATGCTCTGCCATCGAGCGATCGTAAACCACACCTGTTGGCCCTCGAATCATGTTCTTGGAGTCGATCGCTGTTTGGTAGATGTCACGGACGTAACAACTGTCTGAGTTTTTTTGGGTTTTTCTCTTTTGCGCTGCTTCGCGTTTTGCTACTATTATCGCCTGCGATGGCCTCACCTACAAGTGAAGACAATTAATTACTTTAAAGAACCATGGAAGATCGAGGGAAATTGCTCCATTCACCAGAGAAGAATTCTAAATACTGGTAATGGAGATTATTGGAACATTTATTAATGAACGAAAAAATGATTATTATTTATTATTATTAAATAATTATTATTATCGTTTATTATTCTTATTATTGTTATTATGAGTAAATAATAATAATAATAATAATAATAATAATAATAATAAATATTATTAAATATTATTGCACAAAAAAAATTGACAGATAAATCTAGGGAATTGAATGGAAAATTCTAGCGAATTCATTAAGTTTTTCTATCAAATTTTTTCGTACATGTAAAATTGAAAACAATTAATTACTTGAAAAAAGGGGGTGAAAGATTGAGGGAAATTGCTCTATTCACTAGAGGAGAATGCAGAACGCTGATAACGGAGATTGTTTAAAAAATGATGGAGTGAATCCAGTCTTGATAGCGGGAATATGCAGCCAATGGAGTTAATGAAGGATTCAACTGAAGTGCAACGAACAAGCTCATGAAGTCGATAAAATTATCGGCTGTTTTTGTCTTTTTTTGCATGAAGCATGTCTTTATCTTATCGCAGTGAGAGTCATCAGTAGCGAAGGGGCAGAATATAATCTTTCGACTTGATACTTTCTCCATTTGCTTAATTATTTTGCAAATTAGTGATCTCAGGGGGAAATTTTAGAATTTTTTTTTGCAAAATTTTCTCGACTACAAAACGTTAATATCGAAGAATGGGTTTGTTCTGCTGATGCCCTTTTTCCTGCTATTTTCGATATTTCCTTCTTCAATTAATTGTTTATAATCATTCCCATTGCAGAAAATGATACAACCGATGAGAATCATCTGCCCCAATTTATCGGTTGTTAAATTTTCATATGACAATAGATGATTTGCGAATGTTCTAATTCCTATACTCACTGAATAAGATTTTAATCATAATTACAATTCAATTCCCTCTAGAACACACTTTAGAGTGGGAATTTCTGGGATTCAATGTTTGTTGATACTCTGGTAAAAGTGCGTGCCCACACTGTTATCAATTTTTAGTTAGTTCACACGGTAATTCAATTAATCTGTTGTTCATCTCATCAATATAATTCCGTGCGTAGAATATTGTCATCTCGTGTTTTCAGCACCAAATTAAAAATTAAAACTTCAGTTGGAATATTGAGTCACAGCTTCTTTTTATTCACATCAGAAATTTTGTATTTGGATATTAATATTATTTGTTCAAAGTGAAAAAATCGATCATCATTTTCACTATATTGCATTCAGATTCTCCTATCCTTAACGTCAAAAATGTGAGATAATCTCATAATTCTAGCTATTAATTCTAATCAACTTTGTTCGAAGAAAACCTCAGTAAACGCAATATTAAGAAAGTAGAATTATTCTATTTTCCTCTGGCCTAAATAATTCGGACAATTGCGATTCGTTTATTCATGTTTCATAGAATGGTATTCAATTCTCTTTTGTTTGTGAGGCGGGCTTCATGAAAATTGCCGTCTATTCTCCATGCTTTTTTTTAGAAAAAAAAATTAATGAAAGCGAAATTTACTTTAGCCAATCTGGATGACCTCTTCCCCTCGTTGCTCCTGAGGCCCTGCTTGGTCGACATCGTCTCATGAATCTCTTTCCTCGAATTCTCAATAACTTTTATCAGGTGTATCTCACTCTCTGCCAACTGTCTCACCGCGTTGAAAAAATTGTTTCTCGGCTCGGGGTTTGACTGATGAATTGTAAAAACAGATTGTGAAGATGCATGATTAAACGACGAATGACAAGGAGTAAACGGGAATAATAAAACAGAAAATGGAAACATTGACAGGGGTGAAGTGTAAAATTTTATTGTTCTGTTTGTTCCCGACGTCTACTGGAAATTAAACAAATTCCCAGGGCCATTTTCAATAGATATTTGGCTGGAAACATTCCACAAATGTTGCATTTGATTATTTTTTCGAGTGGAATTTTGAGGTTTTCATTAAAGTTATTGGACATAAGGATTTTTTATTGAATTGTGACATGAGAAAGAAAGAAACAAGGAGAAAATATTAATTAATTTCCCTCGAAGACTATTTTTTTTTAGTGAAATTCTGTTGAAAATCGATTAATTTCCATTGGAAATTAGATTTGAACACAATTAACAAATATTGATTTTAAATTATTTTTAAAACAAAAATGTTGATTTAAAAAAAAATTCTTGAGCATGAGGATTTCTTCTTGGATTCTGCCATGAGAAATAAAGAATTCAGCACAAAATCTTGAAGATTAGTTTCTCAAGAATTTCTCATTTTCTATTTCTCATTCCACTCGTTAAAAAAAAATCCCACAAAAGTGTTCAATTTCCCTTGAATTCAGAGACGTTAATTTTTTAACTCACGAAATTCGCGTCGATTTCATTTATCCGAGCACTTTACAACTGAAGTAATTCCCCCGGAATTTCCAGTTTCTTCAAATGTTGAGTAACAAAATGTGTGGGTGGTGGAAAAGGCAAGGCCCAACCAAATATGGAAAGCCGTTAAACTAAGCGGAGTGCATCGTCACGTAATATCCAAGATCACGAGCGATATCCCACCATCAACTTTCGTCAAATAAAATTAAGAAAATGAAATTGTTTCTCACCATTTCTTCACGAGTTTTAACCTTCAAACCTCAAATGGTGCTCTCGTTCGCTGGGGGATCCTGCACTGGGGGATTAATGCACGAATTAATGGGCAGATCGAAGTGAATTCTCCTCGAGGCAGGGAAATTACTCATTGCATTCAATTCAGGGGAATACTTGTGTTTTGTGTTCTGTCAAACAATCGAAACGAAAGGGTTCTTCAACGGATCAAAACACAGGACAGGGGGGTTTTCATGCATCTGAAGGTCGCGATTTCACATGTGAACTGGGTTTACTGAATTTTTTAAATTCATGCGAGAGATGGGGATGATAATTCGTGATGATAATTCCTTTTTGGTGTTTCATTGCTTCCGAATGGAAGCATTGTATTCCTCAAAATTAAATTTTCTAGTTTTTCATGTTAGGATGACTCATTCTGGGTTCAGGAATCAGAATATGATGTTTTTAGAGCTCGTCCGTGTGTGACCGATTCAGTCTTGCCACGATAACTAAAAAAATAATTTTTCCAATCGATTGAATTTGCGCTAGAAATATTCGTATTCATGTTATCCAGACCGAGCTCGATCGTCGTGTCGATTTTTATTCATTTACTCATTCGTTCATTTACATGAAAATTTTTTACAGATCACGAACGGAACAAGCGGACAATTTCATTTTTTAAATTCTTATTTCGCTGTTCTCTTCTCCTATTTTTTCATTTTTTTTGTTGAACAATGCGAACATGTTCCAGTCTTATATACAAACAATTTAATACATCTTCTGTTGAACATCAGTAATAAGAGAATGAAGAATCTGATAAAAATAAAATAAAAGAATAAAATGTTTGAATTACAATTAATAAATTTTTAAAATTAATTATTTTTAATATTAATTAATTTTTAATATTTAAATTATAATTAAAATAAAATAAAAGAATTAAGAATTAAGCTCGATCGATGAACAAATCCATACCGCCGTTTATTTGTGATTTTTCTGTCCAATTCTCTCTTTAATTATTTTTTATTTCGATTAACTGAAGAAATTAATGACTGGAAAAACAAATGGTTAATTCGATTTAATTTTGTCATTTATCATTTTCCTCAGTCTTCAACATTTCTTTAACATGTGACGGAATCTTCGCTTTTCTCCTCTTTCGCACTTTTCCAGATGTTTTTGGCGTTTCATCTTCTGAAGACTTCTTCTGCTTCTTCTTGCAGCTGAGGGAGTTCGGCCCCCCTTTCCTCTTCTTCTTCTTTATTTTTGTCTCCTCCTGGGTGACGAGTCCCGAGCTCTGCTTCAACTCCTCCAGGGTTTGTCTCTGGTGAACGTCCAGATCAACACTTTCTAGCTGACTCTGGGCGTCGGTCCTGCTAGCCTGGGAGGGTGGATCCAGTGTGGGGACCTTTCCGTGGAGATAGAGGAGAGGCACCCCCGCTCTCTTGCGAATCTTCTCTTGAAGCTCCCTGTCTTGTGTTGCTACTATATATCTGTTGAAAGGTTCATTGTCATTGATTATCATTTCAAATATTTAAGACCAATTCAATTTTTCAATTTTTTAATTTATTTATTATTCGTTTTGCTATTCATTTTTTGGTGTTTTATTTTGTTGGTTCCGAACGGAAGCTTTGTAATAGCTCAAATTTAAGTTCCCAATTTTTAGGATAAGGAAATATGAGTTAAAAGTCCGAATATGCGATTTTCTTCATTTTTTTCGAAATGTCCCCATAAGGGATCAATCGAATTTCATGAATTTTTTCATGAATATCGACTTCAATAAGCTCTATTCATTGACACCAATTAAAAATCAATTTTTCACACAGATTCGAAAAAATTTACGTTTTTCCAAAAATCGATTTTTCAACGATCACTCAAAAAATTGTCATCAAAATGGAATTAGTCAGGGCTCAAAAAATTGGTGTTTTATTTTTTTGGTTCCGAACGGAAGCTTTGTAATAGCTCAAATTTAAGTTCCCAATATTTAGGGTAAGGAAATATGAGTTAAAAGTCCGAATATGCGATTTTCTTCATTTTTTTCGAAATGTCCCCATAAGGGATCAATCGAATTTCATGAATTTTTTCATGAATATCGACTTCAATAAGCTCTATTCATTGACACCAATTAAAAATCAATTTTTCACACAGATTCGAAAAAATTTACGTTTTTCCAAAAATCGATTTTTTAACGATCACTCAAAAAATTGTCATCAAAATGGAATTAGTCAGGGCTCAAAAAATTGGTGTTTTATTTTTTTGGTTCCGAACGGAAGCTTTGTAATAGCTCAAATTTAAGTTCCCAATATTTAGGGTAAGGAAATATGAGTTAAAAGTCCGAATATGCGATTTTCTTCATTTTTTTCGAAATGTCCCCATAAGGGATCAATCGAATTTCATGAATTTTTTCATGAATATAGACGTCAATAAGCTCTATTCATTGACACCAATTAAAATTCAATTTTTCACACAGATTCGAAAAAATTTACGTTTTTCCAAAAATCGATTTTTCAACTATCACTCAAAAAATTGTCATCAAAATGGAATTAGTCGAGACTCAAAAAATTGATAACAATACCCTCTTGATTCTATCAGAATATGATGGGGGTCGCACAATTCGTTGTTGAGTAAACGCAAAATTTTGATGACAGTACTATGACATGAAAAAATAGAAGAAGAAAATAGTGAAGTAAGAATTTAAAAAAGAGAACCCCTTCGGAAGCAAATGCTAATTTATCAGCAAAAATAATTATACTCATTTATTAAAGAAATGCAATTATCCACTTGCTTTGCTACGTGAAGTGATGGCTCTCACCTAGACGGATTATTATTTTTTATCATAGACCTCAGGCACTTGGACCCCGTCGTCGGATGCTTCTCGTGGCTGCACCTGTGCACAGCAAATTTCTTAGCGATGAGCATTGCTCCATAGGTCTGAGGCCCCAAACTCTCTGTTTCCATGATGATACATGGGGTAGTCAGGAGTTTCGTTTCTTGTTGAAAGTACTTTGGTAATTGGTCTTGAATATTAAATTTTTCCTGCAGCGATGGGATAAAATCAACGCATAATTACTCATTCTCTCGATAATTATTTCATAAACAAACATGAAGACAGTTTTTATCAATTTAATGATTCCTTTATTCACCTGAAGAGCAGCAAAACAAAACGTTCCATCAATCAGCACTTGAAACGGTGCCCGAAATTTGTAATTATTAACGTAGAAATTCAGGTACTTCTGCACTTTTTTATGCCGAGTGATTTTCATTTTTGCTTATTCACTCGAATTGTTTGGACACATGGAACAATTATAACAGGATTGAGGAAGGATGTGTTTGATTTGAGGTTGAGAATGTTTAACCTATCGAGTGAGCGATTTAGATTATCGTCACCTACTTTGCCGACCTTTTTTCAAAAAATTGCAGGCGGCAATTCTTAAATTCAAATGTGCTCTTCCAACAGAGCTACCGGGGACAAATGAAAAAAAACAAAAAACAACTCTCAAAACGTTGGCGCTAAGTGCAGAGGAGTTGTTCTTATTTTTTCCTTTGACTTATTCATTTACATCGCTGATGATGACCGCATAATGGCCCAAAGAAGGAGTTTATTAAAGAAATTTATATGAGCGGTGAAATTTTTTTTCCAGATGTAAATTATAATTTCATTAATTAAAAATAGAGAACCCAAAAGTTCGTCCCTCTGGATTTCCGGAAAAAATTTTAAATGACTTAATGTATTCTCATAAGTTATTAAGTTTTTTTATCCCCATATGATGTTGATGAAGGCAACAATAACTTAAACCAAACAGGAAATTAATCAGAATAGTCTGCGCATTTTTTTTTCAATAGTAATGTCAAAACGAAATGGTAAGGAAGAAGAAACTTTCAATTTCTCAAAAATTTCAAAGGTGTTTATTTCACTTTTCTCATGTACATTGCATTGAAATTATTGTAGAACTCATCGATATTGAATATATACCTCAGATGGGACACATATCCGCTATCCACTTACCAAATCCCAACGGACTGACGAGCTATGTAATGAATGATTATTGCATCGCAATATTGTATTGTAGGTACAATATTATCATACAGAGCATCATCCCCCAATGCCCCATCAGTTTACATCAATTGTATGCAATTCACATTGATTACCCCGAGTGGAACGAAATTGGTTGAATAATCGTACCAAATTGAATTCAATTTTTATTTCAATAAGCCCCTTCTTCGTAGCACCATACAATAATAAGTCCAATAATACACTTCATTCATAAATCATCGTCACCAGTGCAGTCTCTCATGAAGCAGCAGTCACCAAAAATAAAAAGAAGCGACTTCAGAATAAATTCATTCCATTCCTCACAATTTTCTCTAGTTTCCGCATCAAAATACCACAGCTCATGGATCACACTATATTTCCAAGTGCACTATTTAGGCAATTTGTTGATATTCATGTAATTCATATTTTCATGTTATTTGTTATAATATTTTCAGCAGTTCGTACCGAGTGGATAGCCATGTGTGTAAAGCTCAGACTGGATATCTAAATTCAAACTCAACCTCCGGTGATTTTTCGCACTTTCGCAGATTTACAATTGAGTAATTTCAACGAATTTGACCAGTCGTAATTATTAAAACTGAAAATGACATATTCTTTGTGTTTTGAGGCATCGAGAACCCCTCGGGTACGGCGTCAATACTATTGGAGATATCGACATTCTACAAAATTCCCCACGAAATAGATGAATTGTATTTATCAATACAATGCGAAATGGAACAATTAAATTAGCGATGCAAAAAAAATTGGAGAATTGGAGCTGAGGAAAATCTACAGAAAATAATTCAACAGAATCAGTAATTCAATAATTCAATAGAATTCCGTAGAAAAATGAAAATCTATTGATGTCTTTTCATCTCTCAATAAAATTAAATAAAAGAATGAATTTTTTCGA
Source organism: Diachasma alloeum (assembly GCF_001412515.2). Taxonomy (NCBI): domain Eukaryota; kingdom Metazoa; phylum Arthropoda; class Insecta; order Hymenoptera; family Braconidae; genus Diachasma; species Diachasma alloeum. The sequence continues at coordinate 850,523 of NW_021680376.1, forward strand.
CTGAATTCCAATGCAATTTTTCGGATGTGGACGCAGTACCTGAGGGGTTAAAAAATACGGAGCGTATACATGTGTAAATTATCAATTCATATCTCAATAATTTAACAGATTCGCCTGAAACATAATTTGCAAATACTTCGGTAACAATTTTTCTCATGATTTCCATCGGCGTCTCTTCTATTTTATTCAAATAATTTTTCTATCTCATATTTTTTCTTCAGATCTGCTATTTTCGTCACATGGATCTATCTTATAACTTATAACTTTATCACAGAGTTACATACGGTACCATTTCCTTACTCCTAGATGAATAATTCAAACGAATTTAAATACTTGATTGTTAGGGGGAAAAAAAACTGTAAATAAAGCGTGAAAATTTAGCAATTAAAGTACACTGTGTTGACCTACTCTTTGCGATATTTCAACGGAAAAAATCTTGAAATAAAAAGTGCAGACAGAAAAAAAATCTTAAATCATATGTGATAATGTGCAATGTCAGACGCGGATTTTTATAAAAATTTATTTCGTTATTATTTTTGTTGACACGCGGATAAATTACGACTATCATAAAATCACATTTTCCACCTTCTAGCTTCAACTTAAAAAGAAAAATACCCCAAGATCATTTCTTATTTGCGTGAGAATAAATTTTCCAAATATTCACATCCAATTGCAATGATTGAAAAAATCATTAACCATAAAAAATGACTAGGACATATACAATGGACCCACTGAATTATTGTTAACTTGCCATGGTAGGATTTAAAAAATAATTTAACCCCATAGAGATGTAGAGTGACTTTTATTTTTTACATCGCGTCACACGATCAACAGAAAATTATCAATCGATTTTCAGTGGTGAACAATGTTCGAATGATTGAAGGTTTCGTCTGTGAATTCTAAAGCTATGTCCATATGCAAAACGACGTATACAGTATTTTACAATATCAGATATTTTTTAATAGCAGCGAGACACGTTTCGAAAAATTTCATGGAAAAGTTTTTTTAATGTCCAGTTCCATTTTGGGACCACAACGGTTGTTTAATTTTTGTCACTGAAAAGAGAGGAAATAGAATGGAAAAAAACGTGGAAAATTCACGAGAAAATTTATCAATAGAAAAAGTTCTATAGAAAAATAAAATTCTACAGATGTTCTTTTAAAAAAAATCGGTTAAAAACAAATGGGATTTTCAATAAAAATCCTATGAAATTTTCTATAGAATTCACTAGGTTTTTCTATGAATTTTCTTCGTGTGTGCCAGCCTCTTCACAAATGTAATTTTTTTCAGTATCGTTTTAATATAAATGGGCACATTGTTATCGATGAAAGATGACACCAATGTCTGATTGAATTTCGTAAGTTACGATAGACATCTAGTTAATCATGTTAATGAGGTTAACGCGTCACACGATGTTTTCCATCTCCTCCCTTCCCTATTTTCTCTGCTTACGAACATAATCTACTAAAACGTAACGAACATAAATATATTCTTGAAACTCTCAACGATAAAGTTATGCATATGCGAATGATTTCGTCTCATTTTAGGCTTCAGCGTCATATTATCACTATATTCTTCTCACCATTAACTTTATTCCATAGAATATAAATTTTGTGGTCTCTCTCTAGTGGTCTAGCGGGCCAGCCTGCCTTATTGTCAATTATTTTTAAATGTTCGAAAAAACTTCACGAAAAAATCTGAAGAATTCGCTGGAAAATTTTACTAGATTTCTACCAGTTTTTGGGCGATTTTTTCGAAAAATTCAGCTTAATTTATTTTCAATAGAAATGTTGAATGGAAAATATTCTATAGAAAATCTTCGATTCAATTTTTTTGTTTGATTTTTCGAGTGCGAAGAAAAATTTCCGGAGAAAATATCTAAATAAAGAAAAGTTGTATAGAGAAATAAAATTCTATTATAATTTTTACATAAAAAAAACTTGCAGTGAAGCTGGGAAATTTTTCAATAGAATTCCAGCAAATTTGGTAGGTTTTTCTTTGAATTTTTTTCGCGCGTGCCATCTTTATTTGAATTGAAAAAAAAATCCAACTTTTAGGTCATGTTATTTTTCCCATCCAGAAGCAATAAACATAACTAAAATGCCGGTGCTTATTTGAGTTTTGAGAGAAAACTCGCTCAAGGATACGTTTCGAGACAGGAAAACAGGGGGTTTCCCACTTCCTACTGCGGTGGCTGTGGCTTAACGATATTTTTTCAAAATTTCCTCCAGTAATTTTCTGCGGCTGGTCCCTAGAGAGATTCCACTCTCAAAAGCTTAGCGTCGCCTGAATTTCAATCTTTCCATTTACATTTCCGACGTAATGTATCTCGATATATTTTCGTTATTAATTTTGCACAGCATTTGATTTTCTTTCGTTACGGTAATATTCAGATTAGACTGGGACATGGCATGTTCATCGTGCTTGACAGAGATCATTGTTCAGTGGCCACCCAATAGTCATCTTCAATGATAATCGATATTCGGTGCATGTCGAAAAGAATACTCATGACACAGATACAACTCCATCAAGTCCAGGCGAATGACAGATTATTCCCCTAGAAATTCATCGTTAAGTTTCAAAATTTCGTAATTTTTCGTGAACAGTCTTTGACGAGAACAATTCAGACATGAACCTGACTGTCTCAACTCGTCACCACCATTCCTAGGATCTTCAGAAGTCCTCTCCAATGCGAACCCCTTCGTGATGATGTATATGCCTGCATCAATCTTCAAGATGTGTCTTGCATTCTGAAAACATGCAGCTCAGATGGCTAGAGGACATTCATCATCTTGCCATAACCCCAGTCCAAGTCACATTTGCATTCTCCGTTTTCCCGACATGTTCCCCTACCAGCCCACAGAAGGATCCGGACAAGACCGCGTCACCGCGCACGAATTCGTCTCTGTCATCGAATTTCCCGGTGTTGAGGTTCGTCGGATATCAATAGGCTTTGAGCCGCATACGGGTGGACGGCCCAAAACCCCTTGACTATTTCACGAGAGATTACGCTGATCCTCCGATGTGTCGTCGTTCTTCCTCAACGATCGCTTGAGTTTATCAACGAGACGATTATGAAATTTATTCAGAGAATTTGAACTTCCGGTTTTGGGGGGTGACGAGCCGGTGCTCTTGCTGGGGCTCTGCAGCGAGCTCTGAGATGCTCGCGATGAGGTTCTTGAGAAGTGGCGTGAAGACATTGGAACAGAGCGATGCGCTGGGGATGTGAGGAAGTCGGAGCCGGGGGAGGTTGACAACGATGGCCCTTCGGATTTTGAACACTCCGATACCTGTTGAACAGTAAAATATTTGGTCTTAATGGGAGTCATCAGGGGGTGGACAGTGAACTGATCTTGTGAGGGATCACTAATTCCTCGCTTTCCTTTCCGGGGAAAGGCTCGCCCTCCCTTTCGTTGAGGTGAAGCGAACCAGGAGAATTAACTCCTGAATGGCGAAGAACTAAAACAAATAAATTTTAACTGTACGTGTTTTCAATTTTGTGGCTCTTTTGCACTTTATTCTTGAGTTATGGATATTCTGGGATGAGAATGCAATTCTTTGAGGATATCCAAGTACTTTGGCTATTTTTTCTCCAGTGAAATTGCTTTTCTACTTTTGCAGGCGAACATCAGCTTTTATTTGAGGCCCGCTTGACCCTACGCTTCCGGACAATGATTTTATTGTTTAAACGGTTCAGGTCTGAATTTGAATCTCGATATTGAACCGTCAGAAGACATTTTAACGCTTCGTTACTCGCGCGAAACTGCCCGACGTGGCTATGCACTTCGCGGCGCCGCGTCGTAATGTAAATCTGAGCGCGCCGTTGCCACAATTCATTCGGAGAGTCGACCCGCTGGTCTTCCGGCAGTCCCGGGGGCCGCAAGTGTGACAACTCCGTGTGAAATATTCCCGCGATACGATCAGTCGCGTCGCGGCACGGCGCCGTATTTTTTATTTCCAGTTAGCGTAGGAGTGAATTTTCTCTAATCGGGGCTTTGGCCGTGGTTAGAAATGGCAGAATATGCTTTTAGATAAAACCAGTGAGGCATACAAATTTTTTCATATTTTTTAACGAGTTTTTTCGGAAGTTGTACTGAAAAATTGAATTTCACCGGCGCGGTGCCGTCGACGCGGGTAACGAAGGGTTAAAATAAGGCTTCCGAAGGTTGAAAAAATTTCAATTATTTCTTTGTAAACAATGAATTATCCTTAATGGATAAAATTATCAACAATGCGATTTTGTTTTCAGGTTATTTTTAATGTTTTTCTTCAATACATCAACATTACGGAAGTGAATTCTATTTTGGATGCATATTCGAACCTCTCGTTTATCGACTAGAATTTCATTTTTCTATACAACTTATTCTATTGAGATTTTTTTATAAAAATTCCTCTGCTCAATTTTTCCTGGATTTTATGATAAGAAATGCAGGAAAAAACTTGGAAAACTTGTGCTCAAGAATTTTTTTTCTATAGAAAAATAAAAATCCACTGTTTTTTTTATCAATGTCTCTCAACAAAATGACACGATCATTGGCGCAAAGAATAACGAAAATTTTTAACAGAATTCCAATAGAATTTTCCGGAGAACGCGTTAGGTTTTTCTACAGGATTTTTCAACACGTGTTGACGGTAGACTTGCGTCAGCCTTCTCGGAATATTATTGAGGTGACCAGTTCAGCAATAATTTTGTGATTCAGAGGAATTTGTCAGCAATTGGATTCACAACCACTAAAAATTGGGGGAGGCGAATGCTGCTAACAATCCCATTTTCATTTTGTTTATCTTGATTTTACGCTTCATTCATCTCGTCTTCCCTCTTTCACTTGGAGTGCGCGTGCGCCTGCGGCCTGTGATTCGTGACAATTATTACTTCATTGCATAGAATGAGAAGAAAAAATTCAGGTCCACATACGTACGAGTATTTATCATTCTCGTTTTGTGACCGTTACTTGGACCACGTGACTAATTCCCAATCCATGTTGACTTTCTATGTCACGATGGGCTGGCGCCACACTGGCCAAGAATGAAACCTTGTAAGAATCTGTTTGTGTTTTATTTATTTTTAATTTTCCAAGTTTCTTCCGCTCTATTTTTCTTCTCCTTTCGTTAAGAAAATCAGACAAAGAACTTGAGAAATTGCAGCCGACGAATTTCTGTAGATAAACGCAATAGAATAAACTGTATGGAAAAATCGAGTTCTGTAGATTTTTTCCTATAGAATATTTCTAGTTGGCCTTTTTTATTCGGAAAAAGACGCGCCGGTTTTTCTACGAAATTCTTTCGTATGTGCACTGAATCCATCGAGCCTCATGTTTGTCTCACATTGCGTAATCAGCTTTTCACTACGTCATGAATGCAAAAACATCCCAAGTATTATTACTGAGACTCGAGCCGCACGCAAATCTTCTCCAATTGCCTTTTCGCTCGCCACACGACAATTCAATTGAAACAAATCTCCGCATTTGATTGGCAGTGTCTATTCACACGCTTCACGGTAACTTTTACCCTGGACATGCGGGACGTTTTCCCGTGGTTTTAAGATAATTTCACTGTGGATATAAAGCGAATGGATACACTGACGAAAAAGTTTAATAACAAAATCTTGCGAATTCGCTAGACAATTCTATTGGATTTCTATTGAGCTTTCTATTAGTTTTTGGCGATTGTATTAAAAAATTCCACAAATTATCTGCGAGTTTTTTTCAATGGGAATGTGGTTTTGGCCGATTCTACTGAAATGTTAAATAATAAATATTGCATAAAAAAAGTCAAAAGAATTCGATTTTTCTGTGCAACTTATTCTATTGAAATATTTTCGATAGAATTTTCTTGGCTCAAATTTTCCAAGGTTTTTGTTTAATTTTGAGAGAACTTGGAAAATTCGAGCCGAGGAAATTTTATAGAAAATATCTGAAGAAAATAAGTAAGAAAAATCGAATTCTGTTGACGTTTTTTATTGAATATTTCAGTAGAATCGGCCAAAAACTAATAGAGAATTCAATAGAAATTCCAATAGTTTTTGGTAAACTACCTAATCTAGTCACTGCCGATTGTTAAATTAACTATTTGAGGACAAAAATACTTCTATTTAGTGAATATGATATTGAAACATTGAAATTAGGAGCCAAGTGGAGCTGAGAATGGAAAAATATGCGGTATGAAACAGCTTCCTGATATTTCTGGAATGCGATTCTTCTAGGGGAGCTCAAATTTGATTTAAAGTAATTTACCTTTATCCAAATTATTAATTAGGGGGGGTTGGGGTAAAATGGACACTTTTGACTTTTTTTGAAAAGTTCATGACGTGTTGAATTGCTCACGAAATGGAATAATTTTATTTTCCAATAGAAAGAACAATGATTCCTCTTTGTGATGAGCACAGACTGAGCTCAATTGATAGATCTGTTTCTGAGTTATGAATATTTTTAAAAAAAGTCAAAAGTGTCCATTTGACCCTAAATTCACGGGAAAATTTCCCGCATAAAAAAAGTAAATTTTACCGTGGAATAAACACCGCCTATTTGATTTTCCTGTGCATAGAGCACTGACTACAAACGCGCAAAGAACAACGTACACCATTTAATGGACAGCGTGAAAAGAGAAGGAGAAATTCGATAATCGACGCTGTAATGAAGCTGAAACCAGCGCAACATTTGTGAGTGGAGACTGCATGTGGAGTTTGAGAAATTTTCAGGGTTCAGGGGCCAAACAATCGCAGGAGTAAATTTTGTTTCAAGTGCGAGCGATTGTTCTTGGGCCTTAACAATATTTAAGGTATATCCCGAGACAGTACCACTCAAAAGTTAGTCCCTATGGATTTCCGGAAAAAATTCTAAATGACTTAATTTATTGCATTCTCTAGTTTTTAAGGTACGTAAATGATCATTTTTAAGGCATGGAAGTATTGTAAATAATGACTCTTTTTTTAATAAAAAAAACTGGTTAAAAAACCACAGGGTCCTTAGAGTTTATTCGAGAGGTTATTCAATCTTTTAGTGCCAGTCACATTTTATTGTTCTACAACCAATAGTGCAACAGCATTTGCATGGAAACTAACTTTAACCTTAAGAATTATTCTCGGTCTTTCCATTTTGTCCGCTTATGCGGACAAAAACACTGCTCATGCAACCAACAACTGCACTTTATCCTGTGGTGAGTAAACAAACGTTCTAACGAATGAAAAACAAGTGGATAACTGCATTTTTAAAATAAATGAGCATAGCTATTGTTGCTGATAAATTAGCAATTTGCTTCCGAATGGGTTTCTTGTTCTATTTTTTCATGTCATGGTACTATGATCAATTGAAATGCCATCAAATTTTTGCGTATTATTTCGTTCTGTCAAATGATTCTACATTCAGACCCTCTCAAGACTCGAATTCGTTTCCAGTCCGGGGTTAGTCAAGGTTCAGTCAAAGTTTAACTCAGAGTTTAACTCAGGTTCTGTCAGAAGTTAGTCGGGACCATGAATCAATATGAATAAGTATTCAACATAATAGACTGCTATCTGAGTTTAATAGAGATAGAGATTTTTATATAAAAAGCTCATGACGGTATTGTGTAACTTGATAAGCAATGATACTGTTCTCACCATTTTTCAACTTGATTAAGAGGCCATTGAAATATACTTTTCAAGCCCTGATTTAATTGCTATTACTGACGATTCTTTCAGTAATCATGAAAAAATTTCAAATCGCATAAACAATGTGCTGTTACTCAACAACGAATTGCGCAACTCCTATCATATTCTGACAGAATCGAGAGGCTATTGTTATCAATTTTTGGAGCCATGACTAATTCCACTTTGGTGATAATTTTTTGAGTGATCGTTGAAAAATCGATTTTTGGAAAAATATCAATTTTTTCGAATCTGTATGAAAAATTGAATTTTAATTGGTGTTAATGAATAGAGCTTATTAACGTACATTCATGAAATTCGATTGATCCCTTATAAGAACATTTTTTAAAAACGAAGAAAATTGTAATTGTAAACTTATTTCTTTTTGACGACAATTTTTTGAGTGATCGTTGAAAACTCGATTTTTGGAAAAATAGAAATTCTGTCGAATCTTCATGAAAAATTGAATGTTAACTGGTGTCAATGAATAGACCTTATTCTAGTCTATATTCATTTTAAAAAATCATGAAATTCGATTGGTCCCTTATAAAAACATTTTTAAAAAAGAAGAAAATTGTAATTGTAAACTAATTTCTTTTTGACGACAATTTTTTGAGTGATCGTTGAAAAATCGATTTGTGGAAAAACATAAATTGTTTCGAATCTTTATGAAAAATTGAATTTTAACGGGTGTCAATCAATACAGCTTATTAAAGTCTATATTCATAAAAAAAAATCATAAAATTCGATTGATCCCTTATAAAATTTTTTTTTTTAAACTAAGAAAATTGTAATTGCAAACTAATTCCATTTTGACGCCAATTGTTTGAGTGATCGTTGAAAAATCGATTTTTGTAAAAATACAAATTCTTTCAATCTTCACGAAAAATTGCATTTTAATTACAGTCAATAAATAGAGCTCATTGAGCTCCGTATTCCTGAAAAAAATCCCGGAATGAGCGATCACATCTTGCATTCGAAACGAAAAATAATGACAACCAGCAGTGCACGCCTTACCATCGCCATCCCATGTAAAGCATTACCCCGACTCACCTTCCGACTCCGACATGCCTGGGGATTAGAGCACTCCGAGGAGCGTCTGCTCCGGTTAGTTTTGTAAATATCCCACTCATTTTTAACAACAGGCATCATAAACGCCATCTCGACAGACAGTACTTGCACTCCTCTTCACCGGTGGCTATTATTCTCGAAACTTCAAGTCTGTTGATATTTATATTTATTTTCAATCTTATTATCTCTACTCCGACGAAATTCACCTCGAGTGTTATATTTGTCGAGTGACTCCGTGTTTGTAGTTAACTGACGCACACCTACGTCGCCTTTTCGTACCGTCGATTGGTGTTTAATGCACTTTCTCGGGGTACAGACACCGCAATTGACGCGTTTTGTTCACTTATTCACGTCGGGTGGTAATATAAACAATGAAATTTATATCGATGGATACTCTATACGTTGGTAATCTGCTTTTTCGACGTGATTTTTTTTTTTAATGAGTTGAGTACGAACTTGTCAGCTGCCAGTTTCAGAGTGACTACGCGAGGCGGCGTGCAACTGGGAATTCTCTCGCGGGCCGAGGTGGGGAGGGGTGTCATGTGATTGGCGGATCACGAGGCGGGTTCGCTACGTCATACTATTGCCATTGATTTTCCAATGTTGATACACGCCGGTGACATGACGTTTTGCAACTTCTTTTTTTCGCTTTGCACGTACGAAAAAATTTCATCGGAATTCCTGGGTAATTTGACAGATAATTGGACTGGTTTTGCAATAAATTTTGGCGGATTCTACTGAAATGTTTGATGGAGAATAGAGAAAAAGGCAATAGAATTAGATTTTCCGCTGCAATTTGCTATGTGAAGGATTTTCTGCAGAATTTCCTCGGATTTAATTTTCCTAGTTTTTTCATTTCATTTCTTCTTTTCTCTGCGTTGAGAAAGTGACACGGAAAACTTGGATAATTTGAGCCGAGGAGGTTCTGTAGAAAATATCTCTGTAGAGTAAATTGTGTAGAATAATCTAATTCTGTTGATTTTTTTTTCTATAGAATATTTTCTACTGAATATTTCAAGAGAAAGGGCAATCTCTATGGAAAAGGTCAACAGAATTCAATTTTTTATGTACAGTTTATTCTATAGAAATATTTCTTATTGAATTCCCTTGAACATTTCAATTGAATCCAATAGAATTTTCCAACGAATTCGATAGGTTTTTCTATTAGATTTTGTCGTGTATTTTTTTCGAAATTTTCTTATGAGGGATCAACCGAATTTCATGAATATTTTCATGAATATAGACTTTAATAACTCTATTTATTGACAACGATTAAAATTCAATTTTGCGTACAAATTCGAAAAAAATATATTTTTCCAAAAATCGATTTTTTAACGATCACTCGAGAAATTCTCATCAAAATGGAATTAGTCGTGGCTCAAAAAATTGATAACAATACTCTCTTGATTCGTTCAGAATATGATGGGGGTCGCACAATTCGTTGTTGAGTTACAGCACATTGTTTATGCGATTTGAAAGAGAAAATGGGTTTTTTCATGATTACTGAAAGAATCATCAGTAATAGCAATTAAATCAGGGCTTGAAAAGTATATTTCAATGGCTTCTTAATCAAGTTGAAAAATTGTGAGAACAGCATCATTGCTTATCAGGTTACACAATACCGTCATGAGCTTTTTATATAAAAATCTCTATCTCTGTTAAACTCAGGTAGCAGTCTATTATGTTGAATACTTATTCATATTGATTCATGGTCCCGACTAACTTCTGACAGAACCTGGGCTAAACTCTGGCTAAATCCTGAATAAACCCTGATTAAATCCCGGCTGTTCACTGATTAAACCTTGATTGAACCTGGATTAAACCCGGACTGAAAACGAATTCGAGTCTTGAGAGGATCTGAATGTAGAATTATTTGACAGAACGAAATAATACGCAAAATTTTGACGACATTTCAATTGATGATAGCACTATGACATGAAAAAATAGAAGAGAATAGTGAAATGAGAATTAAAAAAGAGGGACCATTCGGAAGCAAAGTGATAATTTATTTGCAACAATAACTACTCATTTATAAAAAAATACTATCGTCCACTTGTTTTTTTAATGAGAGAAAAATATAGAAATCCATGTCGGGGAATTCTCTATCTAATTTGTAAACGAAACAGAAGTCTAAAAAAAGGTAAATCTCAGTCTAATGTTGAACAGAATAATTCGCATCCTTCAGTCGTCTCTGCGAGGAATTTTACGACGTCAGTCTGTATCTTTGATATTTATACCAAGGTCCTTCACGCACTAGATCAAACCCGCACTCTATAGGGTCAATGAAGTAGACCAGAACTATTCAAAAAACGAAATCCTCATTTCGTGATCGTAAAGTTGAGGAGAATATCATCAGACATTTTCTGTCGGAATTCCTCGACGCGAATTCTCCAAATTTTTCTACTCAATTTTTTTCTTTTTCCATAAAACATTTCTCACTAAACATTTCTATTTTAAAAAACACACATGAGCTGCGGAATTCTTCAACAGAATCGCCCAAAAACCAACAGAAAGTTGAACAGAAATCCAGCAGAATTTTCCAGTGAATTCCCCAACCTTTTTTTATTATTAACTTCCCGATCTATCGGGTAGTCATAGTAATGGCCCCGAAAATTGAATGTGGAATTTCCATGATTTTTCTACACTTCTCGACGTCTTTCTATTAAATTTTCTTCGTCCAATTAAAATCTCGTTGACTTCGAAAAAATAATTAGTCCCGCGAGGTGTGGTTTCCGTCGATTGAAGTAAACGGTGGGGGCCGCCAATAAAACTTCAATAGTACATCAACGCACATGAATCTTGAGGCCGACTTTATACAGTTCTGTTTCACTAGCGTTGGCTCAACCGCTCCAAACGCGCACTGTCCGCGACGGTTCGTCTCGACTCACTAGTCAACATACTCTAGTTTTTAAATTGAAGATAAAAAAAAAGAAGAAACGCTGGTCAACTGTGAAATCGTGAAACTTCCACTGAATTTAAAATCGTCATAGTGCGGCTTTTGCGCGCGTAGAAGTGACAACTGTTTTGTTGAATAGAGTTTACAGTGAGGAAACAGAATATATTAAAATTATGGTGTTTGATCCGATGACTGAGGAAGAAAGAAAACAATTCTTCAGGCAGAATTATGGGACTCACTTGCCCGGGTAAATAAATCGCCGTCATTAATTAATTAATTAATTAATTGATCAACTCAATTTTATGGAATTGTATAAGTGAGAGGTTTCGATTTACCCTGAATGCGGTTGAATAAATCAGTAGCGAAGTGGTAAAACGGTACAAGTCAATTTTGACTATTGACCAGTTTTCAATGAATATCTCGGAATCTAATGGAGATAGCAAAATTTTTGTTATAACCTTTTTTGTAGAGCCGATTGAGAGCTACAACAAATGTAATTACGAAAATTTCGCTATCTCCCTTAGATTCGAAAATATTTCTGAAAAACTCAACGAGGAGATAAGTCCACTTAAACCGTTTTACCACTTTGCTACTGAAATGTAAATTATTCTACAAATTATATTGAAGTTCGATGGGGAAAAAAAATTGATTGTGCGAAATTTTGAGAAAGTCATTGTAAATGCGAAATTTTTTCGCTGTTTAAAGACAAATAAATATTGAAATAACAAATTCCCGCGGAAGATATTGATCTGTTGTTTATTTTTAGAAAAATGCAACTGATTTTGCGGAACAATTGTCCGGGTGAATTGACACAGAAATAAAGAATGTTCATCAAATTCAATATCACGTGAATAATTGACACTGGCGGTACGGATACTGGCGAAGGGGTTGTACCAGCCCAGTACCAGGCAACTGGTTATATACATATCACACAAATGTTCAACTACACTAAATGTTCAGCTTTGCATCACGCACAGGAGGATTTTTATTTTTTCCTGGATTGTTGTTCCCTCGTACATTTGGAGGAGCCTCTATTCTCGTGAATATCGATTTAAGGATATCAAGTAGATTTTGAAGGTGATACAGACCACTCTGTAGATTCAACGATTTTTAATCAACAAATCTGTCAATTAAATTGCGCGAGGACGTGAAAAAAATCATAATATTCAGTCGTTAAAATTACATTTTGCCCAGAATTATTATTTTTTGCTTCCGAGTGGAAACTTTGTAATCGTTCAAATTTAAATTTTGGATTTTCTGTGTTATATCGACTCGGTATGAATGAATAGACGAAATTGAATCTTTTTCTTTAAAATGTACAATGAATTATACATGACAGAAGGGAATGACGTGCAAAATGACCATCCGGAAGCGAATTGCTAATTTATTAGAAAAAATAGCCAAAGGACTTGGATATCCTTAACACATGGGGCTTGTCCTGAGACTGGAAATCTTGGAAAATTTAATCAATATTTCTCTGCACGTGTTCACTATTTTTTTTCGAAAAATCTTGGTCGATCCTTCTCGAGTTATTTCATTTCCCACTATCTATCACCTCTTACGACGAAATTCGTTCGTGTGTGACGCGTGTAACATATTGATACATTTCTTATTGACTTATTTGCCTTCGCAGATACACTGGACACTGTCCGACTCTGAAATTTCGAGTTGGCAAGCGATTTGGCGCGAATACTCAGGAGATTATGGAGGTCAGTGCAAGAAAGCTTTGTATGCTTTTAACAGAAAGTTATAAAGCACCCGGAGGAAAAATTTTCGGAAGAAATAGCGGAGAAAATGACGTAAAAATAGGAAAAAAAATACATAAAATGTCACGCAATTTTGCCTATTGTTCATTGCTCTTGACATGTTTATTACTCTCATTCATGAAAAACGCATTTTCAACATAAAAATATTGAAAAATAATGCGATGGTGGAAGGAGTAATCATAATCATAAAAAATCATTAAAAAACAGAGAATTCTATAGAAAATGAATTACAGAGAATTTTAGAATTTTATTCTATAGAGAATAAAAGTAATAAAAAAATCATATAAAAACCTGGGGAATTCTATAGAAAATGCCATTGAATTTTTACTGAACTTCGTTTGGAAATTCTACGAGTTTTTCGCTGATTCTAAAAAAAAAACACTTTATCCCCACTACCGCTTCGAACAGCGAACTTGCCAAGTATAAAATAAAAAAAAAGGATGTTACATACTAACAAACACAATATACTATTTGTCACAATATGAAATTAAATGAATCCTGAAAATTGACGTCACCATTATTACCCTATAAATGAGGCAATGAAAAATACATTTTGCTCCATCACTGATAAGAAAGGTAATCAAATTGTGATTTCCTGTACGAACCGTTAATACGGAATTAAAAAGTAGTTCGTAAACCATTACAGATTACAGACGTAATTGCAATTTAATTTTGTTTTGACCATTAATGAGGTGGAGAAATATTATCGATGGAATATTATTTTCCGGTCAATCGCTCCTGAGTCATGCCCAAAAATAGAAAACAAACAAATCATTAGAGAATTTGAGCCGAGAAATTTCTATAAAAATATTTCAGTAGAATAAATTGTAGCGGAAATTCGAATTCTATTCATTTTTTCGATAGAATATTTTCCATTGAGTAATTTGATTGAATATAAAACGCACAGATAAGCTGCGAAATTGTTGCTGTTCAGAAATGATTTCAAGAGACATCAAGTCAAATGAAAAAAACAACATTGCGTCGTTTCGCTAATTATTTTAGCTTCATCAGGCTCATTAATCGAGTCGTCAGTCTGATGAAGCTAAAATAATTAGCGAAACGCCGCAAAATAACGATTGGATGAATGTTGTTTTAATTTTCTCTATCACTTCATTCCCTTCAGTTATTCATTTTCATTTCAATAAATCATTGAAAAGAATTCCATTTTTCTGTACACCTTATTCTATTGAGATATTTTCTACAGAATTTCGCGGCTACAATTTTCACTACAAGTTTAATTAGATTAAGGGGAAGAAGAGCGAAGGCGACCGGCATTTAGACCCCCCCTATAAAAATGTCCCGTAACAAAAAGAATTGACGAAAATAAATGCGAAATAGAGGGACAAAAAATCGAAAGTTTGAGCCGAGGAAATTTTATGAAAAATATTTCAATAGAATAAGTTGTATATAAAAATTGAATTCCATCGACTATTCCTACAGAATATTTTCCATCGAACATTTCAGTAGAATCAACCAAAAACTAATAATAAATTTAACAGAAATCCGATATCCTCTAGCGGAGTCCAGCAGATTCGCTCGGTTTTTCTATAAAATATTTCGTTCGTGAAACTAAGGGGAAATTTTCCGCAATTGCGACGATTCGCTAAGCATTTCAGTTTCTTATGGCCGGGGAAAAATCACACTGAATTTTATTTCAGGAACTTTTGCAGAAACAAGTCTTGAAGACCGGGCCCTATCGCCCAAATTCGAGCAGAGACCCCGCGCTGCTGTTCGACAAGGAAAAACGCACGAGGAGAAATTACCGGAACGACCGGTCTCTGTACAAACCGCCGCCGTTCATCCTGGGGTACACGGGGTACATCCCAGGGTTCAATAAAAAGTACGGGCTCTCCTTCATGCGCGCCGTCGAAGAGGGCGGCAAGGAGTGGCGCGAGACGCAGAATAAACTCCGCACACGGGGAGACGTAATGCGTGCTCATGTGGAGCGAACTAACCCGAGGAATTTAGCGTCTCGCGTTAGGAATGACAACGTCAATGTTGAAATCAATCATGGCCATCAACAGGATCCATCATTTTTCGGTGAGATTATGGACGGGAACTCGTCTTCCGGATAATTCACACCAGACGGTGCCTTTCAGGATGAAAATATCTCATACAGAGGAAAATTTATCAACAAATATTTTATCCCCAAGTTTCAAGATTGCTATCATATCGTTATCATTGTTTCATTTAAGGGTTCATTTGTTGTCTGTGATTATTAGACAACCGAAACGAAAAACTACTATCCCACATTTGATTCCACGACTTTTCTTCCCCGACAAAATTTCCTGGACAAAATTTCCCCCCGAAATCTCCTCGTGCCATTTTTTCCTCGGCTTTTTTTCCCCGACATTTCTTCCTGAAAAACGCATGATAACACGAATTTTCGCCCTCTCATTCCCGGCTAATTCATGCAATTCATTTATTTACGGAGAAGGAAAAATGTACAGCTAATAACCCTCAATCAATCAATCTTTTCAATCTTGAAAAATAATTGACCATTACCATTCTCCATAAGGAGGAAGGGCGAAATTTGGCTGCGCATGACAGTCGTTCGTCCTCTCGTTCCCTCGAATTGAGAAATCTTTTTAATACTGTAAAATGCTTGATAAAACCCAATTTGATTATTTTCACAGGGAACCAAGTGTCTCCAGAGAGTCCCCCGATAGTCGGATACACAGGGCACATCCCGGGTGCTCGAAGCGAGGTGGCATTATCCCGAAGATATGCCCAAGCCGCCCGCAAGGGTCTCGAGCTCTTGCAACACGAACGAGAAAGCAGGTGCTGCAGAGTCAAAGACTCAGAAGCAGTCCAAAGGGTGTTGGACTCAGTGTACATCGATGACACAGGCCACACAAGGGCATAAACATCATCACTGAAATACAAAAACTTTATTCCAAACTTATGTAACATAATACTTCTGTTCACAACTCATTCACAAGTTCAGTTGATGAATAAATTACCCTGAATGTTATTTTCAAACGAAAATAATTCTTCAGAAACAGCAAGATCTGCAGAAACAGTGATGCTGGCTTCATTTCTCACCCGTGAGAACTGAAGTTGAGCAATTACACAACCGAAAATACAGTACCTCTTTAATTGAATGCATTTTAACGTAACTGAGTAGAAAAAGGACGTTTTTTTGTATAAAAAAGTTTTAATGAAGCTAAAGTTGAAAGAATGGGGTTTTTTGGAGGTTTTTCATTTTGCTCGTTTGCGCAATCTCGCCAAACGTTCAAGTTCCTTCTTGAAAGTGTCCCTCCAGCGTTCGAGAGTTAATGAACTTTCCCCGTGGGACAGGGCCATCAACCTGGCGAGAACCATCAACGAATGGAGATTGTCTGCGTTTATTTTATCGTCCAATTGGCGCAATTTCACAAAATCCTCTTGAATCGTCTGAAAAGTCATCACTCATTGATTTTATTTTGTAATATGCAAATAAGTACAAATAAAAAAATAAAAACAAAAATTAAAAAAATAAAGAACATTTAAATAATGAAATAAAATAAAAATAAATTCAAAGAAATTGAAATAAATATTCAAATCATTTTTTGCAAAACTCACATCTGCAATGGCCTGGTCGATCTGAAAATCCAGCAGTTGCAACTGCTTGAAATATTTTCGCACATCATTTAATCGATCTTCATCCTTCAGGAACTGCTCTACGAGCTGAAGAACTTGGGGATATCGATTCTCAATGTCTGAATCGATGTTCAAAGGCACTTGAACCATGCACTGAAACATCACGTAATTTTTTAGGAGTTACATAACAATTTTGTGGGAGTCAAGAGGGGATTCACTCACTGGGAGGAAGGATTTGGTTTCCGATAGTATCAGAACCGGAATGTCCATTTCGTATTCCATCGTGTAGAATTTGAAATCGTAGGTGACTTTCTGGAGAGTCAACAAATTGTCGATTGCTTGGTAGTTCTTTCTTCCCTCTTGGGAGAGTTTGCCAGCTGTTAGTTTAGTCTCGTCGATCACTAGATGAGTGTTGTTACTCAATTGGAGGGTGCCACTCGTCAATCGGTTGCACTCGTAATCCTTTCTACATTTTTTTTTCGTTTTTAGAAATTTTTTTTAAGGGATCAAGCGAATTTCATGAATTTTTTCATAAATATAGATTTTATAATTAATAATCACAATTTTACAATCATAATTTTTAGAGACTTTTAAAATTATTAAATTATAATAATTTTAGCATTAAAATGATTAATAATGCTATAATTTTAATCATTTTAATGATAAAATTATAAAAAAACAACCAAGATTACGTAAAAAAGATAATGAACATTGGGCTGAATTGAAAAAATTGAAAAAAAAATTGATTGAATTTTGAAGAATAGAAAAAAAATGTTGAATATAATACATAATTCAACAATTCACTTTCGCGAAGACCTCTTGTCACTCTCATCTGTAATTCTACCTCACGCTCCAATTATTCATAATTTTTCAATCAATAATCTTTAAATTCTGACTCGTAACAGCATAATATCTGAGACGACGATACCAGAATTATTTTAATCTCACGTATTACAATGGGTAATCTTGGAGACTTACTTTGGAATGAGACAGCCATCATTCAAATTATCCAGTGTGCATAGAAAGTAGTGGCTCTTGGAGACAATTTCGGTCAGCAAGTTATAAAAACTTTTGGGAAAATTGGGAAATTTCTCAACTGAGAAATGAGTTATGTTGAGAGGATAATTTCCCAAGCATAAATCGTTTCTTCTCATGTATCTGAAACAAAAAAAAATATAATTCAAACGGAGAAGGAGAAGAACCGGAATGCGAAAGCTGTTAAAGAAATGAATGAACTTACATTTTAGATAACAAATGAGCAATAAGGAAATCTGCTGCTAAATCATCTCCGAAGAGAATCTGACTAAAAACCTTATGCAGATCACTCCTAACGGCGCCAACGCTGGGCAATAGTCGAAGCGATGATTCCACAGGTAAATCTTCAGATGATTGAGTGATTGCGATAGCGTGTAACCGAGGAATTAACGATGCGGGTGGATTGTGGGCTCGAATTTCCGCATCGTCAGTGAATTCTTCTGGATCGCAAATTGTGTGGACCGTCGGATCCAGAGATATGAAGCCAACGACATCCACTACTTGATTCAATTTGAATGAGGCATCTTCTTCGTAAACCTGAGAATTATATAAAAGAAAAAGAATATAATTATTCCACTAAAAACAAGTGGGAAATTGCTCTTGTCTTCATATGATAAAAATATTCATAACTCAGAAACAGATTTATCAATTGAGTTCATTCTAAGCTCATCACAAAGAGGAATCATTGTTTTTCAATTGGAAAATAAAATTATTCCATTTCATGAACAATTCAATACGTCATGAATATTTCAAAAAAAGTCAAAAGTGTCCGTTTTACCCTACCCTCCCCTAGTTATAAATACTATCTCAAATGATTCAATATTCAATTCGAGAAAAATTAATGACTAAAAATTTAGATTAATTTTTGAAAAACTTACCTTAACAATACAAGCTCTGCCATTTTTTATAGAAATAGGAAAGTTTAGTAAATTCTCTGGCAATGACGATTCCTTCCCAACTTGATTGACATTCGACTCTTCTCTTTCTTTCTTCTTCGCTGGCTCCGACGTGTCCATCGGCTCCTCATCATCTTGATCGAGGGGACGTTTGCTGGAGAGACGCGGAGATTGATCCACAGCTTGTGCGTAATTTTGGCATTTTTCTTTAGCCCATTCGTTGAGGCCTGGGACTGATATGACTACGAACGTCTGCCTTTCCGAACTCTTGTTGTTTTCGGACTCCAGGAGAATATCCTCGTGCTCCTGATTTGTGGACGAATGAGATTAAATACCGTTTTTGATGGAAAATTCATTGAAAATTATGCATTTGTTTAGAAAAATATGGGGTTTGTAGACAGTATTATACATGAGACGAGCAATTCTTCTAGTGTCTCACACCTTTTACTGACTTATTCATATTTATTTAGGCCATACATCTGCTCTGGAGCGTCAATTGATCGTGACGTAGATTTTTAAGATGTTCCCTGCTAGCCATTTGTTGTAGAGTTCAAAAATTGTTGTTTTTATTTCATCTTCAGTGTGAAAAATTTAACAGAAGAAGAATATTCTATTCTGTTGGATTCATGCATTCAGTCAATTGGAATTTTTCAGTCAAAAATATTGTGTTGAAATATTAAAAAGAATATAAAATGCAGTAAAATATAAAATATGTAAAAGAATATTTTATTTTATTTCATTCATCCATTCAATAAAATTAAATTTTTCTGCAAAGAATATTCAATTGAAAAATTGAACATCAAAATTGTTTCATTTAAAAATCTATTCTAATAGATTTCCTCAAAGTTATTCCCACTTAATATTTTTTTCATTTTTAGTAATAAAATGCAATGAGAAATACTTTAATGAATCATGCAGAGAATATTTTTCTATAAAATCATTCTCCTATTCTTCTTACTTTAAAAATCAAATCCTCATTTTTATTGAAAAATTGAAGAAACTTGAATAAAAAATAAAAATAATCTGATTTCTCTCTAAAAAATATTCTATTGAAAAATTGAACATCCAAATTGTCTAACTTCTCAGCAAATAGCTCTAGGTTTCCCCTTCAATTTTTCACAACTGATGATGAAAGCAAAAAATCAATTAATAAAATAACAGAATTTTTGAAATACCTGGCAAAGTGCAGTATCTCTGTACATTCCAGTCCGCATACTGCTCTCGCCACTGCTGTTGTCCCTAACCTCATACCTCTCAAAATAAAATTCAGGATTGTACATGTCCTGAATCATTCCCCTGAACCTCACCAGTTGCCCATCCTTGAGGTCATGAAGAGCTGAAGAATTCAGCGAAGGAATTCCCCCCGATTCGTTGATATTTGCAAGAGAGTTCTTGCATGATGTTCGATTCTCCACAAAATAATCGCACGTCCAGTCCGCCGCCTTGTGAGCTACACCAAACATTTTCCCTCATTACCCTAACTATCCACTAATTTTTGAGATGATAAAAACAACATTCATCTAATTGTAATTCTGCAAAATGAGAATTGGATGAATTTTTTTTCTTCCTCTCAGCAATGAAGACAAGAATGGAGATGAACCAGAACAACAGTTACACTAAATAATTATTAGAATATTAATATTAGTACTTACTAGCCATGTTACAGCAGCTTTCATTCACCCAAAATAAACTTGAAAATTGTTTTTAGTCATACAACATTTGAATGTTCTTAACCGCTTGAGTCCCGCACGTTTTCGCGATAATTCGCAAACGCAAAGTAGATGTGGGAGCCATCAACTGGTGTCTCCACTAACTACTCTTGGCCGGCAACCAATGAGATCAGAAAATCCAGTGATCTCATTGGTGAGCTCATGCTGGTTTCAATTGAAACCAAAGTTGAAAACCAGAGTTTATAGCAGAGCTGTGGCGTGCTAGGGCCTCTAAACATGACAAATGTCTCTAAAGATGATGTCTATTTTCAAATGAAAAGCAGAGTTGTGACAACATTGTCTAGGAGGACAATGGGGTCTAGGAGTATGTATAGAACATTGGGGTCTAGGAGTCTCCCATGGTTCAAAACTATCTTAAGAGGTCCTAGCACGCCATTTCTCGACCCGCTCTTTCGTTTGAGCCCAACAAAACATTCATATCTTGTCTGACATCTTTGCTACAAACTCGGGTCTTCAACTCGGGTTTTCAATTGAAAGCCCGAGTTGTAGACCCGAGTTTGTAACAGCGCTGTCAGACAAGATACGAATGTTTTTTTGGGCTCAAATGAAAGAGCGGCTCGAAAAATGGCGTGCAGAGGTCTTCAAAGATGACGAATGTCTCTAAAGATGATGTCTGTTTTCAATTGAAAAGCGCAATTGTGACAACATGGTCCAGTGGATTCTAGGAGTCTCCCTTGGTTCAAAACCATCTTTAAAGACCTCTGCACGCCATTTTTCGAGCCGCTCTTTCATTTGAGCCCAAAAAAACATTCGTATCTTGTCTGACAGCGCTGTTACAAACTCGGGTCTTCAACTCGGGTCTTCAACTGAAAGCCCGAGTTGTAGACCCGAGTTTGTAACAGCGCTGTCAGACAAGATACGAATGTGTTTTTGGGCTCAAATGAAAGAGCGGCTCGAAAAATGGCGTGCAGAGGTCTTCAAAGATGACGAATGTCTCTAAAGATGATGTCTGTTTTCAATTGAAAAGCGCAATTGTGACAACATGGTCCAGTGGAGTCTAGGAGTCTCCCCTGGTTCAAAACCATCTTTAGAGGCCCTAGCACGTCATTTCTCGAGCCGCTCTTCCATTTGAGCCCAAAAAACATTCCTATCTTGTCTGACATCTCTGCATCTCTACAAACTCTGGTTTTGATTTGACCGTGCCATCATACGTGCCATTTTTAAAACAACAAAGATTGCACTCACCAAATTATCACCAAAAAAACAATCTCTTCCCGTTATAAATCTGATAATTCCCCCTCCGCCAGTCACACCGCCGCCAGCATCAGTGAGTCACGTCCACAAACGTCAACAGCCGCTCCAAAATGCTTATCAATCCCCCCCACGTTAAATCCCACTAAAAATGTACAGTTCCCCGAAGTTTATCAGCCAAATGTCACATCCCCCATCGACTCCGGAATTGCTTCCAACCCCATCAAGCCCCCGAAACGTGGAAAAACAAGTGCAAGTGATCCTAACCTCCACACGTGAACCTCCAATTGGCTAAAATGTGTCAACAACCCCTCTATTCCCCCCAAATTCACTGTTTATCGTGACAAATTCAAACATATGAATTTATTCTCCCGTTTATTCGCGTTACGATGGCTCCTGTGCGGTTCTCCTCAGCATGATGTGACGGAATTCAGAGAAACGTCAACAGTTAGCTAGTGCTGGTGCATGCCCTCACAATTTAATTTAAGAATATTCCCTTCGTCCCATTAATTCGTTTAATTTTGTGACTAAACCAATCCGTAATATCCAGTTGATATTGAAATTAAAAAGCAAAATGATTTCTCATATTTCCCACGTTATGACCCTGGCCAACAGTATCATTGGAGTGAGTGTACTGGCAATGCCCTTTTGTTTCAAACAGTGTGGAATTGTTCTGGCAACCGTTGTTCTACTACTCTGCAGTTTACTGTCGAGACTGGCATGCCATTTCCTGATAAAATCAGCTGTTATGTCGAGAAGGAGAAATTTCGAATTTCTGGCATTTCACGCTTTTGGTCACATGGGGAAGTTCCTGGTGGAACTGTTCATCATTGGGTTTTTGCTGGGGACTTGCATCGCTTTTTACGTCGTCATTGGTGACCTTGGGCCCCAGATCATTGGGAAGATGCTGAATAAGAATCCGGAGGACATTAGGATGAGCTTTCTTCTGACTACTGGAGCACTGATCGTTCTGCCTCTGGGGCTCCTCAGGAATATTGATAGTCTCTCCAGCATTTGCACGGCCACTATAGGTTTTTATATCTGTTTGGTGTTGAAGGTATGTTGTATTTGCATCTTCTGAAGGAATATTTTTTATTTAATTTAATTTTATTTAATCTAAAACGTTTAATTGAAAGCTTTCGTTGGAAATTTTTATTAAAATTCCATTTGCTTTTTGCAGATTTGTAGACAAATACGGTTTGAGATAGTCTAGAGTTTTTTTTACGCAAATCAAGTCCATCAGTTAAATTCTATGTTTTCATTCTTCTGTAGGAAAACTATTTTGATTAATTGAATTTAATTTAATGTAAAACGCTTAATTGAAAGCTTTCGTTGGAAATTTTTATTACAATTCCATTCGCTTTCTGCAGATTTGTAGACAGATATTATTCAATTATGTTCAGATCTTGGGAAAAAGTCAATAGATTTTTATTTTTCGGTTTGAAATAGTTTCGATTTTTTTTTACGTAAATCAAATTAATAAATTAAATTCAATGTTTTCATTCTTCTGTATTGAAAACACTGAACTTAGTTTGGATTTAAAACATTTAATTGACAGTATAAATTGTACAGACAAATCATCTATTCACTTTTTTGTTTGAAATATTCATCTTCCTATTTACGAATAATATGTCCTTTCACGTGTGAAAACATTTAATAAAAAATCCAAGTGCTGTTTCCAAGAAATTCTATTTCTATTCATTACATTCCCCTAAGAATTCTATTGGAATTCCATTGAATTTTTTCATCCAATTTCATTTTTAATTGCACAATTTTCAATGAAAGTCAGAAAAAAGAACAGTTGAATTTTTCAGCAAATGCTCTTCACGCCTGTCAACAAGAGGAATTCTTAACACCATTGTTATCATCCCCCATTATTTATTGCAGGTGATAATAGAATCAACGAACCATATTTTCAAGGGTGATTGGTACGACAAAGTCAATTACTGGCGACCTGCTGGCATTCTCCAGTGTCTCCCGATATTCTCAATGGCATTATTCTGTCAGACTCAATTGTTCGAAATTTATGAATCGATTCTCAATGTTTCGTTGGAGAAGATGAACCTCGTGGTGAGGGGAGCACTCAATATCTGCACCATGGTGTACCTGTGTGTGGGATTTTTCGGATATATCGCATTTTGTACAGAACCTTTTACAGGAAATATTCTCATGATCCTCGAACCAAGTGCAACATCAGACATGATCAAAATTGGATTTGTACTCTCGGTGGTATTCAGTTTTCCTCTAGTGATATTTCCATGCCGAGCGAGTTTAAATTCCCTCCTCTTCCGACGAGGGCACACGCACGAGCAAACAAACAATTACATTCCCGAAATGAGATTCAGATGCTTGACATTGATCATCGTGACAGTGGCACTGATCACTGGAATACTGATGCCAAATATTGAGTTTGTTCTTGGTCTAGTTGGCTCGACAATCGGCGTTATGATTTGCCTGATACTCCCCACTACCTGTTTCATCGTAATCAGTACAAAGAATACGAATGAGCGACTGCTGGCACAAGTTATTTCCTTCATTGGCATTTGGATTATGATTCTGGGGACTTACGCCAATTTGTATGCCATGGAGGAAGCCTCAATCTCGAAGATAAACGTCAACACAGGAAAACCTATTCTTCAGATGAATAATATCGAATTGAATTTGATTAAAAGTAATGATCAACTGCAAAATATGAGTGAGTCTCATCAGATTTATCTCTCAAAATTGCGCAAATCGATGATCTGCAGTAGAATTTTTAAAAAACCATTCCTTAATTTCAGAAATACTTCAACCAAATTTCCAAATCGACGTTGGAAAAATTCCCGACATGATGAGTATTCCCCCCGAGCCGAAAGAAAATATCCAGCAAATCGACAAGATCGAACCATTGGAGCCTGAGAATTTGAAGCCTGAAGTCCCCGCGGAGCCGATGAAACCAGCAGGAGAAGCAGTGGAGCCCCAAGGAGACCCACAAAAAGTGGAAGAGAAAATAAAGCAGGACCAGCAGGCGAGCGAAATCCTGATAAACTCAGAAGCAAAGAAGAACGAAGATGCAGGAGTGACTCATACCAATGGGAAATTAAATCCAGTGTCCAACGACGAAGTGAAACAACACCATTTCCTGAAGAAACTGGAGGAACACAAAACTGACATTCGCAAGTTGATTGAGGAGCAGAAGGTTCTGCTGCAGGACATCGAGCACCACCAGGAGGAGCTGGAGATGGAGAAGAGAAAACGGCTGAAGGACAAGGAGCCGATCCAGAGTGAGGCCCATGCAAACGAAAAAATCGATGATTTATCAAAGAATAACGAAAACAGTCATGCGAACAATGAAATTCCCCAGGTGCTGGAGTCGAATATCAAAGTAATGTCGACAAATTCTAGTGTGAATAGTAAAAAAGAGAGGGATGTGAGTGGAAATGTTGAAAGAATGGAAAATGTCGCTGATTTTAAAACAATCGTGAATTCATCTGCGAATAAAGTTCAAAATTCAACCAATTTTAATGCGGAATCGGTGAATGTGAGCTCGATAGGGTCTAGGGGTCCTATTGTGAATGTCCTGACCAATTGGACGGCCACGAGGAGGGACTCACAAGTGATATCGAGCCCTGGAAACCAATCGCAGGATGTTTTGATTAAGGATGAAGTGGAGGAGGCTAAGAAAACTGTTTATCATCAGCTACCGATACCTTTGAAGTTGATCAATCAAACGAAGGAGAAGGGCGATGATGGGAAGAGTCAGCCGGTTCAACCAGATGTCAGGGAGAATAGTCGGGATAAGAGGGATGTTCAAACTAGTGGGAGTGTCGAGAGCGAGCGTCGTTATGAGGAGGAAGAATTAGGGAAAAATGCATCAGCGAACTCTCTTGACGCTCATTCAATTGACGATGGGTATCAAATTTCGAAGAAAAGAGATTTGAAGGATTTAAAATGTTCGTGAAATTTAGGGTTTTTCATTAGTTTGAGTTTTTATGGTACAAAGTGAAGCATTTTTTTTTCATTATATTTATTTTTATTTTATGGTTACTCATAAAATTCTGAGAGCAATCTCTTAAAATTTAAATGAAGCTTATAAAGTTTCTAGAGAAAAAACTCATGAGTTATGTGAAAAAGACAGTCATTCTGACAATGAAATTGTCTTTAAAAAATTTCAGAGAATTCATGCTCAAGAAGGTTTACATAGTCATCATTTTTGTATAAAAAATTGACTTCTCTTGCTAAATATCTATTGAATAATCGTAGGAAAAATTGCATAATGATTAGTAGAAATCGACAAATGGTTTTTCCAGTCATTTTCTACTTTTTTTTTCATATTCTGCCGTAAATTTAATTTTTTATTATAAACATTGACTGAAGGCACTCGAAGTACCCATAAAGTGTTTAGAATTCTCATAAATCATGAAATTCAATGTACAAATGTCCAATCATCGATGCATACACGAAAAAATTCCATTGAAGAATCACACACCTGTATTGCGCAAAAAAATCAGTAGAATTCCATCTTTTTACGCAATTTGTTCTATTGAGCCATCTTCCATAGGAATCGACCTGAATTTTGTAAGTATTTTTGACTCTACTTTTTTCCCTTTTTATTGGAGAAAATTGGGCGGGAAAACTGAGAAAATTAACGAGCTGCAGAATTTTTCAATGGAATCGACCAAAAACTAATAGAAAATTCAATAGAAATTCCTATTAAATTCGCTAGGTTTTTTAATGGAATTTTGTCGTACGTGTGACCTCTATTTTTCTATCCCCACCAGAACCACGAGCTGATGAGCCTGTATCACCTCCAAAACTGTACAAAACCTGTAATATATATTTTTAATTGAAAAGTAATGAAGCGTTGATGCCCTGGTCTATTTATTCCCCACAGTAACTTCTCGAAGCCCACTAATGAGATCTATTAGAATTCTATTTGTTTCTTGCTCCAATTCTATTAGAAATGTGTAATCCTCACGTGGCGTTTTTCAATAGATATTTGCTCAGAGGAAGTACATATATGGGACATTCCATGTCAACTCAGCCACTCATTTTTCTGGTTCTCAGAATCCTGAATTGACATGCTCGCAGTCAAGTACTAGATAAGTTCCCGCTTTCCCTAAATTTTCGTTTCTATTCATTTCGTTTCTATAGAGAAAAATGAAAATCTATTGACTTTTTTTCTATCAAATCTATCTTCCCAAAATTACGGGGTAAAATTGCATAATCTTCAGTAGAATTCCAATAGAATTCTCATAGACTTCTGATAGAAATAGAATAACAGAATTTCTTGAAGAAAGTGCTAGGTTTTTCTATTAATTTGTTTTGAGAATTCTGTAACAATTCTATTGGGAATATTTCTATAAGAATTCATAGACAAGAATTTTCCAAGTTTTTTTCTTGCATTTTATTCCAAGAAACAAACGAAAATCCAACGGAAAGAATTGGAAAATTCATACCCAACCATTTTTATTTCTATAGAAAAATAAAAATCTATTGACTTTTCTATCGAATCTATCTTCACAAAATTACGGGGTAAAATTGCATAATCTTCAGTAGAATTCCAATAGAATTCTCATAGACTTCTGATAGAAATAGAATAACAGAATTTCTTGAAGAAAGTGCTAGGTTTTTCTATTAATTTGTTTTGAGAATTCTGTAACAATTCTATTGGGAATATTTCTATAAGAATTCATAGACAAGAATTTTCCAAGTTTTTTTCTTGCATTTTCTTCCAAGAAACAAATGAAAATCCAACGGAAAAAATTGGAAAATTCATACCCAACCATTTCTATTTCTACAGAAAAATAAAAATCTATTGACTTTTCTATCGAATCTATCTTAACAAAATAACAGTGTAAAATTTCATAATCTTCAATAGAATTATCGCAAAAAAAGAAGTTTAAAATAAAATTCTAATGGAAATTCAGTAGAATTTCTCAAAGAAAGCGCTATTTTCCCTTGAATTTTTTCATAAGTGCAACCATCACGAGCTGACGAGCCCCTATCCACCCCAAAACAATACAAAACTCGTAACATACATTTTTAATTGAAAAGTAATGAAGCACTGGGGCTACCACTGGTCTATTTATTCCCCGCAATAACTATCGAAACCCACCACTCGTCCATTATGGATTTTCCATGTGTTGTCGATCGATGATTAAAATTATATTGCAGCATTGATTGTGGGAGTTGGGTGGTATTTTCAGCGGTACGTATGAGAACACAAGCGTCAAGGTAAAGGTAGACGAGCGCTGCCAACACATTCACTCGGTTGGCGGTTGTTCCATCAACAACAAGCATCACTTGAATTGAAAAAAATGTTGTCACGCCGATTATTTATTCCCCCACTTGAGCAGTAATTCAATTCTTCGACATTTTCGTTGAATCTTCACCTCAAACAACAGTTCCAGCGACGCAACAATGGATTACAAAGAGGTAATTCTGTCATTCATCCTCTCTTATTTTGAAATATGAACGCAGAAAATAGCAGAAATTTTTTTATCAATTTTTTTACCTCAACGAAACCTCAATTCGTCCTTCAAACGTCTGGGTAATTTGTTTTAATTAGTCTGTCGTTGCAATTTCAGTTTTTATGGGGGTTTCATTTTTTCTCCGCGATTATTGTTGCATTAGAAAACTAGTATTATATTCAAACCCTGACATGTACCTCATATTGATTGACCTCGCTGCACAGTGCAACGTACTACTTAGTTGTTCTCCAAACATCGAACGCACTTTCAGTTGGAAAAAAAGTTATTCCCCTGGGGGTTTTTCGTTTTTATTTGCAGTCCACAATTCGGCCTCTTCATCATCAATTGTTCATTATTAATATTGAGTGGTGATCGGGCAAAGGGGCTTACGAGCACTATCTAGGCCGGGGAGAGTGTCCATGCGCGAACGAAATTGGGGAGGGGGTAAAACGCAATGTTTTTAATTTTTAATTTCTCGGGACTGGCTGAGTGAAACTCAACGACTTTTTCTTTCATTTTCAAGGGTTTTTTTGGGGCTTAAAATGAGCTTTGACTCGTCGAAATCGGATCGTTGAGTCGGGAGATATGGGGGATTGAATCAGGGTCGTTTTACCGAATTCCATAGGGGCGGGGGTGAAACGAACCTTTTTCGATCGTCAATTTCTCGGGACTGGCTGAGTGAAACCGGATGACTTTTTTTTTCAAATTTCAAAGGTTTCTTGGGGGTTAAAATGACCTTTGACTCGTCGAAATCGGATCGTTGAGTC
The DNA here is from genome assembly GCF_001412515.2 of Diachasma alloeum. Classification (NCBI taxonomy): domain Eukaryota; kingdom Metazoa; phylum Arthropoda; class Insecta; order Hymenoptera; family Braconidae; genus Diachasma; species Diachasma alloeum. The sequence continues at coordinate 879,530 of NW_021680376.1, forward strand.
GGGAGATGTAAGGGATTGAATCAGGGTCGTTTTACCGAATTCCATAGGGGCGGGGGTGAAACGAACCTTTTCCGATCGTCAATTTCTTGGGACTGGCTGAGTGAAACCCGACGACTTTTTTTTTCAATTTTCAAGCGTTTTTTGGGGCTTAAAATGAGCTTTGACTCGTCGAAATCGGATCGTTGAGTCGGGAGGTACATTAGGGGATTTAATGAGGTTCGTTTTACCGACCTTCCCCTGGTGTCAAACGTGTGTCAAACGTGTCAGTACGATGATGACTCCGAAGATGAGATTAATTCTCAATTCCGGAATGTTCTGCGATGGTTGAAAAGGGGGAAATGTGTCGTTGAGTTATTTTTTTATCGAATTGTGCACACTTGAGCACACGAGTGTCACGGAATACGTGATGAGCGGGTGAATGGACGATCAAACATTGACAGTTGGCGGACGATAAAAATTCTTTGAGGTTAGACATCACATGGTTTCTTACTACTGTTGTAAAATTGATTGGGCATTGTTGAGTGGATGGTTGTTCGAACGTATGGAAGGAATAATTGTTGAGTTTTCGGAGAGAAAATGTGAATAAAATGGGAAGGGGCTGGGACTCGCAGTGACGGCCGTTGCGACTGAATGATAACACGGAAATGTGTTTACGTGTGAGAGTAAGAGCATTCAATAATTCATATTTTTTTTGGCACTTATATGCACGTGTGAAGGAGCTCAACAGAAAAATTCAGCGCTCTCGCTGAGAAATTCTGTTGGAGTTCCGTTGAAAAATTCTATTTTTTTGCGACAATTTTGTTGAAGAATATTAAACTCAGGTAGCAGTTTATTATGTTGAATTCTTATTCATATTGATTCATGGTCCCGACTAACTTCTGACAGAACGTGGGTTAAACTCTGGCTAAATCCTGAATAAACCCTGATTAAATCCCGGCTATAGGGGAGAGTGGGGTAAAATGGACACTAGACTTTTGTTTTAATTACTCATAACTCAGAAACAAATTTATCAATTCAGCTTATTTAGGCTCATAATTATTAACTATCATTGTTAATTATTTTAATTGATTATTATTAAAATTATTATTATTATCACTATTATTATTATTATTATTATTATTATTATTAAGTTTTATCAACATCTCAACTCGTCATTAACATTTAAAAAAAAGTCAAAAGTGTCCATTTTACCCCAACCTCCCCTACACTGATTAAACCTTGATTGAACCTTGAAACCGAATTCGAGTCTCGAGAGGGTCTGAATGTAGAATTATTTGACAGAACGAAATAATACGCAAAATTTTGATGACATTTCAATTGATGATAGTACTATGGCATGAAAAAATAGAAGAAGAGAATAGCGAAATAAGAATTTAAAAAAGAGAACCCATTCGAAAACAAATTGCTAATTTAGGGGAGGGTAGGATAAAATGGACACTTTTGACTTTTTTAAAAATATTCGCAACTCAGAAACAGATTTATCAATTGAGCTCAGTCTAAGCTCATCACAAAGAGGAATGATTGTTTTTCAATTGAAAAATAAAATTATTCCATTTCATGAACAATTCAACACGTCATGAATATTCAAAAAGAAATCAAAAGTGTCCGTTTTACCCTATCATCCCCTATTATCAAGAATAACTGTTCTCATTTATAAAAAATGCAGTTGTCCACTTGTTTTATTTAAAATGATAGAATCGTCATAATTAATTTCCAGTTGGAGAAAGAAAAAGTCGAGGAGGAGATGTGGCTGACAACGGGCGAGGCGGCGAGCCTCGGTGCTGATGAGGTAGCAGCAAGACTGCACGTTGACACGAGAAATGGCCTTTGGTGGCAAGAAGCCGAGCAGAGAAGAAAATTAGTAGGATACAACGAATTAACGGTCAAAGAGGAGGATCCAACGTGGAAAAAATACATCGAACAGTTCAAAAATCCGTTGATTCTGTTGTTACTTGGATCGGCATTCGTCAGTGTGTGCATGAAGCAGTTTGACGATGCAGTCAGTATTACAGTTGCCATTATTATAGTTGTAACAGTAGCCTTCGTCCAGGAGTATCGTTCGGAGAAGTCTCTGGAGGAATTGAATAAATTGGTACCTCCAACCTGTCATTGGTGAGCATTAAAAATTTATGAGGAACAAGAGAGGTAGTGATAATCATTATCTGTGAATAATCATTACGTATGGAAAAATTTTAATGATAAAATCTGTTGGAATTCCATTCTTTAGTCAATTGTAAGATTTCTTTCTGTGGTTTTTCCAATGAAACAAAATTACAACAGTACATTTAGAAAATTTTGTTTTTCTTGGATTTCAAAATGAAAAAATTAAAATGTAATGAAAATATCAGACAAATTTATTCCGAAAAGACTGAGGGAGTGTTTTCTCGCAATTTAAGCAGTATTGTTATGCTTCAAAACCTATTAAATCAATGGAAACCTATTTTTATGCCTCAAAATCTATTAAATTTTTTTCATACGTTCAAAAACAACAAAAAAAAACGAAATAAAATACACGAAAAAACAATACCAAAGCCAATTAAAACCTATTTTTTTAATACTTCAAAACCTATTAAACCCATTACAACTCACAAAAACCTACTAAACTTACTAAAACCTATTAAATTCAATATTTTAATACTTCAAAACCTATTGAAACCTATCAGCACTTATGTTTTACACTTCAAAACCTGTTGAACCAATTCAAACCTGTTTTTATACCTCAAAACCTATTAATTTCTTTCATACATTCAAAAGCAACAAAAAAAATGAAATAAAATAACCGAAAAAAAAATTGCAGCCTCCGAGAAGGACGAGTCGAGACATTTCTCGCTCGAAACCTAGTCCCAGGTGACGTAGTCCTCCTGAACATTGGAGATCGTGTACCAGCAGACATAAGGATCTACGAAGCAATAGATTTATCAATCGACGAGAGTAGTTTCACGGGTGAAACTGAACCTGCGAGAAAATCAACAGCCCCCCTGCTGAAAAGCAATGGTCACACCTCGAAGAAGAACATTGCATTCATGGGGACACTGGTGCGTTGTGGGAATGGCAAGGGGATTGTCATCAACACTGGTGAGAAGAGTGAATTTGGGGAGGTATTCACCATGATGATGGCTGAGGAGGCACCGAAGACACCTCTCCAGAGGAGTATGGACATTCTCGGTGCCCAATTGTCCTCTTACTCATTCTGCATAATAGCCTTTATCATGATGCTTGGGTGGATCCAGAAGAAGGCGTTCCTGGAGATGCTGACGATAAGCGTGAGTTTGGCAGTGGCAGCCATTCCAGAGGGCTTGCCGATCGTCGTGACAGTCACACTGGCCCTGGGGGTCATGAGGATGGCGAAACGAAAGGCTATTGTCAAGAAACTCCCCACTGTCGAGACCCTGGGGTGTGTCAACGTCATCTGCTCAGACAAAACAGGAACGATAACTAAAAACGAAATGACAGCCACCATTATCGTCACTCCAGAGGGCTATGTGGCTGATGTCACGGGTACTGGTTACAATGATCGAGGAAAAGTTCGCATACGAAAATGTGATAGTGCAGATTCAGCAAAAAATTCAATTACTAATCTTCTGGAAGTTGGCTGTATATGCAATAACGCTGTCATTCAGAATGATACGCTGCTGGGGCAGCCCACGGAGGGGGCGATTGTGGCTGCTGCAATGAAGTATGGGATGTATGGAACTGCTGACAAATATCTCAGACTCCAGGAGTATCCTTTCTCCTCGGATCAGAAGATGATGGCTGTCAAGTGCATCTCAAAATACTCGGAGGACAAGCAGGAGATTTATTTTGTTAAAGGTGCACTTGAGAAGATTCTGCCACAGTGCACCAAGTACTCGAATAATGGACAGCTGTATCCACTCAATCAGAAGAAGGATCACGAGTTTTTGGCTGAGGCTTATGAGATTGGCCAGCAGGGGCTGAGGGTCATTGGATTGGCTCGTGGAACGTCACTGCAGGATCTGGTTTATGTGGGACTGATTGGAATCTGCGATCCTCCGAGGGAGGGCGTCAGGGAGGCCATCACTACTCTGGCTAATAGTGGGGTCAAGGTGAAAATGGTGACTGGCGATGCTAAGGAGACTGCTGGGGCCATTGCCAGCATGATTGGCCTTGACACTATTCACATGAAACTCATGTCTGGGGACGAGATTGAGGGGATTTCTGAGCCTGAGCTGGAGCAGGTGATCGATAATGTCAGTGTTTTTTATCGTGTCACACCCAGGCATAAGTTGGCTATTGTCAAGGCTCTTCAGAGGAATGGGAATATTGTGGGGATGACTGGGGATGGGGTCAATGATGGGGTGGCACTGAAAAAGGCTGACATTGGAATCGCCATGGGGAAGAATGGCACTGACGTCTGCAAAGAGGCTGCTGATATGATACTCGTTGATGATGACTTTCAGACCATCATCGCTGCCATCGAAGAGGGCAAGGGCATATTCTATAATATCAGGAATTTCGTCAGGTTTCAGCTGAGCACCAGCATCGCTGCTCTTGCTCTCATCGCTCTTGCCACTCTCATGAGCATTCCTAATCCTCTGAATGCCATGCAGATTCTCTGGATTAATATCATTATGGATGGACCACCTGCACAGAGTCTGGGGGTCGAGCCTGTTGACAAGGATGTGCTGAAACAGAAGCCCAGGGATACCAAAGAACCCATGATCACTAGGAGTTTAATTGTCAATGTTCTGCTCTCGGCTGCTATTATTATTCTGGGGACTCTCTGGGTGTTCAATCGGGAGATGAGCTCCATGGGCATCACTGCGAGGGACACCACCATGACTTTCACGTGCTTTGTGTTCTTTGATATGTTCAATGCACTCAGCTGTCGGTCGCAGGTGAATCATTTGGATTTTTTGGGGAAGGGAATTGGTAATTTTTTTTTTTTTTGGGTGCTTATGGAGGATTTTTTCTTTCAGACGAAGTCAATTTTTACCATTGGTTTTCTCAGCAATAAAATGTTCTTGGTTGCTGTGACACTGTCGGTCATTGGGCAGATGCTGGTGATTTATTTTCCACCGCTGCAGAGCGTCTTTCAGACTGAAGCACTCACTGCTAAAGGTGAATCAGACATTTTCTAATGTTTATGATTAAGAATTTTCTTAGGGAAAACAAATTATCGTCGGATTTGGGGCAGAATTTTTGTACATGAATAATGAAAAATAGAATTGTTCATGAGATTTTCTTAATTGAGATTCCAGATGTAATTTTTTGGATTTTATTGTGAGAAAAAATACAGCAGAAAGACTGGGACAATCAATTTCAAATAAGTTTCATGGAAAAAATCTCAATAGAATACATTTTTTGTAAAAATCCACATCAATTCACTTCTTTCTGATAACATTATCTCATTTCCAACAGAAATTCAGTTAAAAAAACTTCAACATGCTTGGACTTTAAGGAAACTTTAAGGAAATCTTGAGAATTTCAATAAATTTTTTTCTCATGACATGACATTCTCTCAATCGAAATTCCAGCTAAATTAATGTCAACGAATTTTCATAGAAAAAATCTCGATATTTCTTGCTAATAAAATTGCCTCTTTTTCACCAGAAAATTAGTAAAAAAACTTGAAGATTCTTCAACTTTAAGAAAACTTTAAGGAAATCTTGAGAATTTCATTTCAATAAATTTTTTTCTCATGACATGACATTCTCTCAATCGAAATTCCAGCTAAATTAATGTCAACGAATTTTCATAGAAAAAATCTCGATATTTCTTGCTAATAAAATTGCCTCTTTTTCACCAGAAAATTAGTAAAAAAACTTGAAGATTCTTCAACTTTAAGAAAACTTTAAGGAAATCTTGAGAATTTCATTTCAATAAATTTTTTTCTCATGACATGACATTCTCTCAATCGAAATTCCAGCTAAATTAATGTCAACGAATTTTCATAGAAAAAATGTCGATATTTCTTGCTAATAAAATTGCCTCTTTTTCACCAGAAAATGAGTAAAAAAACTTCAAGATTCTTCAACTTCAAGAAAACTTTAAGGAAATCTTGAGATTCTCAATAAATTTTTTTCGCACGAATAATTAAAAATGGGATTACTCATGAAATTCTCTCAAAATTCCAGACATAATATTTTTGGTGGGTCTCACATCCAGTGTTTTCATCATCAGCGAGATAAAGAAGTTCCTAGAGCGCCAGTGGGAGTCTCGACGAACGAGTGGACGGTATTACAGTAAGTCTGAATTGGACTTTGTATGACAGTTGCTGTCTGGCGAGGAGGAAAAAATGGATTAATGCTCGCGCCAAGTTGTTCAATCCAATTGTAGTTGAGGGAAAAAAAAAAGAATGGAAGATATCTCATCAGTTTAACACTCTCTGTGGCACACTGAATGCAGTGGAAAAAACTTAATTCTCTGGAAAACAGAAGTAGAGAAAAAAATATATATCTCGCCATTCGGACATGCTTCAGACGTATTTTGTGATCAGTACGTTGTCTGCATGTGTGTGCGAGGTGTTATTTTCCTGAGCACATGTTTTCATGAATGTTCTCTTATGATTATCGTACAAGTACATCGATGAATTTACAGAATACAAGAAGCTGAAAAACAACATCTCCAAAGTACATGGATAAATCTTTAAAACGAGGTAAAGCGTTTGTTTCCTCGATTCATGAACAACATTTGTTTAACTACTTTTGTCATCACGCGGAATGTGAGGACTTATTCAATTGCTGATTATGAAGTAAGTGATGAGCTTGCTTGTGGAAAATTATTGTTTTTTTAGACGTATGGCAAAATTTAGTCGAAAAATCTTGTCAAAAAGTCGATTTTTCTCGTCGACTCGATATTTTTTATAGGCAAAAGTCTGCAGATTTTGATTTTTCTAGAAGATTTCATGAGCAAGAATTTTCCGAATCGTTTTTATTTCATTTTATTATGAGAACGGAATGAAATTCAGCAGAAAAAATATGAAAAAGTAATGTCAAAGGATTTCCGTGGAGAAATAAAAATCTATGGACTTTCTCATGTGTGAAAAAAATTAATAGAAAAATTCTCTTAAAAATTGTACAGATGTGTCGTTTGTTTTTCAACAAATGTTTTTTATAGAGAAGAGTCTATAGATGTCGATTTTTCTATGAGAATTCTTGAACAAGAATTTTTCAAGTTTTCTTTTTGGATCTTATTATAAAATTAGAATGAAGAAAGAAATTAAATTGTATTAAAAAATATAAACAAACTAAAATTTAAAAACATAAAAATACCAGGGGAAAATCAACAGAATTATTCAAGAGAATTTTAACAGAGGCACTGGGTTTTTCCATTACATTTTTTCATACGTGGAGCTGATCAGAAAAAAATATAATGTACAGCAGATTGATTTTCCTTGAAAGTGGTAGCAATTACGAATGCTAGTATCTCATAAAATTCTGAAAATGTAGAACAGTGTCACGTTGAATTTCGAAACATGCTCATCGTCACGTATTGTTTTTCAAGTCTCACCAGGAACTTTCTTCACGTATTTGCTTCACGTTATCGATATTATGAGTGTCGCCACCGCACAGCATTCCATTTTTCTTATCAATAACGGAGGTGTATTTTCAGGTCTTTAATTCATACGATAATATTGAAGAGTAGAAATTAATTGTTCGCGTGTGAAAAAATTCAGTAGAATTTCGGTTGGAATTTCCTTAAAATTCCACTTGTTTTAAAAATTAAAAATCCTGCAAATTGGTGATTTTTCAAACAAGAATTTCAGTTGAATTCAATAGATTCTAAAAAAAAGATTTTTCGTGATTTTTTTCACACGTCTGCAGTAGCCATTTGAATTTCCAATGTTGCATCTCGTAAAATAGTTAATCCTGTCTAAATTTCAATGATAAAATACAAATGATTAAAGATAGAATTCGAAGAACGCACAATGAATGTTAAGAGATTGATAGCACATTTCCATAATCCTAACGAAAATACGAGAGTTCATCCATGGCATTTATTTTTACTCAAGAGATTATACATTAAGAACAATCGATTGCCTCTTGCAATGAATTGCAATTGAATTTTACTGTGAAGACTCTGTCATTCATTTTTATTCTCGTAGATTTTGACATATTTAAAGCAATTGATTCTCTCGCTTATTAATTGGAATATCTGAATGATGATGAAGGGCTGAATTAGTGATTCTCAACTGTGATTACAAAAATATTATCAACATTCGGAATTGGTGCTATGTAAATGTGGGCCTATCTCCACCGATATTGTTCGGCAGGTGGCGGGACAAATTGTCGGTGCAGAGAGGCTTGACAAATGTATCATTCAGTGGAGGGAATAATTATCGATTTCTACTCATAAATCGTGGCTGAATATTTGCTATCTGTACAGGATCACTGAATTTTAAACGCATTTCGCGACTTGAATATGAATATTGTGTTTTCTTTATAAGTCAATGAAAAATGGAGAATTGGTAAATAAAAGAAAATATTAAATGAAGAGCATTTCGATTTGCATACAATACATTATTTTTATTTCAGATTCTCTCAAATCCTATGAAATTTATAAGGGAACTGTTCATAAATTATTATAATTTATAAATGGTGATGATAAATTGATAATAATTTATGATAATTACCCCTTTGGGTTTCTATAACTACTCTAAACTACTCTAGTTAATTTATTAATCGATTCAATCCACTCATTAAAGTATATTTGTTTTTGTTAATTAATTGTCAATTTCTATTTATAAATCGTGGCTAAATATTTGCTATCTGTACAGGATCACTGAATTTTAACCGTATTTCTCGACTTGAATATAAATATTGTGTTTTCTTTATAAGTCAATTAAAAATGGAGAATTGGGAAATAAAAGAAAATATAAAATGAAGAGCAGTTCAATTATTATTGGAGTTATTCAACTCGATTTGTATTCAATACATTATTATTATTTCAGATTTGCACAAATTCCAGGAAATTTGACACATTGATTTATTTATTGGTGAATAAATCGATGGAATTTATAACGGAATCATTCATAAGTTATTAGAATTAATAATAATTAATTCGGGTTTTCTGGATCTATTCTAAACTATTCTGGTTAATTCATTCATCCATTTAATCTATTCATTAGGGGAAATTTGGTCTTGTTAATGGATGCCTTCCAGAGCGCTGTACGTGCGGTATTGATAGAGTTCTGGGCCACCGTATCCGTACAGCAATCTTCCCCGGCCATTCTCATCGTAATACGGGTAACGATACTTCGGCCTGCGCATCATATCAAAATTTACGTCATGCGTAACTTCTTCAAAAACTTGATTCTACACTACGAAAAAATTTAATCGTAATCCTAGCGCTTTCTCTTTGGAATTCTACTGAATTTCTGTTGAATTCTATCAGAATTTCATTAAAAAATTATTATTATTATTATTATTTTTATTTTTATTATCAATTTTTTTTCAAGATTGAAAAAACGTATTATGAAAGGAAAAAATTGAAGTGCTCGGGATTTGAGGAATTGAAGAATTTGTTAATAACGGTTTATAAAACCCAATTTGATTAAAAAATAATCATGTGCGTTTTTCAATAGAAAATTTTTCGTAGAAGAAAATTATAAAAATTCTCTGGGTTTTTTCCCTTCATTTTATTATGAGAAACGAATAAAAATGAAAGGAGAAAACGTGGAAAATTTACGCTGAAGAATTTCTATAGAAAAAAAAAATTTTAATTTCTATAGAAATTTAAATTTATAGACAAATTATAGTTTATTTATTTGACTTTTTTCTATTGATTATTTTTCAACAAAATTACGGTATTTTTCAATGGAATTCATATATACTGGAATAGAATTTATAGAGTTCAAAATAATTTCCTGAAGAGAGAGCCAGATTTTTCCATTAAATTTTTTCACACGTCAACATTCTCTTACCTTTCGAAGTACTGAAAATTGGGGGCTTTGGGTTCCGCGATCGTAGCCGTATTCCCCGGTATCACGGCCATCACCATCGCCAAGAGGAACATCACTTTCAACTGGAAAATATCAAAACATGAAACACGATTTTACTTTTCAGTTTACTTTGGAATTTTTTTCACTTGGATTTTTACACAGTTAAAGTTCTGAGTTCAGTAGTTTCGTTATGAAATTGGGAATAATGTGAATACAGACTTCAATAAGCTCTATTCATATTGACACCAATTAAAATTCAGTTTTTCATATAGATTGGAAAAAATTAATATTTTCCGAAAAATCGATTTTTCAACGATCACTCAAAAAATTGTCATTAAAATGGAATTAGTCAGGGCTAAAAAAATTGATAACAATTTTGTTGATTGTATCAGAATATGACGGGGGTCACACAATTCGTTATTGAGTTACAGCCATTGTTTACGCGATTTGAAAGAGAAAATCGGTTTTTTCACGATTACCGAAAGAATCGTCAGTAACAGCGATTAAATCAGGGCTTGAAAAGTATATTTCAATGGCTTCTTAATCAAGTTGAAAAATGGTGAGAGCAGCATCATTGCTTATCAAGTTACACAATACCGTCATGAGCTTTTTATATAATTTTGATGACACTTCAATTGATGATAGTACTGTAACACGAAAAAATAGAAAAAGAGAATAGGTAAATAAGAATCTAAAAAAAGAGAAACCATTCGGAAGCAAATTGCTAATTTATTCGAAACACTAACTATACTCATTTATAAAAAAAATGCAATTATCCACTTGTTTTTGCTTTAGAAACTATTAAAGATTGGAAATGCATGGTAATTTGTAAAAGGAACGGGAGCCTTTTATTATTATTATAATAATTATAGTTCGCGGAACCGTTAAATACACCATTTATACCGTTATATTTCAAACATTCTTGTTTGGATTTCACGCAACTGAATTTCCCATTGAGTTCAACTATTTCGTTTATAAATAGAAAATATCAGTTTTTAAAGTCCACCATTACTTCAAAAATCGTCGAATATAATTCTACTATTTATTATAGAGAGAATATACTTCAAATATCCACTACTCACGAAAATCGTGGGTTCCATGGTGTTTATGGATCACTAGAATTTTCCCGATTTCAAGGCTTTAGCTCTGAGAATATCTGATGAACACTGAAATGTCCTCACGATTGGGGCAACGGTTGGTGAAAGAGGTGAGACGATAGTGAGTCACTTGATGAATTCGTAATCACGAGTGAAAGCAGGTCCGCCGCCATCGGCGCAGAAATGTGAATGCCTCCACGAGGCATCGATGGGGAAATAATTCTGGATTTTGTAATTATTTATGTCAACAGGGCTCATATCCACTTCAGTCTCGGCATTCGCCGCACTTATGATAGTTTATTTCGTCCTTGAGTTATGGGTGCACGGACACGTATGAAAAAATTTCATAGAAAAACCGGGCGACTCCGATAGACAATTCAAGAATATATTTTATTCTTTTTTTTTATATTTTATTTTTATTTTTTTTTATATATATTTTTTTCTGTTTTGGAAATTCTGTTGGATTTTTATTGAACTTTCTATTAGTTTTTGGCCGATTCTATTGAAATGTTCTATAGAATTTGCTCAGCTCAAATTTTCAGAGTTTTTTCATTCTATGAAACATGAATAGGGGAGGTTGGGGTAAAACGGACACTTTTGACATTTTTAAAAAATGTTAATAACGGGTTGAAATGTTGATGAAATTTGATAATTTTTTTTTCAATACAAAGAACAATTCTTTCCCTATGTAACGAGCCTAAACTGAGCTCAATTGATAAATTTGTTTCTGAGTTATGAACAATTCGAAAAAGTCCAAAGTGTCCATTTTACCCCACCCTCCCCTATACGAATCATAAGTGTCCAAATAATTTAGGTCAGAGGACAATAGAATAATTCTACTTTCTTAATATTGCGTTTACTGAGGTTTTCTTCGAACAAAGTTGATTAGAATTAATAGCTAGAATTATGAGATTATCTCACATTTTTGACGTTAAGGATAGGAGAATCTGAATGCAATATAGTGAAAATGATGATCGATTTTTTCACTTTGAACAAATAATATTAATATCCAAATACAAAATTTCTGATGTGAATAACAAGAAGCTGTGACTCAATATTCCAAATGAAGTTTTAATTTTTAATTTGGTGCTGACAAACACGAGATGACAATATTCTAAGCACGGAATTATATTGATGAGATGAACAACAGATTAATTGAATTACCGTGTGAACTAACTAAAAATTGATAACAGTGTGGGCACGCACTTTTACCAGAGTATCAACAAACATTGAATTCCAGAAATTCACACTCCAAAGTGTTCTAGAAGGAATTGAATCGTAATTATGATTAAAATCTTATTCAGTGAGCGTAGGAATGAGAACATTCGCAAATCATTTATTGTAACATGGAAATTTGCTTTTGCAATGAGAATGATTACAAACAATTAGTTCGAAAAAATTATTTCATACGTATTGAACTTCCCGCCCAAGTGCACACTATATTTAAATGGCCGAACCATCCACAACAGAAACACACGTGCGCGCAGGCGCGAGACAAGCTGATGGGGTCTTCTGGATCGGAGTAAAAACACAGCTGGTCTGCAATACTCCGCCGCGATTGATTGCTTTCCCATGTGATTACCGTGGAAGGAAAGTCTCTCGATGGTAAATACCCCCCGAAAAATCGTGCAAAAAAGGGGAGAAATGGCCGCTTCAACCGCGAGGTCCACCACGTGTTTTTAGTCAGTGTTTTATGGAAATAATTGTACTTATTCCCATTGATTACATGTTTTTTCTCTGGACAAAGGAGTTTGTGTCGCCTGAGGGGAATACTTCATCGCTCTGGTGAGTAATGCACTGGTGAATATCTCGAAAAAGAATTTTCTCCGTAAGAATCAAATTATGAAAATGGATTTTTAATTTAAAAATCGGGGGAAGGCGCTGCCTCTGGGTGGAAAATTCCCGGAATATCGTGTTGATTATTCGTTTCGTGGCATAATTCACTGCTTTCGGTGCAGCATCTCGGAGTGTGTTTAATCAAGCTGAAACCCTCGAACAGCTCCAGACGAACGGGAAAAATTCCTTGTTCCTTTATCTCCTCGGGTTTTGATAACATTGTTATCTGGGGTCAATAGTCTTGCCTTGAGCTGTGCTCTTTGGAGTCTATTCTCTAGAGGGGAATTGCTCAGCTACCTGCAGTAAAACACGGTCAATATCGGTTGTTTTTGCTGGAATGATTGAGTGGAGCAACAACGATATGCACGAGGGGTTTTCAATTTTTTGGTCTCGTTACACATTTTTTCGAGAGAAAACACTTTGTGTTTCTCGTTCTGCAATTCTTTTTAGTCTAGATTTTTGTGCAGCTGAGGGGAACTTATTTATTTTGGATTTTAGGCGTAGATCGATAGCTAGAAGCAATTTATTGTTTTCTTGAGATACAAACGATCCCCTAAGGGAATTTATTAATCATATTTTTCCAGTCATTTTCGTTTTTGCTTCAATTAGTTGACGATAACGTGAATTAAACTATTCAATAACATGTACTCAACAATAATTTTTTATTCAATTTTTATTCAATTTTTATTTCTTCAATGATTGTCTGATTTTTAGTTCTCATTAAAAATTTTTTAGCAAAAACTTTGTATTTTTGCATTCCTCTTATTTCCCATTTTCGTGGAGTTGAAAAGAACTTATTTATTTTAGATTTTGGAATTAACTGACAATAACTTGAGTTAAACTATTCAATGATGTCAGCATGTTCACGAAAATCGTCTAAAATAATTTTTTATTCGTTCTATTTTGTCTAATGTTTTAATGTTAATCTGTTGTTTCAAAAATTATTTCAATCTGTCAGTCAATTCGTAGTTATTTCTTTTCGTTAATTATTCTTTAATAGTTTGGATAATTTGGAAGCAAAAAGTAACGGAAGTAATTGAAAAGTCGTTTCCAATGAATTAGTGAAAGAAATCCGTAATGGATTTTTAATGCACTGGAATGTTTTCGCGAAGGTCAAAACTCTTTTTCAACCAATTCCATGGACATTTCCTTCCTCATTCGGTGTCGTATCGATCTGTATACATTGCCTCGTGGCGACTCAGCTGTGGGGCTGCCAAGCCACGGTCACCATCTGTTCAGTTGTCTTTCTTACTCCTTCGTCACCGTACTGCATATACATTATTGCGGATGCCTAAGACTGATGGGTGAAAAAAATCCCTCTGGGAGATAAAATTAATTTTAGACACGCCTATAGGTGTACACGCACGAGAAAATTTAATAGAAAAACCTATCGAATTCGTTAGAAAATTCTATTGAATTTCTATTAAACTTTCTATTAGTTTTTGGCTGATTCTATTGACATGTTCAATAGAAAACATTCAACAGAAAAAGTCAACAGAGTTATATTTTTCTACATAACTTATTCTTTTCACATATTTTCTATAGAATTTGGTCCATTCAAATTTTCCAAGTTTTTTTCATTCTCTTTGTCTTTTCTTCTCATCAAGAAAATCAAACGAAAAAACTGAAAATTTGAGCTGAGGAAATTCCATAAAAAATATCTCAATGGAATAAGTTACATAGAAAAATTGAATTCAATTGACATTTTCTATTGAACAATTCAATACAAATTCAACAGAAATTTGGGTTCCCTATAGGCAGATGGACGGCTCAGAATTGCGTTTTTCCACTTCCTACACCCTATACCAAATGAATTAAATTAATTTTTTTTGGCGATTTCGTTTTTCGCGATTATCTCGGAAACTATGA
>NW_021680376.1:895614-970872 GCF_001412515.2 Diachasma alloeum
TTCCTACACCCTATACAAGATAAATTAAATTAATTTTTTTTGGCGATTTCGTTTTTCGCGATTATCTCGGAAAATGTATCATTTTTCTTAATAATCTACGACTGTTTTTGAAGCTCACAATGGTTTGTACTTGGTTTCATTATCATGTACAGAAAATTGTTCCGTTTGTACTGCGATGGGAGTGGAAGTACGGAAGATGAGACGTTTGTACGAAAATGAATGTGGTACATTTAGGTACTCACTGAGTACAATCGATACTATAAGAAAAAAAATCGATTTATCAAACTTCCACTCCAAGTTCACACAGCTAATTTTCTAACGAATTCGATAGTTGGTTTGCGAGGGAAGCGAGTAGGGTACCCCCCTAGCCGAGTAATAATAATTTCCCTTCAATAATCACTCTATTCTCTTGCCATTCCAGACTGCCCGCCTCGGCAAGATAATGCCCGGGCCCTCCCACGCCCCAGCCCCCCAAAAGAATCTCCTCTAAACCCCTGAAGCCCCCTCGCACCCCCGAAAATGGCCTCGACAAGTGCCCACAAGCGCACGGGCTCCAACTCCAGCATGTTCACCCACAAGCGCACGGAGTCGGGCTCGGGTTTCATTCCCCACAAGCGCCCTGAGACCGGCCACCGTCGAGCCGAGAGTATCTCCAGTGCCTTTGGCCACAAACGCCCCGAATTCGGCCACAAGCGCAACGGCAGTGGCAGCATCTTCGGTCAGAAAAGATCGGAATCAGCGAGCCACTACTATCCCGGCCACCGTCGCAACGAGAGTATGTACGCAATGACGGGCCTCTACGCCGAGAGCACGGGAAACAGTCAGTCAGTGGGACTGGACCTTCTCCCACCGAACGACGGAAGACTGACCCACGACACAGTAATAAGATGTCACAGCAGAAATCCCAGTTCAGGTCTCGTGGACCACCGTGACTTCATCATCAAGTGTCACAGCAGAAATCCAAGTGCTTCATTCGTCGATAAACCCGAGAAGGAGAGGGCCCACACACCCCCCATGAACCTGGAGTACAAGGACTGCGGAATACTCCACTGCAGGCCAGCCTTCATCCAGAGATTTGCTGGAATAAAAGTATTTGTATTTCTGCTGTCATTCCTCGTGACTGTCCAGCAAGCCCTCAGCTCGGGCTACATAAACTCAGTGATAACGACTATTGAGAAGAGATTTGAAATTCCATCCAGCTTGTCGGGACTCATAGCCAGCTCCTACGAGATTGGAAATGTCACGACTGTTATTTTTGTGAGCTATCTGGGGAGCAGGAGGCACATTCCAGTGTGGATCGCCATTGGGGCTGCCATTATGGGCCTGGGCTCCATGATATTCATGATTCCTCATTTCACTGCTGAGCAAAATTTAACGACTACACTCAACAACTCGAGCTCTGACAACATCTGTCGTGTTGTCTCGATCAGGGAACAGGACATGGGACTGGGGAGGCTGTCCTCTGGGCTGTCAGCACCTCCACTGGCTCCGCACAATAATCTCAGGGGGGACAACTGCATTCAGGGGTCACCATCAACCACTGGACCGGTGATGCTGTTTGTTCTGGCACAGCTGCTCCTTGGGTGTGGGGGATCTCCTCTGTTCACCCTTGGCACCACTTATATTGATGATCATGTCAGGCCTGAGAGTGCTTCGTTGTACATTGGCTGCATGTACAGCATGGCTGCTTTTGGACCTGTGCTGGGGTTCCTTCTGGGGGCTTATCTGCTGTCCTTTCATATGGACTCGTTGTCGTCGACCATCATCAGCATTGGTCCTGGGGATCACAGGTGGGTGGGCATGTGGTGGGGGGGATTTCTCCTCTGTGGACTGCTGCTGATTCTCGTGGCCATTCCCTTCTTCAGCTTTCCCAAGACTCTGCTCAGGGAGAAGGAGAAGATTAAGATTGAGGTGGAGAAGAGCAAACAGGGGGGAATGGAGAAGGAGAGGTGCAAGGAGATCGAGAGGGGCAAGGATGACAGCGGATATGGGAAGGATGTTAAGGGTGAGTTTTTGGGGAGTTTATTCATTGTGGGGAGGGGGGGGGGCGATTTTATTGTATGTGGAAGCGACATGTAAATGTTGACACAAAGAAATTCACTAGAAAAAAATTTAACGTAATTATCAACAGTCTTCGAAATCAATAAATATTTGGTTTTGGCTTGAGAATTCATTTAATGGAAAATCAAAAGAAATTTCATATTTTTATTTGATATTTTTTATTTTTCATTGATAGACAGAATTCAAACAAAAATTGAAAATTTTTTTTTCCGAATTTAGTGCGAAATTGTAGACTCACGCACGAAAAATTTTGTAGAAAAACGTAGAGAATCTGGTGGACAATTCTATTGGATTTCTATTGAATTCTCTATTTGTTTTGGGCTGATTTTATTGGAATGTTCGAAAGAAAATATTCTATAGAAAAATTAAATAGAATTTCTATGCAACTTATTCTGTTGAGATATTTTTTATAGAATTTCTTCTCATGCAATTTTGATGAAGTTCAATGAAAATTCTCTCAATCGAAATTCCATTCATTTTTTGCGGATGTTTTATAGAAAAAATTAATGGATGTTGATGATTTTTATCTAACTTATAGAGATTTACACTTTTATAGTGAAAAGGAAGTTGAAAAACGTTACATTTCTGCCCTAGAATTTCAATACAATAAATTTCAAGAGAATAATTCATAGAAAAATCTAAAATCTATGCCATTTTTCCCATCAAATACTAAAAAAATGACGATAAACGAATTGTAATGCCAGATATATAGATTTTTTTCATAATGAAAAAAAAACGAAAATTCCAATAAAAATTCCACAGAGGTCGTTAAAAAAATTTTCATTTTCTCCTAATTGTCTTCAATAATTAATTGTTAAATAATTAATCGTCTATTCTCTTTACAGACATACCACGAAGCATGTGGAGGCTCGTCTGCAATCCAGTATACGTGATAACATGCCTGGGTGCCTGCATGGAGCTAGTAATAGTCTCTGGTTTCGTCGTATTCTTGCCTAAATATCTCGAGACTCAGTTCAGCTTAGGAAAGAGTCAAGCCAGTATATTCACTGGATCGATAGCAATGCCTGGTGCTTGCATTGGAATATTTTTCGGCGGTTGTTTACTGAAACGACTGGAGCTGAGGCCAAAGGGAGCTGTCCAGTTTGTTCTCGTGTCGAATGTCGTATGCTTGATGTGCTACATTCTACTCTTCTTCCTCGGTTGTGACAATGTCAGAATGGCTGGCACCACGATACCCTATTTCAACAGCAGTAC
The DNA here is from genome assembly GCF_001412515.2 of Diachasma alloeum. Taxonomy (NCBI): domain Eukaryota; kingdom Metazoa; phylum Arthropoda; class Insecta; order Hymenoptera; family Braconidae; genus Diachasma; species Diachasma alloeum. Next base: position 898,891 of record NW_021680376.1, read on the forward strand.
GAAAGCTGCTGAACCATTTCAAGTTAATCTCACTGCTTCGTGCAATTTTGGGTGTGAGTGCCGAATGAACGACGTCGAACCAGTCTGTGGGAATAATGGCCTCACGTATTTCAGCCCTTGTCATGCTGGGTGCACTGCCTTTAGCTCGAAATCAAATTTCACAAATTGCGCATGTGAGTGATTGAAAATGTCAACAGTTCTCAGTCAATATTAATTTTTTAATTGAAGATTTTAGGATTTATTTGCATTAGATTTTTTTTTGTAGACATTCAGTGGTGAAGTGGTAAAACAGTTTCTTATGATGAAGTTTTCCTCTAGTTTTTTGTTATTTTTACGAAACTCAACGGAAAATCTTAGAAAATTCATGATCAAGAGTTTTTATTTAATTTATTTATTTGGTTTATTTGTTGACTGTTTTAATTATTTTATTCATTATTGTTATTTCAAACAGGTATTCATGGAAATTTGACAATGCTGTCTCCAGCAGCCAATGAATTTGCTGAAGTAACAGCAATACCAGTTGCAACAGCTGGACCGTGCACCTCACCATGCAAGACAATCTTCCCTTTTCTTATTCTCCTATTCTTCATGACTTTTGTCGTTGCTGTTACTCAAATGCCACTGCTCATGATAGTACTTCGGTGAGTGAATATCAATAAATATCTTTAAAAAATCTAGCGTCATCCCTTCGGGTCGTCAAGTTGAAAAATTTAGATGATTGACCAAAAACTTTCATAGAAAAAATCCCAGAGGAACATTCACATTTAAAAGTCAACATCTGGTTTTCCACAAAAAATATCCATCACGAAATTTCTAAAATTCATCATTGGATGTCAACAGAATTCTCAAAAATTTCCCTTAAAACTAAACAATTAATCATTAAAAAATCATTCATGTTTTAAACAATCATTACTAATCAGTCTATTCTTTAAAATTTCTTTCGTTTTTATTATCCTCATCTCAAAATATAAAAAAACAGGAAAATTACCCAAAAATATTTATGGAAAATAATTTATAAAACTAATTCATCGAAAAAAAACCCAGAAGAATATTTACATTTAAGAATCAGCATGTAATTTTCCATAAAAAACTGTCACAAAATAAGTAAAATTCACCATTGAACGTCAACAGAATTCTCACTTCCCTAAAGCTAGACAAATAATCTAGAAAAAAAACCCTTCATTTTGAAATAATCATTACAGATCAGTCTCCGAGGAAGAGAGATCGTTCGCCCTTGGAATGCAGTTCGTAATTTTCCGGCTGTTCGGTTACATTCCTGCTCCAATACTCTTCGGAAATTTGATAGACTCCACCTGCCTCCTCTGGAAGAGTACCTGCGGTGAAAAGGGTGGTCGATGCTTGCTGTACGACATTGAGCAATTCAGGTACAGATATGTTGGACTTTGTGCAGGCATGAAAATTCTCGCTCTAGCCCTATTCCTCCTTGACTGGTGGCTCATAAGGAGAAGAAGACAAATGGAGGACATGCCAGCAGCACTGACTGTCAATGATCTCATTGGATCAATAATAAGTCTCGATAAACTCTTCGAGGAAAAACCTAGCAATCAAAATAATCCAGATAACGATCAGGTGACGTGTAATTCCCCTAGCAATACTCAATCGTCAATTTCATCGCCAACTGAACCAACAAAATCAACAAATATTGAGGAATCCGAGTCAGCACAGCTGACCCAAGGCTCTGTGGATTCAACGTCTCATCCAAAATTATTACCAGATTACTCGGACACTAATAATCATCATGTTTAATGATAGTTTTAGGTATAGGAATGAAAATACTAGGGGGGAACTTTTTAATAGACGAATTTATGGAAATTTATTATGACAGCATTTATTGGGGACTCTGGGGATGTTTACATCGGTTTTTCAAGGATATTCAAGTATTATTCACAAGCTTTCAGGCTTTTGGGGGATTTTTAATCGGAAAATTTTGGAATTTAAGTCCACGATAATTATTTGAAAAATTTTAATGGAGACATTTTGCAGAAAATTAATCATGTTAAACATTTGTTTCTAAATAAATAATGAAGATGTTCGTAAGAAACTAATTTTTAAGATAATCTCGACGAAAAAATTCGAAACAACTTAAATGTTAAATTGTTTATTTCGTTGGGGATTTTTAATTATGAAATTTTCGAGTTGAACTGCACGAGAATAATCTTTAAAGAATTAATGGAGATATTTTGCAGAAAATTGATCATTTTAAACATTTATTTTTAAAAAAATAATGGAAATGTTCATAAAAAACTGTTTGAGATTATCTCAATGCAAAAAAAATCCTAAATTACTAGAATACATCATTTTTTATATATTTTGGGATTTTAAATGATCGAATTTTCAAATTCAATTGCATGAGAATAATTCTTGAAAACTGGATAGTGCATTTGCCAAGGAATTAATTATTTTTAAACATTCAATTCTTGTGAATAAATAATACAAATAGTTTGTTCATGAGAAACTGATGTTGAAGATGATCTCAATGAAGAAAAATACTGAAGTACTTGAATATCCTCAACTTGGCCATACTTAACTCGTTTGAACTACTGGTGTGAATATCCCCATTGACAGATACTGTAAATATAACGACATAACTGCCTTAAAAACCGCAAAATTAGGGATATAATCTGTCGATTATAGGTGCAACACAATTTTGAAAGACTCTGAGAAAATCATTTACCATAAAGAAATTAAATAGAAAAGTTCTGTTAGAATTTCATTGAAAAATGCTATTCGTTTTTAGAAAAAGTCCCTAGTTTTCGATTTCTCTATACAACTCCTTCTGTCAATTCATGGGCATAATTTTACAAGTTTATTGCTTGAATTTTATTATAAGAAACAAATGAAAATCCAGCGGAAAAATTTATGCCTAACAATTTCAACAGGAAAATTAGAATTAATTTACTTTTTTTTATTTAAAAAATCTATTGAAAAATCAATTAGTTTTTAGAAAAAATCCCTAGTTTCCGAATTTTTTATACAATCTCTTGTGTGGAGATTTTTTTCTTTAAAAATCCCGCGTAAAAATATCCAAAAATTTCTATAGGAAAATCAGAATGAATTCAAAATTCGAAAATCACTTTTTTCTACCAAATATCTATTGAAAAAAAACCAGTAAAATTCTTCGTACGCCTCTATCAGAATTCTTAAAGACTTCCAATAGAATTTTTCTATTAAATTTCTCCACACGTGAAGAGAAACAAAAAAAAATTAAGTAAAGAGTCTCGTAATATGTAAGTTGCACATTATTTCATATCAACGAGTTCTGAGCAGTCAATATAGTATTATCGGGTATATGATCAAGGTTGGGCTCCATTTATTACCTTTTTACTTCTTCCTTCGACGGAATTGCTGCGACAATTCTATTGTACAGACGAATGACGGCAATAGTGATGAAAGTGAACAATTTTTCACTTTTAAATATGTACAGATTAAAATCCAAATCCCATACGACTATCTAATACTTAATGATTCACTCGTGTGATGAGTTGTAATGACGCATATAATGCTGATAATTAATTATATAAATATGTATTGATATGATGGACTATTAACAGCAATAGTGAGAAAATTATTGTAAAATACAGTTGAAGGAGTTTGGAGTGATTCTTATCACGCTGGAGATCAATTCAATTGAAAAATCCGCTCGTTGTCAGGAATTATGACGTTATGGTTGTACCTGAAGCTTTCTCGATTGTCCTGGAGGGAGTAATCAAGATAATTAAAGTGCTGATGACAGGGAGAAGGGAACACTCATTGACCCAACTCAGGAACAGGAGAAAATTTTCGTTTGTCATTCGAAATGCACGAAAAAATTTAATAGAAAAACCTATCGAATTCGTTAGAAAATTCTGTTGAATTTCTATTAAACTTTCTATTAGTTTTTGGCTCATTCTGTTGACATGTTCAATAGAAAAAGTCAACAGAATTCGATTTTTCTATTAACTTATTCGTTTCATATATTTTCTATAGAATTTGCTCGACCCAAAATTTCCAAGATTTTTTCATTCTATTTTTCTTTTCTTTTCATCAAGAAAATCAAACGAAAAAACTTAGGAAATTTGAGCCGAGGAAATTCTATAGAAAATATCTCAATAGAATAAGTTATATAGAAACATTGAATTCGATAGGTTTTTCTATTAAATTTTTTCGTCCATGGAGTGTGGAAATTTTAGGGAATAAACATTCAGAAAACGAAATTGTTGGACTGAGGTTGGGGTGATCACTCTGAAAAAAATTATTTCAATGAAAGGGAGGGGTGGAGTTGGTTCATGTGTTGACTTTACCACAAAATTCTGAATTTTGTGGTGAAGTCAGTGGAAATTTGGAAATTGCGGCGTAATTGTTCCACAAAAGTTGATAGACATGAAGAACATTCAGGTAAATGTATTGTTGAATGTTCAGTTTACTGAAACTTCGAGTGGATGGAGGAAATTTCGTTTTTCTACTGCTCGGAAATGAGGAAATTGATTGAATTTTTGTATTTTTATCTGCGAATTCCATTGAATTTCAGATTTCATGAGATTTTATGCTATTTCAAGAGGATATTCTGATGAATTTTAGATAAAGTTTCAAAAATAAGAATATTTTTTTCAAAAATAGCAGATTTCCCTCAGAATTTCCCAGGAGGGCCTCTTTCTATCCGTTCTTCTTCTTCATTTCGACAACATTTCAACATTTTGATTTTCGTGATCAGAAGCGGGAAAAAATTGACCAAAAAAAATAGAAATTTTATTCTTGGATGTTTAATCAATTGAAACTTGAAGTGGATTGGGAAAATTTCATCTTTCTGCTGCTCAAAAATGAGGAAATCTATTGAGTTTTTCAACTTTTAATGGCAAATTCCATTAAATTCTCAGTGAATTTTGGAATTTTATATAATTTCAATTCTTTTTCAGCAGTATATTCTAATGAATTCAAAATAAAATTTTCAAAACGAAATTTCTTTCACGTTATGAGTGATTACCCCCTCGTACTCGTCAATTTATGCGCAAGCACCGTCAATTGTTCACAGTGTGCTAATGCACCGTGAATCACCGAAGGGAAAATGAATGAATCAAATTCAATTATCAAACAGCTCAAAAATAGTACTTTAATGACGATGGGGTGTGAAAAAAAAAGTTTATTTTACTGCTTCTCATCTAAAATAACCCCCAAGAAAAAATGTCATAGAAAAACCTAGCGAATTTGGCAGAAAAATCTATAGGATTTCTATAGAACTTCTATTGAGAATTCCGCACCTCTACTGCCCGTTTTTTTTTATCTAAAAATCCCCAATAGAAACTATTTTGTAGAAAAAATCTGCAGAATTTCAGCTCTATATTTTTTCTATTGAGACGTTTTCTATAGAAATTCTACCACATAAATTTTCTAAGTTTTTTCACTTCATTGTTGTTCTTAAAAAAAAATGAAACAAAAACATTCTATAGATTTTCGATTGGGTCTCTATAGAAAATATTGCTATAGAGATTCTATAGAAAATATATCTACAGATTTTTCCCATCGAAATTCTATATCAATATTTTCTATAGAAAATATTGCTATAGAATATTGCTATAGAATTTCTATAGAAAAACCCCGGATCTGTAGCGTTTTACTTTGAAAAACTGGTTAGAAAAATATATATAGATTTTCATCGAAATTCTATAGATATTTTCTATAGAAAATGAAAAAAAAATCTATAGATTTTTTTGCTTGATTTTTATGAAAATAAAGAAAATATAAATTTGAAAAAATTATGTCGTGGAATTTCTATAGAAACAAGAAAAATTGTCTAAAAAATGAAATTCTATTGATTTCTTCTAGAGAATATTTTTCATTAAACATTCCCACTGAAAAAGACACAAATAAGCTGAGAAATTTATTCAATAGAATCGGCCAAAAACTAATAGAATGTTCAATAGAAATCGCAAGGTTCGCAAGGTTTTTTTACAAAATTTTTTTGCCTACGGGCACTTTTTTTGCGCCTGCAGCATTGTATGATATACTCCCCAGCGCAGAGAAATACAATATCATGAAGAAAATGTTTTTACTTGAAGAGATTCTCGATCCGGATATTTAATTTCCGTGGCCGGAAATTAATCACGAGGAAAATGTCAAATCTACGATTACGATGATAGCACCAGCTTGTAGATATCAATGTATTTTTGGTAGGGATCATAAGGATAAGTTCAAAACGTTACGTATACTGATGAAGCGAGGGATTACAAGATGAGAACATGTATTTGTTCAGGAATTGATTGAAAAATAATGCTGAATCAATGAATTTCATGGGAGATGGGAATTCTTTTGTCAAAATGTCGAGAAAAATTACAACAATTGCGGAAAATCGAATGGTCTTTGAAATTTTTGCACTCTTTTTTGCATTCGTTATCATGAAAACATAATTCCAAACTTGGAAAAATGAGAACATGTATTCGTTCATGAATTGCTTGTTTTTTTTTGTAAAAATGTCGAAAAAAAATGACAGCAATTGCAGAAAATTTAATACTCTCCCTTGAAATTTGAATATTTTCAGTTCCATTTGCTTTTATGCACCTCTGTACCATTGAAAATGGTAAAGTATTCCCAAATTTATTGAAGATCAAGTGATTAACTCGACAAAGAATCATGTATAACGACTATAAATTGCAGTAATTCAAGGCCACAGTTGTAAATAGAAAAAAATGTTGATATGAATAGAATTTGGTATCAGTTGGTACTCGAGAGCGTGTGATAGCCCTTCATTATTAGCGAAAAAGATATGCCTTAAATCAATGAAGAAATTTGTTGGTGTGAAAAAATTAACTAACGCTATCAGTGACTAATTCCAGAGAAAGCGATAGCGGGGAGATTTTAAGCGATAACGCAATCAGTGCAATTGTTCATCGGCAGGGTTTCCGTTCCATATCACGAATTTGTAAATTTGAGGTATTATTGTTAGTCCTTGAGTGACTGGTACGTGTGAAATCATTGGATTATTATAATACACGAAAACTGGAGATATATCTGCATTCAGTTATTCAGCGAATTCCTCAGCGTCATTGACGGTCACATGACGAGGCATTTATGACGGCTGTCACAATTCCCCTCCCTCTTTTCTATGACCGTCACAATTTATAAGACGCAATTTCATTTTTTCTCTATGAATTTTTTTTATTTGAATTCATTTCATATTAGGGATGGGCGATGTTTTAAAAAACGTCGATATTGCGAATCGATTTTTCTGGATTGTTAAATAACATCGATGTTTTCCTCATTACACAGGAAAAAAAACAAGTTGTTAAAAATAATTTTTTGTCTTCTTGTTTTTATTGAAAAATATATGTATACAAAAGATATATTAAAAAATGATAAATATTGCTGGAGAGTTAAATTTAATCTCGTAACAGGGTTGTTCATTAATTGAAAAAAATATATTGAATATTTTCCGCGGCTGGACGTTAGCTTTTTAATTATCACGAAAAATTGTGACCGTCATTTGCCATTAGAAAGTTCGGGACGTCACATGACCGTCATTTTTTGGTCATATGACATAATCACAAAATGACGGTCATTTTGCATCTCTAGCCAAATTATTCGAAATTATCTGCTCATCTTGGTTCAGATGCTCATGAGATATCTGGGCATCTCCGATTTCGCCAACAGAGGGTGCTGACACTGCGCACGACGTCTCTCCCCTCCTCACACAAAGATACTTCCGCCATTTTCGCTGCTAGTCGTCCATAAGCTTTTTTGGCGTTAGGACGTGTGTAAGTTCAGCAAGTGTCACTGACCCTTTTTGGAGTATCGTTTTTAACAACGACGCCCCAACGTACCTGCCGTATTCAATGTGTATGGCGATTCAGGTGAGTGGAACTCGAAAAATCATCGTCATCCGGACATTCTCGTTGCTCTCGTGTCAGAGTAACATCTCGCTGGGACTCCCTGTAACGTAAACTCGTGCCACTGGGAGAGTTCGTGATTTGCGCGACCAATAGACTTCCGTCATTCAGGGACATCCCGAATTATTCTCCTCCACTATTTATTTCTCCAGTTGTTTTATCTTCGTCTACTGCTTTAGGGGATTTTTTCCGTTTGATTGGTTGGAAATTAATTAGAGGAGATTATGAATATCTGTGGAGTCGATCTTGTCGTATTTATCTGATGATTCGTGGGGACTTCCAGACGAATGGAAGAGATCTTACTCTTTCATGAAGACATAAAATCGTGAGTTCCAACCAATGACAATGGAGTGGTTGTGAGTTACGATTTTATTTCAATTTTAAACCAGGAATTTCTCCCCTAGACGATTTTGAGAGTGAACTGCTCGAGGAAGCTCCAATTATTCGGGAGTCGAGCACGTTTTTTCGAGAATAAAAATTTTGACATGAAATTGATTGAAGAGAATTCCCAATGAAGGGATTTTGTACCAGGAATGGAGTGAATCATCATTTCAGTAGTGAAGTGGTAAACCGGTGTAAGTCGATTTTAACTATTGCCCAGTTTTCAATGAATATCTCAAAATCTAAGGGAAATAGCACAATTTTAGTGATAACCTTTTTTGTAGAGCAAATTGAGAGCTACAAAAAAAGAAATCGCAACAATTTCGCTATTTCCCTTAGATTCCGAGATATTTATTGAAAACTGGCCAATAGTCAAAATCGACTTATACCGGTTTACCACTTCGCTACTGATTTGTTTATCCTATCGTTGTTTCTATTAATTTTTCCTCCTAAAATTTCTGTAAAGTTCCTGAGTTTCACACGTAAACTCTGGAGACAATAACTTTTATAGAAAAATCAAACTCTCGAGTTTTTTATCGAATATGCGTAAAAAATCGCGTGGAATAATTCCATAATGTTCAATAGAAGTCGCTGTAAAATATCATTTTTTAATTAGAATTCCGGTAGATTTGTCGCAGACTAGTTCAGTCTTGATATCGAAAGGTGAACCGCTGAAGGAGTCACATGAAGGCCATTGTATCCGTTGCAGATATGAATTTAATTATTATTGCCAACCGACAGATCAGGTGGCAGGACCACCTGTTGTGGAGAGATAGACACACTTCATGGTTATCGGGTAGAACTCGTGTCCAAACGACTCCTGTCGGCGATATTATATTGCAGACTTCAGATGTACAAGGATTTTTTTTTATTTTCCATTCATCCTCTGAAGCTCTCACTCCTCAGCCGTTGGCGGTCATGAACAGTAATTTTAATCAAACGAAAAAAGGAAAGAATCAGGCGAAACTGAATTCCTTCTGTCATTGCCAAAGAGGCAATTAAATTATCTTTATAATTGGAAAGTATTAAAAACATACCGACGTCATAAAATTGCCCCGGAAGAGACTAGATTTATGGAGGGAAAATACTAACTAGAACATTTCACTAGGTATATCACAAGCACAACATTGGTGTTTACATTTGTTCGCTGATTAGTTTCTAGCCAATGCTTTTGGAGAATTCCGCAAAAAAAATATTCTATAGAAAAAAAATTGGAAAATTTCATTTTTCTATTGAGATATTTTTTATGGAAATTTCTCAACATGAATTTTTCAAGGTTTTCCACTATAATTTTTTTCCCTTTTCATTGAAAGAATCAAGCAAAAAACTGGTAATTTGAAAATTTGAAGAAATTTTTATAGAAAATAGCTGAATAGAGTAATTTGTATAGAAAAATCGAATTCTGTCGGTTTTTTCTACGGAATATTTTCAGTTCAACAGTTCTATTTTTGAAAAAACACAATTTTTCAGTAGAATCGACCAAAAACTGATAGAAAATTCAATAGAAATTCTATTAGATTTTAGTCAATCCCATTGAAGAATTCCGCACAAAAAATTATTCTATAGAAAAAAAATCTGGAGAAATTCTTCAACATTTCCACTACATTTTTCTTCCTTTTTCATTAAAAAAAATCAAGCAAAAAAAACTAATAATTAAAAAATTAGAAACAATTTCTAGAAAAAATATCTCAATCGAATAAGTTCTATAGAAAAATCGAATTCTATTGATTTTTTCTACAGAATATTCTCCATTCAACAGTTCTATTTTTTAAAAAATCGCAGAATTTTTCAGTGGAATCAGCAACTAATAGAAACAACTAATAAAAAATTCAATGGAAATGCAATAGAATTTCCCACCGAATTCTCTATATTTTCAAAAAAAATTCCTTCATACGTGCAAGTTTCGTCCCTCAGTTTCTGGCCAAAAATCGAACTCCAATTCAGTTCGATCCCCCAGAATTTCCCTACAAATGCGACTGGATTTGGAGGTCAGTAACTTAACCAACTAACCCGACCCAGAAAACCCCCTCAGCATGCGCCATCGCCGACAGTTTCATCGAACCCACCGTCCACACAAAGACACTTCCCACTGCACGTATTCCCGTCTAAATGAACCCCACGCACTCCAGATAATCGACTATTTTTTCTCCCAATCACATGGCCCAACGGCATTCCCATCAATTTCCTATATTCCTTCAATCTCTCGCAATTACCGCATTAACGACTCCACTCTCATTTTCATTATTATTTATTCTCCAATTCCATTCTCCATTTACTCAAGTCAATAGACTTTTTCATCTTGAGAGTCACTAGGTTTGCGGACACCTTTTTTTGTGTCAATCCCTTTTGCAATGTATTTTGGTAACAGGAATTCTATGTTACGGTCATATTCCATGTAAACACGGACGAAAAAATTTAATAGAAAAACCAATCGTATCGAATTCGTTAGAAAATTCTTCTCTCTGTGTAAATTCACCCATTTTCAATCATGAAATTTTTCAATGAAATTGCGTGAGAGAAGTTTAAGAAAAATCAGGAATATTCAGCGTCATTAAAATTATATTTTGCACAGAATTGTTATTTTTTTAAATCATTCGTTGTTTATTAATAAATAATTGGAACTGTTTGAACTTTCGGAAACCTCGTGTTTGTAGGGATGACATCGATTTCTGGTAAAATTCTGAATATGAATAAATTTGTTTCGATTCCGAACGAATGATTTTTATGGTGGAAATTGATTGTTCATGAATCACTTATAGAAAATGTTCGTAAATTTCAAAAAGTGCAATTTCACTGGAGACAAACAGCCGAGTACTTGAATATCCTTCAGAGAAAAAAAATGATGAAATTTTAGATTTCAGTAAAAATTCCAAATTTTTTAACAGAATTGAGAGGAAAATTCCTGAATTTAGAATCTACCTGAATTTTCAATGGGATCATAAATTCTGCGCCCAATTACGATGAATTTCCCATTAATTGAAAATTCCAGAATATATTTACCAGAAGCTTTCTGAGTTCTATTAACTTCCAGGGAACATTAAAGTAGCTCTACCCTTACGGTAAATTCAAAGTTTATTGAAAACTGCAAAAAAATGCAGAAAACTCGATTAAATTCGGAATTCAAATTTTTTTCTCAATCGTTTTGGTTTTTCAAAGAAGAAATGGTTAACAATCAGAATTTAACCCAGTGTTTTATGTGAAAATCAACATTTCCATTGTAATCAAAGATTAAAATATGATTTTTTTCTCATTAAATGTGAAAAAATCACGAATTTTTTTGACACGCCATAAAAAATAATCCACCGTTTTGCAAACAAGTTTTATTATTTATTTATAAGAGGGAAATGTTTGAAAAAATATCAATATTTTGCGAAATTTGATTTAGATAATACTGACTGGGTATGAATTTTTTTCAATTTTTTCCATGAAATTCTGAATTATCAATGACGAAATTCCTTGAAACAAAAATGCCCATAACTTCCAAAAAGTGTACTGAATATTTCCGGATATTGTTCCCATTCCCAAGCAGAATAAATATTTTCCCCGGATTTTCAGAATGAAAAATCATCCGAGCGGAGCGAACCGAATAAATATGTTCCCTAAATCTTCTAAACGAATATTCTCCATGCGTTCCCTTGAAATTGCCAAAATTTCCCACGACTCTGCATTATCTCTCCAAATATTTCTCCCGCCGCCACCGGAAAAAACAATTCCCCCAATTTTCCGAATGAAAACTGCCATTCGCGTAATCGATACCTGAATCAACAACAAAATCCGTGTATTTCATCACGAAGCGAAATGGCATGAGTGATAAGGACAAAGTGTGCGACGAATAACGTCACAAAACCTCGTCGTCACGATTGGCTGACTCTGTATGACGTTGGAAGCCACTGGTAGGGATGGAAGGTGGATAAGGAAGATTACGGAGAGTACGCCACGCGTTTCGAAAAAAAAAAAGAAGAAACAACTAATATCGAAGTATCGTCGGAGGGGGAATGAAGAGAGTAAAATTGTCTCGTTAATATCGCCAATGAGCGAGAGCGCGTCTTTACCATCGCTATTTTCATCCGTCTGTGATCGTGCCTGGCCCAGATTCTGCACGACCGTCAAACCGTGATCACTTGAAAAAGCCGCTTCCTCAATCCTCTCATTAATATCCAAATTCGGTAGTCGTTTTAACTTCCTCGGAGGCAGCTGCTGGTGCCCATGAGAGAGTCGTGAGAAATTCGTTGGCATTATTTTTTTCAAATAAATCAGTGTGTGGTGGTGTCACCTAAAATGTGACTGTTGGGTTCAAGTGGTTTTTATTCCGCACGTCTGACTACAACTCCATCCGTCGTATCGATGATATTGAGGTACAAATTTCAAGTGCTTTTTTATTTTCGATATTTTACACTGCTGTGTTGAAAATTCAAAGAGACGTGGCGGGTCTCATGCGCACATTGGTGAATATTTTTATTTTTGTGAATTTTTCATTCATTTGGATTTTTATCGAAACAGAGAGGGCGAGGGAGCTGATGTTAACATTTCCTGAATCGATTTGAGCGGTTAAAATGCATTATTTTTATTTTCAAAGCAATTGTACGTCAATCGCATGCATCTGTTAATTTGTCGTTGCGCTCTGGATAACCGTGTATCACGAGGGCGGAGTAAATCATTTGGAATTATATTTAAATGCCCTTGAGACATGATCGAGGTTCTTTCCCCCTCGATTAAATTTTTCGACTCAATCTTTTTTATTGCATCGCCGTTTGCATTATCAGCGAGGATGTTTGAGAAAAAAAATATATAATACAGTGCAACCAGGGACAATATACAAAATTAGAATATTACGCCGTTGGTGGACGTCTCAAGGTTATTAGTTGGTTTTATTTATAAATTTTTTAGCTTCCCCCCTTACCTGGTATGCATTTGAACGCACGTGACTTCTGCGTAGAACTCCATAATGCGAGAGTTTTAAATAAACATCTTTCAACAATTGCTTTCGCAATTGGAATTCCGTGGTCGGTTGTCAGCTGTAGTTGGCTTCACGTGTGCGGTAGCAAATCTACGGATAAACTAATAGCGCGTGAACATTCAGACGACAGATCTACCGGCGATCGTGACTACCCGGAATTCGTGAGTCATCACAACTCTGCCGAACGCAATCTCTACCGATTTTTAGAGATTTGTAAAACAGCCAAGCGAAATCGTAACATCTCTACCCAGTGACGAGGCTACCGCCATGGTCTACCCGTTAACAACTCTACCCACATACACGTCTACCGGTGATCAACTCTACCGGTCGTCAACTACATCAATCAGGCCCATTCTAATTTTGTTTTTCGGCGAATAGGCATAATTGGTAGAGTTGACGGCGCTCAGGGGTGATCAATGGTAGACGTGCAGGTGGGTAGAGTTGTTAACGCCCAGGCCATGGTGATAGCCTTGTCGCTGGGTAGGGATGTTCCGATTTCCCCTGACTGTTTTATCTATAATTCGGTAGAGTTGTGATGACTAACGAATTCAGGGTAGGCATGACCACCGGTAGACTTGTCATTGCACTCGTAAACCGAATCGTCTTCAATCGTCAATATCTCCCGACCGAATGATACGATTTCAGAGAATCAAAGCTCATTTTGAGGCTTAAAAAATTACCTAGAAAATTAAAACGATAAATCTGCCGGCGACCATGGCTACCCGGAATTCCTCGGCCATCACAACTCTGCTGAACGCAATCTCGAGCGATTTATAGATAAAACAGCCAGGCGAAATCGTAACATCTCTACCCAGTGACGAGGCTACCGCCATGGTCTACCCGTTAACAACTCTACCCACATACACGTCTACCGGTGATCAACTCTACCGGTCGTCAACTACATCAATCAGGCCCATTCTAATTTTGTTTTTCGGCGAATAGGCATAATTGGTAGAGTTGACGGCGCTCAGGGGTGATCAATGGTAGACATGCAGGTGGGTAGAGTTGTTAACGCCCAGGCCATGGTGATAGCCTTGTCGCTGGGCAGATGTTCCGATTGACTGTTCTATCAATAAATCGGTAGAGGTGACGTTCGGTAGAGTTGTAATGACTAACGATTTCAGGGTAGGCATGGCCACCGGTAGACTTGTCATTGCACTCGTAAACCGCATCGTCTTCAATCGTCAATATCTCCCAACCGAATGATCCGATTTTAACAAATCAAAGTTCATTTTAAAGGCAAAACAATCACCTCGGGAATGAAAAAAAAATCGAAAAATTTCACTCTGCCGTTCTCCACTCATTGACGATCGAAAACGTTCCCCTACCGATTTTTGAGTCTCATCACCTCAAATTCCAATTAACCAACGGTTAATAATTTTTGCTCAGTTTCCTGGTGAGTGCATCCTCACATACATGGAGTTTCAGCTGGACAGCGCCGAGTACTGCCAGGCTCAACACAAATAGAGAGATACAAGACGTACGTTTCAATATTGAGTAAATTATATTTTAAAATAAAAAAACCAGAGGAGCAAGTGATTATAAAAAAAAAGCCAGGACGTAGTGATTGAAACGAAATATACGTGTTATATTGTAGAAATAAAAATTGAAACGATCTAGTATTCATCAATAGAAAACGATAAATCAATCAGCTAGTCATCAGGAAAACTCATTAGTGAAGAATTTTTAATCGACATTACCATGTTCAGGCATCGTAGTCATTGAGTGCACCTTGGTGGGGATTACCCAGCGCCAAATAGGTAAACTCTCTGCGAAATATCACCACCGATGCCCTATTTCACCGATTATTCGTTTTTCATTTTCAGATAATCTTCCGAAATAAAAATCGCATATCACGCATCTTTCACGCCTGAATCGACATCTATCAAGATTCTGTGTGTGTAAAAAAAAGTCATTCTCCCCTCTGTCCTAGGAAGGAGGATCATACAGTGAAATGAAGAACCTCACGATAAGACTGACACCTATGGGCTAAATCTTCAAAAGAATTTCATCTGTATTTCTTACTATTATTCCTTTTTATAATTTATTTGGACATATTACGTAGCCTTGCACAGCTCGTTTAGCCAAGTTATGAATTATTGATTTGATATTTAATTTGAAGAGGATAATAAATTAATTATATTAACGTGCAATTGTATGAAGAAATGAGCAACATGCGGGTGAAAGATATCAGGCCGGCTCCTGCCGAAATTGAATACAAAAATATGAAATTCCTCATCACCGATCGACCCAGTGATCAGACTATTCACGCTTTCATCCAAGTAAATATTTTTTTTTTTTAGTTTTTATAATATGTACGAAACAATTTCATTGAAAATTCTGGCCAAACAGACAGATATTCCCATAGAATTCTATGGGAATATCTGTTGGATTTCTATTGGAAATTATATTATTTTTTTGACGACTCTATTGAAGAATCAAGTCTATAGATTTTTATAGAAATGGAAGCCACAAAATCCATATTCTATATAATTCTATAGAATTTATATTATAGGATTCTATATGATTTCTATAGACATCCTATAGAAAGATAAGTTCTATAGAAAATAATTTAATATAATAACTTGTACAGAAAATCGAATTTTATGCAGAAATTTTCTACAGAAATTTCTTAACATGATTTTTTCAATGGAATTGTCTGGCGAATTGGCTAGGTTTTTCCATTAAATTTTTTTGTACGTGGATTTTTTCACGAACGAAACAATTCAACACCAAAACTTTTTGTTTTATTCTTCATGAAAATTTTTGGGCATTTTCTCTTGTTTCTCACTACAAAATGCAATGAAAGTTTTGAGAACTCACGTCCAACAATTTTTATCGGAAAAATGACAACAATTGATTTTTTTTCATTCGCGTCAAATGCTTTTCATGCTGCTCTCATAAACTACGAATTTATGTTTTATATTTAATTTAAGGAATTGAAGAAGCACAATGTGATGGAAGTTGTGAGAGTGTGTGAGCCGACATACAAAGTTGAGGAACTCAAATCCGAGGGAATTAATGTTCTTGATTTGGTGTTTGATGATGGAACATTTCCCCCGAACGAGGTACTAAAAAAAATGAATAAAACATTAATTATTATTGTGCTCTCCATTAACCCCATTGACTTAATGACATTGGATTTTTTTTAGAAATGACTTAATCTTCAAAACAATGAACTTTTACTTTTTGTTAGAACTAGTTCATTTTTTCTTCTTTCAATTAATTCAGTAGCGAAGCGGTAAACCGGGTTAAGTCGATTTTGACTATTGGCCAGTTTTTGACGAATATCTGGGAATCTAAAAGAGATAGAAATTTTTTTGTAGAGCCAACTGAGGGTTATAAAAAAGGTAATGAGCAAAATTTTGCTATCTCTCTTAGATTCCGAGATATTTGTCAAAAAATGGCCAAAAGTCAAAATCGACTTAACCCGGTTTACCGCTTCGCTACTGAATTGTTCATAATCATTCTCATTGCAAAAATCAATGCGACCTGTGACGTGATTCATCTGATGTGAATTAATGGTTGTAGGTGATCGATGATTGGTTCGAGTTACTGAAGAATAGATTTCGCGAAACACCTGAGGCATGTGTAGCTGTGCACTGTGTTGCTGGACTCGGTAGAGCGCCTGTTCTGGTAGCACTTGCACTCATTGAATTAGGACTGAAATACGAGGATGCTGTGGCTCTCATCAGGGAGTAGGTTTCCATATTTTCAAGATGAATGGAATTAACATGTATTGTTGCACTCATGACATTTTATTTTCGTTTATGCTTTCCCAGGAAACGACGTGGCGCTATAAATGCCAAACAATTGGGCTATTTGGAAAAGTATCGTCCCAAATCTCGATTGAAGCTCAAGAACGGACAAAAGAATTCATGCTGCGTCCAGTAGAGTGAATGACGATGAATTTCTTAGTTATCATTTATTTTTCATTTTCATCAGTGCAAGTAATTGATTATTGTTTATATAATTTTCACCAATGTTCGCACGATTGTGACGAAAAGCGACATATTGTACCAATTATATTATAAAAAACAAACTAATGGCCTATCAGTGGAAATGCAACAGATGGGGCTATTGCCGAATTGTTATCAATGTTACTTTATTTACCCCCTTTAATTTATGATGTATATCTCTGGCAAGTCTATACCCACGAATAATTGACTGAAATTTACAATTGTACATTTACGTTTTCAATGCGATTTATACGTACATTAATTTTTATACTCTGCCGTCAATGGGCTAGGGGCCAATTCGTATACCTATGGTCCAATATCTTTTAGCTATCGAGCGATCACGTTATATATCACTATATATGTATCAATTGTATGCGTATTAAAATTTTCGTTCTGTTAAAATTTGTAAATTTCTCATGGCAATATGAAGGAACTAATAATACGAGATTGTAAGGAAAATGTTGATATTTTTGCCGACTTGTTTCTTCAATTTCACTTGAATTTCCAGTTGAAAATTTAATAACGACGGGGGAAATACGAGGTGAATACTTCGATGATTCGATGAAGTAGATGTTACTGTACTTTATACTAAACATGTGAAATTTGACAATAGACAATGTTCGACGGGTGACGTTGTTACACTTGAGTTGAGGGGAGACTGCCGTGAAATTTCACAGTTGGGGTTTTATACTGAAAAAATGAGAAAAAATCATGGCGCGATTTTTTCCAATGATGGCGTTTGGCTGTACAGACAGAAAATTATCAAAATGTAAAATATGGATAAAAAACTATTTTTATTTAATTTTTTTTTATCACTAGAATGGTTGTTTTGGAAAATGAATGATCAAAAAAATGAAAAAAATGGAGATTATTGATGTGTCATGACCTTCAATTTGACAGATGGGAATTAAAAATGAACTCATTTTTTTTTTCGTCACTATAATATGTATGTGGTAGCCAAAATACGCACGACAAAATTTAATAGAAAAACCTATCGAATTCGTTAGAAAATTCTATTGAACTTTCTGTTAATTTTTGACTGATTCTATTGACATGTTCAATAGGAAACATTCAATAGAAAAAAACAGAATTCGATTTTTCTATATAACTCATTTTTTTCATACATTTTCTATAGAATTTGCTCGACTCCAATTTTCCAAGTTTTTTTCATTCTATTTTTCTTTTCTTCTCATCAAGAAAATTAAACGAAAAAACTTGGAAAATTTGAGCCGAGGAAATTCTATAGAAAATATCTCGAGAGAATAAATTATATAAAAAAATTGAATTCTATTGACTTTTTCTACGGAATATTTCCTATTGAACATTTCAATAGAATCGGCCAAAAACTAATGGAACAGTCCAATAGAAATTCAATAGAATTTTCTAACGAATTCGATAGGTTTTTCTATTATTATTTTCTAAATTATTTCGTCCGTGAATTCATGTCAATCGTCGTCAACGATTGACATGTCGTTAATAAAAAAAATTAAAAGTAGATTTTTTTCTCATTTTTTGAGTTTAAAAAGCGCAAAATCCACTTTCATCGCTGTCTCGCCTCGATCGATCTTCATTTTCGTGCAATCATCACCAAAAATGAGATTTGAACTAATATATTGTGTAGTATCTAAGTGACATTTATTATGAAATTCTCAGGTGTATTCAATAGTATTTGTTGAGTGTGAGTTGAACATCTCTTATTGGAAATTTTAATATTAAATTAGGCGCCTTGTTGCATTTCCAGTGGCACGCCGGATTGATGTACTTCTATTGTTCACGTACGAATAAAATCTGGAGACAAAAATAATCAGTGGATTTTGATCTTTCTACACAACTGTTGTTCCTTCTAATGAGACAGAAAAAATCCAGTGAAATAACATTTAATTTTTATTGAAAATAGAATGAGTTGGATGGAAGAATCAAAATCTATTGAGAGACCACGTACGAAGATATTTCATAGAAAAACCTGGGAATTTGCCTGGAAAATTCTATTGGATTTCTGCAAAAATATTTTTTCCAGAACAAATCGATTTAATTCAATTTTTCTATAGGATCTATTCTATTGAGATACTTTCTATAGAAACTGCTTGATTTTTTTCAATGAAAAGAGAAGAAAAAGTGGAAAAAACTCGAAAAATCCCGGTCGCCGAATTTTTATAGAAAATATCTCGACAGAAAAAGTTTTATGAAAAATTGAATTCTACCGATTTCTTCGACAAAATAGTTTCTGTTGGAAATTATTAACGAATTTCCAACAGAAATCCAATAGAATTTTGCAGCGAATTCGCTAGATTTTTCCGGGAAATTCGGTCGTGCCTGCGAGGCCTCTCAAATAATTTCGTACGTGTGTCGAGGCCTGACTTTCTAAATTAACTCGAATGAAATGGACAAAGAGGAAAAAAAATCTCAAGTGTGTAATCGGCGAGATAATGCACTCCAAAGTTCTTTCATTTTTTTAATCGTAGCGCAATGACAATTTTATGAAGACTCGCATGTAATCATTGAATAAATAAAACAAAATTGTTTTTCACTCTTCAATTCAATACCAATGCCATGACTACTATTTTTATTGCCCGTACACCTGACGATATACGATTAAACTAGCAAGTTTTTATATAAAATTGTCAGTGACGCTGTGCGCCACACTAGACTGTGTTCAAAAAAATATTGACAGGTGATGGGGAGAGTGAGATATACGAGAGATTGAGGAAACAAGGAGCAATGTTGCACGTGGTGAAAGCGATAAAATAATTTCGTATTCGCATCGTTTGGTTTTTGTCTGTCGATCAGATGTGAATGTCCCGCTCTTTCACGTGAGGATATTTCTAACTACTTGGATAATATTCGATATTTCCGGTAATATAATTATACTAACGATGACAACAATTATAAATAATTATCATAATAATCATAATAAATAATGATAATGAGTAATGATTGTGGATTGTGCTTCGTTACCTGGTGAATAACTGTATTAAGGCCCGGGTGTACCAGTCAAAGTCAAAATTTGACTACTGAAATTGATGATTGAGTGATGATGAGTGATATTAACTAATTGATAATTTGATAATTTAACAGTAATTATGATTTATGGATATGACCGTTAAATTTTGAAGCCGTCAATTAGTCAACATCACTCTTAAACTTTTAATTACTTCAGTAATCACCCATTTAAATATTCAAATTTTGAACTATTTTATTAACCAGTAATTGAGGTAGAAAGATTGCCGTTTATTTGGTGATTCCATAATCCTTTTTAAGAAATTAGAAATGTCAACTTAATTGAAAATTTATAGTTCTATATTATCAAAAATTTAATTCATCATTTCATCAATTCACAAATTCTGTTTTAATAGTGAAGAGAATGTTTACATTTATCGAACATATGTTGATGTTTCACATGAACATGTCATCATATCCTCCTGGCGGAAGCTCATGATCGTGATCTGGGTTTCTCGGACGAGGCCTCGGTTGGACTAGATCTGGCGGACCGAAGGGATCAAATCTGGCGCCTGGTGGGATGGCTCCCCTGCATTTAATAATTGAATAATAATGATAAAGCCATTTTTTGCGAGACAGAGGACTAGAGGGTCGGAAAATTCTTACGGTGGCAGTCTCCCAGGGCCTCCTATACCCCCAGGAAGCGGTCCCAGGGGATTAGGTAGTCCTGGATTTGCTGGTCTGAATGGATCGAAGATCATTCCACCTCCTCGTGCTGGGCCAATACCTCCAAATGGGTCTATATCGTTCCTTCCAACTCCTGTTACGTCTCGGTCTGGGGGCCTGATGACAAAGAAAATGATTGTACACAATCTTCTAGGGAATTTTCGCAAAAAATTAATTAAATGTTTCAACAGATTTCGAATTGAACTCTAATAAAAATTATGTAATAATAATCCGATAAAATTTGTAGTCTCCAATTCTCGATTTCTGTCATTTATTCTTATTTATTTTATCAAATGATAAGGTTGGAAATCGAATTTATGGGTATTCTTCCATTATTCGAATAAATACGTCGATTTTACATCTTTTCGGAGACATTGAAAAATTAATTTTTTTGTTCTTCCCGCCCACTTTTTTTTGCATTTTTTGAATTCTTCTCCCTGAAATATTGATATTCCTCTAATACTTGAGAAAAAAAGTGATTTGAAGTTCCCGCCGATATAAAATTTTAAAAAATCAATTTTCGAGCCGATTATCCCTTTCTAATTCTTTTTTCATGTCTTGTTCATAATATAGAAAAATAGATTTTTTAGATTTTCAGGAATACATGGAGTTTTTTTCTATCACCCGTATGAGATTTCGAATGACTTTTGTTTTGTGTTTATTTTGGTCAGGATCAATCATTATTACAGAAATATTAAGGGAATTATTTCCCCAAAATAACCGAATTCATTCGTTTATCATTGGATCTTAGAAAATAATAAATAATTGAGAATTAATCTTTTTTAAATAACTATTAGGTAGGGGACGGTGGGGCAAAATGAAACACGGCGCAAAATGAAACAGCAAGAAAATCTTGTGATCTAAGGGAGATAGGAGGATTTTCATGAAAACCTTTTTTGTAGAGAATTTTACAAGCTACAAAAAAGGTCCTCTTCAAAAATGTCCTATCTCCTTTAGATGACGAGATTTTCCCACTGTTTCATTTTGCCCCGTGTTTCATTTTGCCCCATGCTCCCCTAAATAATTGAAAATGGTTAAGTTCTATTACTTGATTGAGTATTTATGAAATTATTAATGGTAACGATAATTTATGATTGTGCCTATCTCTGCTCAGGATTTCACAATATTCGTTTGTCTGACAGCCTCTGAAGAAGAATGAAAATTTATTCGTTTACCATAGAGCTCTTGAGGCTGGACCCACTCGCAGGATGTTGTCAGGGGGTGAGCCTCCACTTGTCTCCACATGGGGTCGTGAAGCTGCTGCGGTTTGAGTTGATATTTCCCTGGCACTCCCAGCGTACACTGGGTCAACCAATTCCTTCTGGAGTTTGTGCTGCACCTCCTGGGGACGAGGAATCAACGACAACAGAGGTCCATGGAGCTCTAAGATTGTGGTGTTGACATCGAATTTCACTGTTGATGAACAATTATCTGCGATTGTCTGGAAATTCAATTGCTGTATTCCAGAATATTCTATAGTATAATTATGAAGTAATTAGGTATTTATCGATTCAGCATCGTATTGCAGCACGAGACAGTCTTGTAATACGAATGCAAAGACAAATCGAGGCAAGTGTGCCACAGTTTTTGAATAAAAACCGAGAACACAATGGACTCGGGAGCTCATTACCAATGTAGTTTATGATTAAGTATATTTTAACATAATTTTGGTTTAAACAATTAAACTTTAAGGTAGGAATAAAGGAACTTTAGTAGGGGAGGGTAAAATGGACACTTTTGACTTTTTTAAAAATATTCATAACTCAGAAACAGATTTATCAATTGAGCTCAGTCTAAGCTCATCACAAAGAGGAATCATTGTGTTTCAATTGAAAAATAAAATTATTCCATTTCACGAAAAATTCAACACGTCATGAATATTTCAAAAAAAGTGTCCGTTTTATCCTACCCTCCCCTATCTAAATTGCTGAGATCGAGTCCATAATCACTCGACCATTCTACCACACTCAACACAATCAACTTTCAATTCTATTTTTCAAAATATCAGGACACGAATCCCAAAATTTTTCCAATGTAAATTTTCTGCCTCTTTCTCAAAAGAAGATTTTGACTCTACGAAAATTTTGGAAGAGAGATTTGACACGAGAAATTTTCTCAGGAGAAATATACCCCAGATGATAAAGAGAATTACCAGAATATTGAGGAGCAAATCTGAGTCTGATTTACGTCCAAGGAGAATGTAAAGTTTTCCTTCCTTGAGGTATCTCAGCGAGTAGTGATTGCTCTGACTCCACTCTTCGGGCAGCAACTCCGAGCCTTTTTGATTCCTGTTGAAAGTTTTCTGGAAACAATACACGGCTCCACAAAATTGAACTCATTTCGCCCTTAAAAATGGAAACTCTCATGAATTTCGTATGAAAAAAATTAATAGAAAAATCTAGTGCTCAAATGGTACGAACGGAACGAAAAAAAAAACATTTAATTTCACTCTGCTGATGTCGAATTACTTCCGATTGACGAAAAAAATAAATGTCAATCAATGAGAATAATTAGCGATAATCCCTGAAACAATTCAATTATCTCTTCAAATTAATTAATTAACAAATCCGAAAGAAATCCGACGAACAATGCCACCGGCACATTAACCCCTATTATTATTTCCTACAGAATATATTGACAACTGAACAACTCACCGAATCCCCTAACCCAATACACCTGAATCCATTCTTGACGAGAAACCAATGGGCGAAGAGGATGATAACGTCCTCCTTCTTGTGCACCTGTTCTTCGACCAATTTGTTCAATATCTCAAAGCCAAAATAGCCGTGTGATCCGGCCATTATTATTCGCTTGTTGTTATGAATGACAAGGGAAAAATGCTGTCATGTATTGCGTTACATTGCGAGCGGCGCGTGCGCGGTGCGCAATCGTGTTTTGGGTAAAGAACAAGCAGGGGAGCGATACTGCCCGTTTTATGTCGTCATAAAATCGTAAATTTCAACCAATGACAGTCCCGCATTCGGAATACTCAACTAGGATTGGTTGAAACAAAACAGGTTTTGTCGACACGAACCGAGCAAAATCGCTCCCCTGATCAGTTGGCAAAATTGGCTCGAGAAGATAACGACTCTAGACTGATCTCAATTAATGAATTTGTTCCAGAGTTAAGAGTATCACAAAAAAAGTCTAAAGAGGCCGTTTTACCCCAATCCCCCTTAACTCAAAGCACATTGATCTTCATCATCGCTTCCTGGAGATTACTGTCCTTTGATTTGCAAAAATATCGATAACTTTCAGCAGGAAATTTGTTCAAAAACTTGGTAAATCAGCGGCATTCTGTTACTCCTTGACCAAAAAAACTCCAATTTCCCTCTGTACAAATTTTACCGCCTCCCCCGCAGGTGCTGCCCCCTCCCATCAAACCCCCAAAAATCAATAGTATTTCTCCCCAAGTGCAGCAAAAAAAAAAATCTCCCTCCAAAATTCTCAGTAGCAAAACAATTCGCCAAACGCTCCGAGAGACAGGAAATCGCAGTTGAGGTCCTCAACTCGATTAAAAAAATCGTATCCATGTGGATCTTCCGAACACTAGCGACACCCCCCCCCTTCAGCTCACACACACATACACACACACACACAACACACGAATACAACAGTATTCGTCCTGCTGGGTCTGCTCCAAGCAGCTCAGCTCACTCTCGTTACGTGTAGCAAGCGCGCAAACCAGTTCACACGCTCGTATCATCAAAAAAGCAAAATGGCGAAGTGTGTCACGAGCTCGATGAGACGTAGGTGTCATTGATATTGTATGAATGATCAGTGGATTATGGGTTGACAATGATGTAGTGTACGAAAAAATGTTACTGTGATTGCACTGATTGCCAGAGGTGTGCGTACAGCCAGAGGTTCAAAGGTGGTTTTGATAATAAATAATTGTTCTGTGATTTTGAGATTGAGTATTTCAGTCAATATACAAAAGGTGCCGGGTTTCAACGATAATCATGGCCACGGATAAAATCAGAGTTGCTGTGAGAGTCAGGCCGTTCAATCGACGAGGTGAGATTGCATTTTAACTCGGATTACATTGTCATGATTTTTGGTAAACAAGTGCCAACATCGCAGGGCGATCAGAACACCTCGTCCTTGACCAGAGCAATTGGTTTTCATGAGAACATTTTCCCCTGAGACTTGAGCAACTGTCACTTTTCACAGTCAAGAGACTGTTGTTCAACGTATCCATGGGGAAAAAAATCCTCAGGCTCCGCTGTCGTGTCGAGCAGTGGACGCAATCTCTCGGATTGTGTCCACAAGCATTTTTTATCGCGTCGTAGGAAATTGTTGTCATTTCTTAGTTTCTGTCGTTGTTGGGGGCTCTTTTTCGTGGGACCTTTCACTCTTGACTTGTTTATTCCCTCAGATCGATGAGAATGGGCTTTGCGGAGGCTTCAGGGGTATTTTGGTTAGATTCAGAGTTGTGATTGAACAAAGGACACTCACGCATGGAGCTGACACTCTCTGAGTGCCAGCATTGTGCATGATTCCAATAGTTTTTGTCTTTTGTCCATCGGTTTTCCGTGGGGGCTTCAACTTTTCATTTCAGGATGTGAAATTCTCAAGGTTGTAGGATCTATTGTCGAGGAATATTCAGTAGTTTGGTAATTTCACTCGAAAATTTAATAAAAAAGTCATTATGAGGAATTTTGGGATTTAAATGCTCTTGAATCTCTTTTTTTTCAACGAAAAATATTGAAATTAAGCTATTCTGTCCAAATTTGCACTCAAAGTGTCTGACGAAGGTGAATATCAGATCTATTAATGAATTTTTCTATAAAAGACTTTAGTCTTCAGTTAAGGAGAATTAATTAATCAATTAATGGGCTTCAAGTCAATGTATTTTAACTCTTCATATCAGGAATTAAAATTCTCAAATCTTTACAGTTGATTTTGAATGATTATCTATTATTCTCCTGAATTTTTCTTCATTTTAATTATCAATATGACCCATCTCACTCAAAACTTGAATAAAAATATCTTCGTGAGGAATTTTAAAGTTTAAATGCGATTCATTCTCTCGTTTCAATGCAAACGTATTCAAATTCATCGATTTTTTCCAGATTTTCCCTCGAAATGCCACAATAATTCACGAAATCATCGTTATACTGAAAGAATATCAGTTCCATGAATAAATTTTTAGTAAAAGATTCAATTTTTCAATGAAGGTGATTTAATTTTTATTCACTTGATCAATTTTACTTCTGAATGGAAAATTTACAATCTCTCAAATTTAAGTTTGCAATTTTTGTCTTGGGGTAACTAAAAATGGTCTAAAAAATCCGAAAGTATTTTTTTTCTTCATGTTTATTTATCAAATCCCTTGAAATATTGATTAATGCAACAGTTCCTCATGTTGCTTTATCCAACAACTGATGGAAGTAATTGTGAAAGTTGAACTTTGCAAATGAATGAAATATTTATAACAAAAATTAAACTTTCATCGTCGAAAGTTTCGTACAAACGGATCAAACACTATCAGAACAACGGAATATATAAAATTTAACGACCAACAACAGCCCATTTTTTCATCCCGATAGATGGCATATCACTTACACTTTTATTTTTATGACTAACTCGCACGAGATATCGAGACTTTCTTCTACGGAAATGATTAGGTCATTCTCACGTATTTTCACTTGTCTCGGGAATTGTTAAACAGCAGGAAAATTTCGTTTTCGTTCGAAAATTTTCAATGCGGATCGATTTTCGATAGTCTTACGCAATTCCATTTGTTATTTATGATCTTGTGAGTAATCTCTCCATCGACAAAGGTTTATCAACGTTTTATCGTCACGAATTTTATGAATGATTTATTGTGAGCGTTTTTAATTAAATATTCAAGCCAATTTTCGGTAGTAGTGTGTGGTTTTTTATGGTCTTCGCGTGAAACACGTACGAAAAATTTTTATAGACAATTCTAGCGCTTTTTTCATGAAATTCCACTGGATTTCTGTTGGAATTCTATAAGAATTCTGGAACAAGAATTTTACAAGTGTTTTTTTTTCATTTTATTACGAGGAACAAATGAAAATACAATGGAGAAAATTGGGGAAATTTATTCGGATGAATTTGTATTAAAAAAATCAAATTGTATTGACTTTTCTATAGGAAAAATTCAAACAATTTTATTTTTCTGTACAACTTACTTCCGTGAGATATTTTCTATAATATTCCTCGACTCAAATTTCTCATATTTTCACGTTTGATTTTTCAAATGGAAAGAGAAGAAAAATTGAGTGAAAAAAATTTGGAAAATTCATGTCGAGGAATTTCTATAGAAAATTTCTCAATAGAACGACTTCGATAGAAAAATGAAATTTGACTCATTTTTTAAATAAAATAGTTGCTATTGAACATTCTTACAAAAGAGCGCGTTTTAAAGCTGCAAAATCCATCAATAGAATCAGCCAAAAACTAATAGAATTTTCAATAGAAATTCCTATAGAATTTCCTCGACTCAAATTTCCCAAGTTTTCTTGTTTGATTTTCGAAATGGAAAGATAATGAAAATTCACCGAAAGAAAACCTGAAAAACTCATGTCGAGGAAATCCTATAGAGAATGTTCCAATAGAAAAAGTTCTATAGAAAACTGAAATTCTGTTGATTTTTCCGT
Source organism: Diachasma alloeum (assembly GCF_001412515.2). Lineage (NCBI taxonomy): Eukaryota > Metazoa > Arthropoda > Insecta > Hymenoptera > Braconidae > Diachasma > Diachasma alloeum. Next base: position 926,357 of record NW_021680376.1, read on the forward strand.
AAAATATTTGCCATTGAACATTTCCTACAAAAAACCCCGCTGTAAACCTGTAAAATTCTCCAGCCGAATCCGCCAAAAACTAATAGAATTTTCAATAGAAGTTCAACAGAAATCCTATAGAATGTTCTACCGAATTCGTCAGGACTTTCCATGAAATTTCTTCTTGCGTGCAGCCTTCCCAATTAAATATTCAATCTAATTTTCGGTATTACCATTTATTTCTTACTCCCTTGTGCGTGAAAATGAGAAAATCTGTGAGGTTTATGGTGATTATCGAAATAAATTCAACGTCTCGTGACGGTGTTGGGGCCCAACATTTCTTTTTTACTTCAACACCCACGTGAGATACTACCGCGACCTCTTATTGATCGCACTGGTCACGACAGTTCAGGCTATCTCTGTTTGCCAGCCAACAAAGTTAACGAGGACACTCCTCAATTTTTATAAATAATGGAGATAAAGTTGAATAAACAGTCGGTCTGACTTGAGGAAAAGATGACATTAAAAAAAAAATTTCCGCTGGATATTGTGAGGACTTATCGACGCTCAGCGGGGAAATCCTCATAATCAGGGTATATTGACTCATGAGGAACATTAGCACGAGGTGTTCTATATGCCCATGGTCACTTCATACTCTCCCCTACTTCTATCGTCCATCAGCTGGTTGTTACAGCCTACGATATTTCCGCATTCAAGGGGAAAGAAATCACATTTCTTTTACATTTTTCATCATCTTCGTATTGGTATTGATCCAATTGCTGTGATTACGATCGATCATGATTATAAAATACAGAAATGTACTTGAGAAATGCTTTCACGAGAGAACAAAATGTGGTTATTAATAATAATAGCGATAGTTGATGGAATTTCAATGATCCAAATTTGATGAAGTCCTGGGAATACTTGAAAATCATGAATTCCGGGGATTACAACTTTTTCTATTGAGACATTTTCTATAGGAATTCCTCGACATGAATTTTGTAAATTTTTTTAAGTCTCTTTCCTTCTTATTTCATTAAAAAAAATAATAAAGTTTCTCAACTTTTTCCACTCTTTCTCCCTCTCTTTTCATAAGAAAAACCAATCACCGAACCTTGGCATTCTATTAATTATTTCTGTAGAATATTCTCTTTTCAATATTTCAGCCAAAAACAAATATCAAGTACAAAACTTTGTTCGCACATGATTATAAATTATAAATAAATATATTAATACTTTAATTAAGATATGATGATGGTATGATAATTTAACTATTAATATTTATATCAATAGCGAAGTGGCAAAACGATACAAGTCAATTTTAGCTATTGCCCAGTTTTCAGTGAATATCTCGGAATCTAAAGCAGATAGCAAAATTGTTGTTATAACCTTTTTTGTAGAGCCGCTTGAGTGCTACAACAAACGTAACCACGAAAATTTCGCCATCTCCCTTAGATTCCGAAATATTCCTCAAAAACTCAACTGGGAGATGAGTCGACTTGAACCGTTCACATCGCTCCCATCTCATAATCAAAAAGTCCTCCCCCTCACCGCCACCTGCTAAAACCGGAGCCTCGTCAATCCACAGAATTGGAGCTCGGTACACAATGTGTCGTCGAAATGACGGGCCAACAAACGATCCTCCAGCACCCAACGAGCCTCGACAAGATGGACCGAAACAAGCCCAAAACCTTCGCCTTTGATCACTGCTTCTACTCCCTAGACCCGACCCTAGAAAATTTTGCAAGTCAAGAAGTAGTATTCGACGCCCTAGGCCGAGACATTCTTGACAATGCCTTCCAGGGTTACAATGCCTGTATCTTCGCATACGGCCAAACGGGCTCAGGCAAATCGTACACAATGATGGGCAGTGGTGACAACAAAGGTATAATCCCCCGTCTGTGTGACAATCTCTTCGACATGATAGCTAAACAGCAGAGTTACGAGCTAACGTACAAAGTCGAAGTCTCCTACATGGAGATATATAACGAAAAAGTCCACGATTTGTTGGATCCAAAGCCTAACAAACAGTCATTAAAAGTTAGAGAGCACAATGTACTTGGTCCATACGTCGATGGACTCAGTCAACTAGCTGTTACATCCTACCAAGACATAGACAATCTCATGACTGAGGGCAATAAATCACGAACAGTTGCTGCGACCAACATGAACTCAGAGAGTTCAAGATCGCACGCTGTCTTCTCAGTTGTCGTAACCCAGACATTGACTGACGCCCAGAGTGGTGTCAGCGGTGAAAAGGTATCGAGAATGAGTCTTGTTGATCTGGCTGGTAGCGAAAGGGCTGTGAAAACGGGAGCGGTTGGTGACCGGCTCAAGGAGGGTAGTAATATTAACAAATCATTAACAACACTTGGTCTAGTCATCTCTAAGCTTGCTGATCAAAATTCGGGGGGAAAGAATCGTGATAAATTCGTGCCGTACAGGGATTCCGTTCTCACTTGGCTGTTGAAGGATAATCTTGGGGGCAATAGCAAAACTGTGATGGTGGCTACTATATCGCCGGCTGCTGATAACTACGAGGAAACACTGTCTACTTTGAGATATGCTGACAGAGCTAAGAGGATTGTTAATCATGCTGTTGTCAATGAGGATCCCAATGCGAGGATCATAAGGGAGTTGAGGCAGGAAGTTGAGGCCCTCAAGGAGATGCTGCTTCATGCCACTGGGCAGGGCTCTGTTGTTGGACAGAGGCGGACTGATATCACCGAGAAGCTCTCCGAGTCGGAGAAGCTCATGAAGGAGATGTCGCAGACTTGGGAGGAGAAACTCGTCAAGACGGAGAGATTGCAGCACGAGAGACAGCAGGCACTTGAGAAAATGGGAATCAGTGTTCAGGCGTCTGGCATTCAGGTCGAGAAGAACAAATATTATCTGGTGAACCTTAATGATGATCCCAGTCTTAATGAACTGCTTGTCTACTATCTGAAGGATGTCACACTTGTTGGGGGCAGGTCTGCCACTACTGAACAGGATATTCAGCTTCATGGGCTGGGGATTCTTCCTGAACATTGTGTCATTACTATTGAGGAGTCTGGGCTTTATATGAGCCCTCTCAATGGGGCCAGGTGCTTTGTTAATGGCAGCCAGGTTGTTGAGAAGACTTTACTGCAGCATGGCGATAGAATCGTGTGGGGAAATCATCATTTCTTTAGGGTTAATTGTCCGAGACCAGCAACGTCAATTAGCAGTGAACCACAGACACCGGCGCAGAACATTGATTATAATTTTGCCAGGGAGGAGCTCATGCTTAATGAACTCACCAATGATCCTATTCAGAGGGCTATTCAGAAGTTGGAGAGGCAGCATGAGGAGGACAAGCAGGTAATCTTTTTTTTAAAGGGATTCTCGGGGAAAATAACAGTCGTTGAAATTTTTTTAATGAAAAAAAGTGTCGATTCTTTTAAAAATTGAGAAAATAATAATTGAATTTGTAAAAATTCTTAGATATTTACAAAAACTCCCAAAAAACAATATAAAGTATTGAAAATATGATCTTAAAAAATGGGAAAAATTTAGAAAAAACGGATTCTTAAAAAAATTCAAAAAATTCTATTTACAAATAATTATTTAATCGATAAAAATTCATAAAAAAAAAGAAAATCACAGGATATGATCTCAAAAATAAAAATCAAATCCAGAATAAAAAAACGATTAAAAAATTGAAACAAAATTCAAAATTTCAATTTTTCAATCTCTCACATTAGGTTGCACTGGAGAAGCAGAGGCTCGAGTACGAGAGACAATTTCAACAATTACGAAATATCTTATCACCATCAACTCCTTACTCACCCTACGTACCTTATGATCCATTGAGAGGAAGCCAGGGGGGTAAATTGCCCGCTTGCACTCCAACAACACAAATGCGCGTGGAAAAATGGGCACAGGAGCGTGACGAAATGTTCAAACGCAGTCTTGGTCAGCTTAAAACTGATATACTCAAAGCAAATTCACTCGTGCAAGAGGCTAATTTTCTTGCTGAGGAGATGGATAAGCAGACGAAATTCAGTGTTACACTTCAAATACCACCGAACAATCTTAGTCCTAATAGAAAGGTATATTATTATTATTATTATTATTATTATTATTTTAATTAAGAAAGCAGAATAAATTTTGATTGTTTTGTTATTTTTACTGCAAATGATATAGGAATAAAAATTAAAAAAATAAGATTTTAGGAAATTTTCAACAATTGAAAATTGATAATTTATGAAAAATAATTATTGCTAACAATTTGGAGAGACTTCTTGTTTCTGCAAGAGAGAAAAGTAACAAAATAACAACGAAAATGAAGACATCAAAACAACGACAAAAAAAATACAAAATTTGCAAAAAAATCAAGAATTAGAAATTAATAAATTCTTCAATTGTTGAAAAAAAATCGAGTCACGTTTTTTTTTTAAACACAAACACTAAAACACTAAAATTAAAAAACCACGAAATTTCACAGAATTTTTAATAATAATAAAATTAATAACTAATAAAAAGTGTTGTTAAAAATTTAGTGGATCTTTCTTGTTTTCACGAATAAAAAATTTATGATAACTAATGTTTTCTGATTATTGAAAATTTACTGAAACTTCGTTGTTTATTATTTTTGTTGTTGATTTTAGTGTAAAATCCAGTGAAAATATTAACACAAAAATAATCATTTATCGAGGATGCATGTATTTTCGAGGCTTTTTATTTTCTCAATTTTATTATTTAATGAAAAACACTCTTGAATCATTAAGAGTGTATTTTTCCAGCGTGGTGCATTCGTGAGTGAGCCAGCAATTCTCGTTAAACGCCTGAACATGGGCAGCCAAGTCTGGACAATGGAGAAACTGGAGAATAAGCTCGTGGACATGCGTGAGATGTACGAGGAGTGGAAAGACCCGAACAACTCGCAGCGCCTGCCGGGAATGAAGGACGAAATGTCGTTGAAAATTCAGGACCCCTTCTACGAGTCCCAGGAGAATCACAACTTGATAGGAGTTGCAAATATATTTCTGGAGGTGCTGTTTCACGACGTTCAGCTGGACTACCACACCCCGATAATAAGTCAACAGGGTGAAGTAGCTGGTCGACTGCAGGTGGAGGTGAGTCGTACGAGGGGCCAATTTCCCCCGGACAGAATATGCGAGGCTGCCTCTGAGAGCTCAAGCAGCTCAGACTCAACGTCATCAGAGCACGACGATTACACAGGCTCGAGCCACATAAGCTGTCGTGTGACGATAAAACAGGCGAGTGGATTGCCCCTGTCGCTGAGTCATTTTGTCTTCTGTCAGTACAATTTCTGGGGCCACCCAGAGCCCATAGTTGTTCCATCCCTCTCCACCACAGATCTACCCCAGATCAGCAGCTGTTTGTCAGGCCAGAGGGACTCGCCAGCATTTAAATTCAGTCACACGAATGAATTCACTGTACCAATGAACGAGGAGTTCCTCGAGCATTGTGCTGAGGGGGCCCTCAGCATCGAGGTCTGGGGCCACAGAAGCGCTGGATTTTCAAGATCAAAGCCAGGATGGGAGGTGGAGCAGCAGCAGCTTGCTAAGGCCAGATCCCTCGCTGATCGTTGGTCTGAATTAACCAGGAAAATTGAACTCTGGGTGGAGATACAGGAGTTGAATGAACAGGGGGAGTACTCCCCAGTGGAGGTTATCGTCAATCCTGACACGTTGACGGGGGGAATTTATCAGCTGAGGCAGGGACAGCAGAGGAGGATACAGGTGAGGGTGAAGCCAGTGCAGAATTCAGGTACTCTTCCCATTATTTGTCAGTCAATACTGAGTATATCAGTGGGCTCGGTTGCTGTGAGAAATCCCCTGCAGCAGCCCTTGGACAGCTATCAGGACGAGGATCTCAGGGTACTCAGGGACAAGTGGAGTGATGCGTTGATGAGAAGACGACAGTATTTAGATCAGCATATACAGAAATTAGTCAATAAACAGTCCAAGAGTGAGCAGGATGTGGAGAGGGAGCAGAGTCTTGTTGAACAGTGGGTCAGTCTCACTGAGGAGAGAAATGCTGTTCTCGTCCCAGCTGCTGGATCTGGTATTCCTGGGGCACCTGCTGACTGGCATCCACCAGCTGGTATGGAGCCACACATACCTGTCCTATTTCTTGATCTCAATGCTGATGATTTATCTACTCATCAGTCTGGGGAGGAGGTGTCAGTCACGGGAATTAATTCAATTTTGTCGAAGGAGTATGGGAATAAATTTTATCCATTACCCATTATCAAGCATCTTGAGAAGGATGTGTGTGCTATTGCTGCTTGGGACTCCAGTATTCATGAGAATCTTCATCTCAATCGACTTACACCTCCTAATGAACGAGTTTTTCTTATTCTTAAGACAACTGTTAGGCTCTCTCATCCAGCACCCATGGATCTTGTTTTGAGGAAGAGGCTGGCACTCAATATTTATAAGAAACAGAGCTTCACTGATCGATTGTTTAAGAGAATTGTCAGGCCCGATTGTCTGGCACAGACTGGGGTCACTTATGAAATTGTTTCGAATATACCAAAGGCTAGTGAGGAGTTGGAGGATCGAGAGAGTTTAGCACAAATTGCTGCCAGTGGGGAGGACAGCAGTGATGCTGATGGAGAAACTTATATTGGTAATTTTTTTTTTATTGATTACATTTGATGACTTCTTGTGTGTTTTTCATTTTTGAAACCGATATAAAGCAGGAGACTGAACTCGAAATCTTCACGTTATGAGAGAGTATCAGGAATTTGATGATTTCTTATTCATCGAGATTTATCGATCTAGTCTTTGATGAGAGAAAATTATTGCAAATTTAATTACTTTCAATTGTTGATAGTTTGCAAAGGGCAGAGTGAATTTTTACGATTTTTCTCTCGTTTCTGAGGATTTTTTTCAAGGTTTAAAATGAATTTTGATTTATCCAAATCGCATCATTGGGTCACGAGATTTTAACGATTGAAAATGGTTTTGCCGTTTCGTTCATTTTTTTATTGAAGTTTAATTTTCCAGGGGTTATTATTGAATTATTTACATGGAACAGTTTCTCATTATTAGTTATTATTCAAGGAAACATTTGATTTATTAGTATTAGTTTTTTTTATCAAAAAGGGAAATTGTTTGTATAACAAGCCGTCTTTAATCATCGGTAATTAAAAAACGGCTGAGTGAATTTCCCCATTTGTGTTCTCATTTTCGAGGATTCTTTTCAAGCTTTAAAATGAAAATTTATTTTTCCAAATAGCATCATTCAAGCCCGAGATATATCCAATCGACGATGATATTAAAATCAAATTTATAAAAAGTTTAAGCTAAAAAAAAATTTTTAAAGCAAACTTATGCACTTTTCAGAGAAATATACGAGAGGTGTATCAGCTGTGGAGAGTATTCTGACACTCGACAGATTGAGACAGAGTGTAGCTGTAAAAGAATTACTCCAGGCACGTGGACAGCCCCTCATGAGGAAAACAGCAAGTGTTCCAAACTTCTCGCAGGTACTTCAGCGTCTCAAGTTCACTGTATGCCCCAAATTTATTGTTTCTATTCATCTCTCTGTCACCTCAGTCATCTAGACACAAAATTGCTGTTACTTCCAAATTAATTAATCATTTTTAATTTATAATTGCAGATAATGAGATTTGATACATCCCTGGATTCTCTCAGTGTAACACGTTCAGAAAGTGTCACAGATCTCAATTCAGAGCTTAATTGTCTACCACATCATTCACGACGAGCATCACTGGGTCACACTAGAAACGAAGACAGTTTCTTGAACGCTCCATCCAAATCATTCGGAATTGGTGAGAATTTCCTCTTCATTTTTGACTTCATTCTAAAATTTATTGAGGGCAAATTTCCGCAATTGGGGGAAATAAAATTAAAATTAATCAAAATTCATTTAATAACTTTATGAACTCATTAATTCATCCACTCATGGATTAATTAATGAATCAATCTATTCAAGAATAATTTTCATCACTAAAAAACGAAATATTAGGCTTTGGGCGCATGAAAATTAAGGACTTGGTCTCAATATCGTTATTAATTCCCCCTATTTGTTTATAATTATTAAAATACAAAAAAAAATCTCAACGATAGTGACACAAGTACGACAGCGACAAGGTAATTTGAAAAATTAATTACTAAAAATTTATTTTGCTGCATTACACACTGCATTGGGCCCAAATATCCATATCCATGGCAGTGCTACGTCATTTAACAGCAATTAAATATTCACTCTGCCACTTGGTAGCCTGATTTTCAATTTTTTTATCAAGATATGCTCGGTAGTTTTATTATAAAATCATTCGTGTACCACATTTTACCATTACCACTGAGCTTCAGTGCTGATAAACGCATATTATCAACAATCACAGCGGTTTATATTTTTTACTTCAAGCAAAGGTTGATTAAATCTCGGAATTGACCGATAGAACGAGTGCAAAACATATTTTACTGCATTATTCACTGTAATTAAAGTTTTTCCCCTTATTTTCCTGTCAAAATGATTTAAAAACGTCATTTTATCGCTTTCTCTCCTCATGATATGCGATTTTAAACTGTTGCTGAATCATATGTGCGAAGGTTTTGTTATAATGGAACTTTTTCAATTTTATTCCTTTCTCGTTTTGGAATCGATGATTTTACTTGGGGTTTTTATCTTTAATCTTGACGATTACTGCGACTGTGGATCAATAAGGAACGCATCATTCACGCATGTTCAAAGGGTCTCAGTTGTTTCTATTTGTCTGAATATTTATTCTTGGGGATTGTGACAGCGAGGGGTGATCACACAGGAGAAATTTCAGGATTATGAAATTTTTTTGAGAGTTCAGAAGGCTTTTGGGAGGATTTTAAGGTGTTGCATTGGGGGCTTGAGTGCTTTTGCAGTTGTCCAGTAAATTTTTATGAGAAAAATTTCTAGAATTTCAATAAATCTCAGCAGATTTCATGAGTGATTACTCCCTTAAATTTAAAAAAATGTAAAGAACTCTCAAAATTTAAAAAAAAATACCATTTCCTATTTCACTTGATATTTCACCTCTAACTAAAATCCACAATAAGTTTTTTCATTAAATTTCCACCCCCAGGCAATTCACACAACAATTGAAAAGGGAAAATCAATTGAAAAATTCATTAATTGTTTTTTGCGACTGCAGATTGTCCTGCGTATTGATTAGCATCCCTTGAGACAAATAAATAAATGTTCAATTCAAAAATCACAAATCCAGAATTTCTAAAATTTCCACAAATCCCCCAGATTTCTCCTGAGAATCCTGAAAATTTTAACTTCTCAGAAGATTTTATGAGAGATAACTCCCTCAAATAAAAACAAAAATACCCTTTAGTACTTTACTGAATATTTCGCCTTTAATTAAAATCCACAATAAGTTTTTTCATTAAATTTCCACCCCCAGACGATTCACAGAACAATTGAAAAGGGAAAATGAATTGAAAAACTCATTTATTGTTTTCTTCGACTGCAGCTAAAAAGAGTATGGCCATTATCAGTGTGCCAGATTGGCCTATGCATTTATTATCATCCCTTGAGACAATAAATAAATGTTCAATGCAAAAATCACAAATTCAGAATTCATAAAGTTCCAACAAATTCCACAGATTTCTCCTGAGAATCCTGAAAATGTCAATTTCTCAGCAGATTTCATGAGTGATAACTCCCTCAAATAAAAACAAAAATACCCTTTAGTATTTTACTTAATATTTCGCCATCAGTTAAAATCCGCAATAAGTTTTTTCATTAAATTTCCACCCCTCGGCAATTCCCAGAGCAATTGAAAAGGGAAAATGAATTGGAAAACTCATTAATTGTTTTCTGCGACTGCAGATTGGCCCCTGCATTGATTAGCATCCCTTGAGACAAATAAATAAATGTCACTCAATGACTCGATAAAAGTAAAAGAAACACTTTTGTTTCACGTACCTCGTTCAACGAAAAAATGACTAATTCATTTGTTCAATCTTATTTGTTCCTCTGTTTTAACACTACGTCCATCTCTACCACTATTTCGGCCCATCCAAGGCTCCATTATCATCTCAGGTAAAATGGAGTCTTGACATTTTTTTGTTACTTAATGATTAAATTACGAATTAAAATCGATAAACTAGTCCATTATCATCGTGAATGATTGAGTCTGCCTCTTGTAGTCGTTCATCACATTTCTAGGTTTTTTTGGCATGAAGAAATCCATCAGTGGGAAAAGTTTTGGACATTGAAATGTTAATAGACCAGAGTAACACATTTTTCGTAATTTTGAAATTTTTTTGTTTAGGGAAGAAATAATATTCTACTCTGTGCACAACTTTTCTCGAATTATGGGAGATTTTTAGCATGTCATACGCGTACATCTGCACGAAATTGCAAGCTTTTTTATTTTTTTTATTCGCATGTTGAGTGTTTTAATGTTCGTCAGTTCTTTTTTAAACGCCTGTAGGTGGATTACCACAGCGAGGAGTGGTTTCTTCGTCGAATGAGTGATGATTGATACTAATTTATGGAAGTCACATGAGGGGAGCTTCAAGGGGGATCGATTTTTAGATTATCGCTATGAAATATTCACGCTCCTCGTGAATATTGAGGCACAGGGTGGGGGTGAAGAGTCGAATTTTCTTAGATTTGGTGCTATTTGTTTGAGTTTGCATGTCAATGATTAAATATGGAGGAATTAGTCGACACCCCTTGACTTTGAGGATATCCAAGAGGATTTTTAATCATCAAAATGAAAACAAAAATAATAAAACTGAAAAATAACAATGACGATAGATCTAAATTTAGCAAAAACTATTTTTTATTATTATTTGCTTTTAAATAAATTGTTCAAAGTGGTTGTTTGTAAGTTATTTATGAAACTATCTCATAATCGCCTAAATTCACTGTTCTTCCGTGATTTTATGAATTTTTCTCAAGGACTCGATATTTTAAATCTAGGAATTCATAGATGAGACAATAAAATTATTAAAAAATGAATGGAATTTAATGCTGATATATTCGTAAACTTTAAGGATATCTAAGAAGATTTTTAATCATTAAATTTGTCGATTCAATCACATGAAAACAAAAAAAATAATAAAACTGAAAAATAACAACAACATTAGAATTAAATTCAGCAAAATATTCTCTCTTATTCAAATGATTATTTGCTTTTAAAAAAATTGTTAAAATTGATTGTTAGTAAATTATTTATAAAAGAAGGTTATACACAAGAGATTTTTAATCACTAAATTCGTTAATTCCATCACATGAAAAACAATAACAATTCATCAAACTAAAAAATCATTTTTTTAAAAGCATTATTTCTTTATGAATAAATCATTGATTTTCCCATCATTTTCCACATTTCCCTCAAGAAGTAGAGGTTTTAAACCTGGGAATTCGCTGTTTGCATAATAAAATTATCAAAAAATGAGTGGAATTTAACGCTTGGATATCCTCAAACTTTAATACGAGAAGACAAGTAAATCAATTGTGTGCGTGTGTGTACTGTATCCCATCCCCAGATAAACATAGAGCCTAGAAGATTCCATGTTGTGTATTAATGAATCTAACGTAATCCTCTTGATTAAAAGTCTTAAAGTGGATGAATACATCATAGTCTGTGTCCTTTCAGCGAGACCAACATCCTTGAATCTCAACCAGATTTCACTGACACGTGTGCAGCAATCGACTTTCAAGTGTAGGTGGCACCTGTCTCGGTGTTGTCCTTTGATGTTTATGTTAATTATCTTTCTTTTTGTTTTTAGGTTCTTTTTATTATTTATCACTTGTGATAGTTGGGTCGTGATTATTGTTTACTTGGGTTTTATTTCGGTGAATATGAACGTGAGTCTGTCAATTCACGTGCAAAAAATTTCGTAGAGAAACCCAGGGAATTCGCCTCGACAAATTCTACTGAATTTCTGTTGAACATTCTATTCATTTTGGGCTGATTGCGGTGAAAAAGTCAGATTTCCTGCGCGTTTTTTTATCAGTGGAAGTTTTCAGTGGAAAATATTTTGTGGAAAAAATCAAGAATTAGATTTTTCTATAGAATTTATTCTATTGAGGTATTTTTTACAGATTTTTTAATGACAAGGAAAAATATTCAGATTAAACTCTACTGATTTTTTAAAAATAGCTTCTATTGTACATTTTTAAGGAAAAAAATTCGATGTAAAGACGCCAAATTCTTCAATAGAAATATTCAATGGAACATATTCCACAGAAAAAATCAATAGAATTAGATCATTTCATACAATTGAGATGTTTCGTATAGAAATGCTTTGGTTCAGATTTTCCAATTTTTTTGTTCAATTTTTTTTAATGAAAAGAAAAGGAAAATGAAATGCAAGAAATTCTCCTGATTTTTTCTGTATAATAAGCCATATTGTATAAACAATGCATTGAACCTGCGGAATTCCTCAATAGAATCGTCCAAAAACTAATAGAATTCTCAATCGAAATCCATTATAATTTTTCATCGAATTCGCTAGATTTTCTTCTGAAATTTTTTTGTGTTTCACGTTGACAATTCCACGACTTTTCAATGCGAACACTATTACAGTCGGGATTACCAACGACTCATGCTCGTTTTGCCTCTTTTTCCCTTATTTTTCAGATTATGTATGATTTTTTTAGAATTATGCACACAGGGTGAAAATTATAAAATTCTGAAATAACTCCTCATTTATTCCAGAATTATTGCAGAACAAAATTTTCCATTCCGATCAGCAAGACCAAATCATTCCAATCATTCCAATTTTTTTTTGAATTCGCAGATCTGTTCGATATGTTTTGAAATAAAACAATTCGAGAAAGTACTGCTTGAGAAATATTTCCTCGAATTGTTCTACATATTTTGTGAATTTAGCTGTTGTTTCACCATGTGTGCGTGGCACTCCACACTGATTGCTAGATTAGTATCTCTGAAGTTACAGTTCATAATGAGTAATGATGATTATTGCTGGATTTTTTTTAAAGCCTCTCCAAATATGGGTGGAAAGTTGAGCCTCCGGATGACGACTCTTCACGAGGAAACATCGAATGTGGGGAATCAAGCGTCCTCTCCCGTCCCTGACGACGAGAAGAGTGATGCTGAGGGTACTGAATACGACTCTTATACGGTAAATACACTGAGAGAAAAACGACAAAGTTCTCAAACAAGTCCTACCTGTCCTCCAACAATTCAATAAAAAATGATATTTTTATTCACAAGAAAATCTAATAATTCAATTCTGAAACTAAATATCCGCTCTTGCGGTTGTGTAAAAATAGAACATGGAAATACAATATTTTAAAGCAATCCTCTCACTCCACACGCACGAAAAAATGTAGTAGGAAAACCTAGCGAATTTAATAGAAAATTCTATTGGATTTCTGTTCAACTGTTATTCTAAATTAAGAATAATTTCATCTATTCATTTTTTATTGCGCCATTTTCTATAGGAATTTTTCGGGATAAATTTCCTGATCTTTTTCCACTTTCTCTCTTCTTTCCACTAGAAAAATCAAATTGAACCTTGAAAAATTTGAGCGCAGAAATTTCTATAGAAACATCTCAGTAGTACAATTCAGTAGCGAAGCGGTAAACCGGGTTAAGTAGATTTTTACTATTGGCTAGTTTTCGACGAATATCTCGAAATCTAAAGGAGATAGAAAGATTTTTGTCATGACCTTTTTTATAGAGCCAATAGAGCGTTATAAAAAAAGTCATGAGAAAAATTTTGCTATCTCTCTTAGATTCCGAGATATTCAGCAAAAACTGGCTAATAGTCAAAATCGACTTAACTCGGTTTACCGCTTCAATACTGAATTGCTCTAGAAAAATTGAATTCTATAGATTTTTTCTGTAGGATATTTCCCATTGCACATTGCAACAGAAAAAAAACACAGATAAGCTGGAGAATTTTTCAACACAAGCCGCAAAAAACTAATAGAAAATTCAATACAAATTTACTAGAATTATCCACCTCACATTTTCGTTGTTTCGACCTAGCGCACTTCTCAATTCTAAAACCTAAATAAACTCTCATCCCCCTTGCACCAGATGCGAGGAAGACCAGTCAGGCCCCTGACAACCTCGCGCACCCTGGACTCCCTCGCCGAGCTGCAGTCCACAAAGATAACGACGCCCAGCATGAGCAGCAGTGGCTACGGCTCGCAGGCAGTCTCCACCACAAACCTAACATCCGACGATTCAATCTCCATAAAATCCATAAGCGTGGACGAGACCCCGGACGTAGAGTATAAAAACATAATTGAAGCCAAAAAAACCGAGAAGATGGACAGTTCCCTGGTGTCGGAAACCCCAGAGGAGTACTTCGGCGACATAAGCACTGACCTGGACGACTTGAGTGGTTCAAAGGGTTCAATAGACGAGCGAAAGTGTTCCATCGAGCTGCGTGGCACATGCCTGGAGGAAAAGCCCTCGATAGCCGACGAAATGAAGGTGAATTCGACTGACACAACATCACGAAATCAGGACTCTCCAATTTCTGTTGATAATAATCCAAAAAAACAGGACATGGAGACGAGTCAGACCTCGAATTCTGGTGACGACAGCCCCCTCGAGGGCAATTCAGTCGTTCAAACGAAATTGCTACCAGGAAAAGTCGTGAGACGTCGAAAGCTCTCCAATAATTCTGGTAGAAGTAGCCAAAGCTCTCAGTACCACAGAGCCTCATTTCCAATGGTCCGTCCACACTTCTCAGACAGCAAGTCTTCAGCAAGTTCTATGAACTACGAAAATGGTGATCACAGCTCGTCAGAGCGCATTGACGACGAGGTGAATGACAAAAGCTCGGCTTTCGGATCCAAATCAGACTTGACGAGAATCGAGGCACCTCTTCCTGAGTGGGTGGTGGTGGGGGAGTCGGTGATGGTGCGTCCTTACAGCTACTGCGGTGTCATTGCTTATATAGGAGGGACTGAGTTCGCCTCGGGTACTTGGATTGGTGTCGAGCTTGATGCACCCACTGGGAAGAATGATGGCGCTGTTAATGGACAGAGGTACTTCACTTGTCGACCTAAATGCGGCATTTTTGTCAAGGTTGACAAACTCATTCAGGATAAACGGGGAAGGGCACTCAGGAATTTTACGAAACAGGAGGCCGCGGGATCCATCATGCGGAGGAGTGTTAGCAGAGGTAATGTTACGGTTTTGTTATTTTTTTTTTTAGGTTTTTGGGGAGGTGTCGGATGCCAACGGGGGACAAAATGTTGGATGCCAACATTAAGATAATATTGATTGTCAATGTTGGGATAATGTTGGCGGCGGACGTTGGGACAATGTTGGGGAAATGTTGGCGGCCGACGTTCGGACAATGTTGGGGGAATGTTGGCGGCCGACGTTGGGACAATGTTGGGGGAATGTTGGCGGTCAACATCGGGGCAATGTTGGCCGCCAACGTTGGGACAACATCGGCTGCCAGTGTTGGGGAAATGTTGGCGGCCGACGTTGGGGCAATGTTGGGGGAATGTTGGCTGTCAACGTCGGGACAATGTTGGCTTCCAACATTGGGGCAACGTTGGGTGCCAACATTGAGGCAACGCCACAAAAAAAATTCCACTAGAATAGTCACAGAATTCCACTATAAATTCAGTAAAATTAAATGAAACTTTTTTATTCCGTCTTCACATGATTTCCCTCTTCAATTTCTCCATAACAATGAATTAATTCTCGAAATTTCTTATTCAGAAGTAAAATGAAATAAAAACATTCAGTAAAAAAAATCAAACAAACTGAATAATGAATGAAATTAAATTAAACCAATCTAAATAAAATAAAATATATTCTAGGTGAAGGTCTCCATTCCCTCCACAGAAGCCGAAGTCGGGGAGAAGGCCTCTCAGCCACAAGTACACGTTCATCCCCCCGAGCAAAATAAGAGGACAAAAAAAAAATTTTCAAAAGCTGCATAATACAACGCCATAACTGGTAAATGCCTAAAATCGAGCAGAACACAAAATAATCATAAAAGAATGTTATAGTGCTGATGGTTTTGACTCCGATAGATACCTAGGGACTACTAATCCAAAAAAATTGGTGTATTTCTTTAAAAAAAACCATATATCGATGAGCATGTGTGTAGCACATTCCACATTCCATGAGTTGTCTCCTCATTCCCCAGATGCGAGGGTCTGAGCCTCCCATCAAGGTTCATTATCTCCATTGGGATTCGTGGGGATGACCTAGACTTCCATAATCCATGAGAAAATTGCATTTTAGTTCATTCTATCAAGACTTCCCTTTGTACTTTGTCCTCATTCATTCGAAAATGCGGCATTTATTGCAGTTATTGAATATTGTTTCCACTGGTGGATCATTCAATTATCAAAATGTAACGATACATTATTTGCAAATGCGAAAGGAGACGAAAAATCTAGGGCTAATAATTTTTAAAACATTCCACGTGAGGAATTATTGTGATTTCAATATTCTGAAGAAGAAAAATTGGCATTTTTTTTTGTTTTATTAAGACTTCCCTTCACACTTTTCTCATGATTAATTCAAAAATACGGCATTTATTACAGCAATTGAATATTATTTCCACTGGTGGAGTATTCAATTATCCAAATGTATCAGTACATTATGTTCAGTACAGAAATGTGATGAAAAATCTAATGAATTTCAAAACATTCCAAAAATTAATTTTTGTAATTATCAATTGTCTCAATACTTTGAATTATCAAATTCATGACCATTGAATCACGGAATTTTAAATGTGTAGTTATAAAGTATGCAAGAGCTGTTAAAGTGTCTGTTGTAAAAAAAATATATATATATCAAGGGTACTTTCCAGATTTAGATCGAGATATTTAATTTCTGGATAAAGCTATGACTCATTAATACTAATTCATAGAATACAGCCACTTGCCTGCAGTTATTGAATAATAGAACAACTGTACGACGCAGATTATTCAGAGGATTTAATTTAACTAGACGAATTGTTTTGTAATGTTATTATTAATTTTAGTAGTCAAAGTTGTTGAGTTCTGTTTCTTATCATTCAGTTTCAATGAATGCCAATAACATTTGTCCACACATTGTCATGATTTATTCGTGAATACGTGTATAAACTTAAAGGGAAGCTTGCGTTGACTTTTAATTAAGTATTTTGTTAATCGTATCGAGTGGTTTATTGTTTTCGTAGGTTTTAAGTAATTCCACTTGCAGTAGAGATGCAATATTAGGTTAAGTTAGACACTAGGGAAGTTTGCTTCATTGTATCAATTGCATAATAATTATAAATACGAAAAATATTTTAATGCTGAGTGAATTAGGGGGAACGATAGTTCATAATTGTAAGTACATGTCGTGTAAAATGATAATTTTGTTGTTATTTGCTGGATTATGGTGATTAAGGGGTAATGGGGGTCCGTGAGTGGTTTCAGTTTTTGGGGAGTCCTTGGGTCTGTGGTTATTCATTTTTGGAGTAAAAAAATTCAGGCACTGCACAGTGTAGCAGTGGAGTGTCGAAGTTTTTTGGTTTTCAATTTTTAATAATTGTGGATGTGAGGACGATCCAGAAATTAAACACTTGCAGGGGGTATCGTTACCCCTTAAGGGGCCTTGGGAGAGAGAAAAAAAAACTTAATTAAGGGGGGAAAATTCTTTCAAAAAACAACTAGAATTTCGCTGAACAATTGCTGTTTTTCGATTTTATTTTTAAAGAATTTTTTGAGAATTCTATTGAAGTTCTGTTGAAAATGTATTAGAAAATTTAATTGGTTTTTCGCACTAATTCTATTAGAAAGTATGAAATTTTCGTGTGAGTTTTTTAATAGATATTTTTTCATGGAAAAGAGTATATGGATGTTGAGTTTTCGATATAACTAATTTTATTGGGATTTTTCTGTAAGAATTCTTGAACAAGAATTCTCTAAGTATTTTTTCTTGGGTTTTATTACGAGAAAATAAAAATCTGTTGATTTGATGCTGTTAATTTTTTTCTTAAAATTTCTTTTAAAAAATGCAAGATTTTTCTATTCAATTATTCATGAATTTTATAAAAATTCTCTTAAAATTCCATCAGCAACTGCAGAAATTCTATAGAAAAATCTAAATCCGCTGACTTTTTTCAATCAAATATCTAAAAAAATGATTTGCTGATGAATGCAACATAAAACAGAATTTATTTTAAAAACAAATGTAATTTTTCCCAGTTTGAAAAACAAAATTCTTCTGCCTCAGAATTCATGGCGCCAAATTTCCCCCGCATTTCGCCCTTTTCTCACTCCGAAGGCCCCTCAGCGAGCGGTAACTCAACCGTTTGTTCATTATTATTTTTTGGTTTACCAAAAAGCCTAGTCGTTTTAAAATATTCTAGAGAGGAAAGGATATGCAATAGAGAATCACCGACGCAACAATGTATCATCTCTGTACTCACAAGTAAAAGCGAAATCAAATTACAACGGACTATAATATTTTTTGAGAGAATATGATAATTAACGTGACAAAAGCACTTATTAATCAATTAACAGTGTAAAATAATAATTGACACAGTTGCGAGAGAAGTGAAAGATTAACTACATTATACGTAAGATTACAATAATGAATTTGTCCATATTGTGAAAAAAAAAACAAACTATTCCTGTCCAAATAGAACAATACTAATATTATCATTAATAAATATATTATTATACCTAATATTTATTGATTATAATAAATGAGAAGCCTTTGTCGCAGCGTTGGCCGATTGCTTTCTCTCTCTCTCTCTCTCTTGAAAAATTGTCTTTAAAAATATCTGGGAAATGATTATTTCGAGGGAAATTGTTGGGGTGGAGCAATGGGATAGTGTTGCAACTGCAGAAGCACCTGTCCATTTTTTTGGTAATTGAAGTTATCAGAGGAACAGTAATAAATGAGCAATAGATAATTTACGATGAATATTTGACTGCAAATTGTGTCGTGTGAAAATTCGTTACCAAATGAATTCATTGTAGTTGTTGTTTTTTATTTTATTGTCATTCGAATGTTTTTTATCATGAATTGACAAGAGTACGTCATACGTTTTGCAGAGAATTAAATGGAGGAATTCCGAAATTCCTGTTCGATAATTCCATCCCTTGAAACTGGTTTTTTATACTCTGCAAGCTATCCTCGAGCGGAATTAATTGTTCCACTGATTCATTCGTTTCACTGATAATTACGATAAAGTAAGTTGTGAGATGGAATTTTCTCTGATTTGTTAATCTGAATGACAACAATCAGTCATTTTCTTCGATTGCGACTGCAGACGCACGTGTCCTGTTAAATTTTTCCATACGTGACGATTCAGACTCGGTTGAGACTAAACAAAAGTAATTTTTCTAAACCATTATTCCGCGATATTATTCAATGCGTGGAGATCCGACTCAAGTGACTAGTCACTTGCAGAGAAAATAAATGAGATTGGCAGACGTAACAGCGACATGAGTAAGCGTTTAACGTGAATGTGAACATCAATCCATTTATGTATGTACATTTTGATTTTTGGAGAAAAATAAAAATATCATTCAGTGCTCTCAACTTTATTCGCCACTTTGTAGGAAATATAGTGGATATTCTTTGAATTATTATATCAGATCTATGATTATAATGGGGAAGTATTGTATTCGTCAAATCCGAAATTTCGAATTTTTTGGGTCAGCGTAACTAATTTTTGTCTCAGGAGTTTGAATTTGCTATTTTTAGATTATGTTGGGGCAATGTTGGCTGCCAACATTGAGGTAATGTTGACTGCCAATGTTGGGGCAATGTTGACTGTCAACGGTGGGACAATGTCGGATGCCAATATTGAGCAATGTTGGAGCAATGCCGGCTGCCAACGTTGGCCCAATGTTGGGGCGATGCCGGATGCCAACGTTGGGCCAATGTTGTGGCAATGTCGGCTGCCAACGTTGGGCCAATATTAGGCCAATGTTGGCTGCCAACGTCGGGCCAATGTTGGCTGCCAATATTGGGGCAATGTTGGCTGTCAAAAAAAATTTTCATCGAAATTTTCAAAAGAAAATTTAATATTTGAAAAATAGTCTGAAAAATACTCCATTATGCATTTTTATATTGAATGGTTAGCAAAAAATATCAATTTTTCTTGTTTGTTATTTATTCAATCGAGACCCAAGAGTCGAGGTCAATTATACGGTCAAATCATATTACATAATACTCATATAGAACAAACATGCAGATATTTACAAACAACTCCAATTTAATGAAGTTCCACGTACGAAAAAATTGAAAAATTTGAGCCGAGCAAGTTCTATAGAAAATGTTTGAATAGAATAAGTTGTATAGAAAAATTGAATTCTATTCACTTTTTCAAAAAAATATTTCCTATTGAACATTTTAGTGGAATTGTCTAGCGAATTCGCTAGGTTTTTCTATTGAATTGCTTCGTGCGTGTTGTTTGAGGATATTCATTAATATCCCAAGTTGCTCTAGGAATTCTTTTTTGCCAACTCCGGAATTGATCCACAAATAGGAAGGAAATCGTTAACTTCCTCGCGGTGATCAATTTTTCCGCATTAATCATTTTCTAATAATGAATTCCGTTAAATCATTAGGAAAGAAAACCCCGACGCAATAATGACGCAACCCATGTCCATTGCGTCAATCGGGTTTATGAAATTCGGAAGCCATTGGAAATGGGTAAAAACTCGGATCAAACAGTAGGAAAGTGAGATCGTCGTTGTGACCACAACGCGGATTGATGAAGCAGAACTACGATACAAATACTTGAATGACGATGTGATTGGGATTATTATTCCTGCATTGATTTGCATTCACGTTAGCTGGGAGATTATTTCAAAAAGCTTCCTCGTTCTGTCGTTTCAAGTTCAAATGTTCCAGTGGAATAAGTGGACGCGTGACTTGACTTGAGAGACCGCGGGAGTGAAAAAAAAAACAATTACTTAAATGCGGGGAAACTGCGTCATGAATTCTCAGTCGAAAGGGGTTGAAAAAATGTGAAGGATGGCATGAAAAATTTGTTCTTTCTCTAGGGACTGGAAGAAACGAGTTGAAGGTGATCTGAGGAGGATAAATATTTTTTAGAAATGTCGCCGCCATCTTGCTTGGATACCCCCGCCCCTTGCCACCTGCCAGGGGCTTCAAATATGGCGGCGCTCCCATCTCGCATTTTTAAACATTTATGAAAATTATTTATCGTCTTCAGATTGCCCTCAACTTATTTCATCCGATTTCTATAGAATGAACAAATTTTTTAAACCATCTTTCAGATTTTTTCATCCCCGTTTGGCTGAGAATTCATGCCGCAAAATTTTCCATTATCATTATCATACTCTCATGGAATTTTTCAGTGACAAAAAAATGGATTTCAATTTTTCCACGGGCCAATGAAATTTATCATGGACGATATACATTCTCTCCAAGAATTTTCATGATCTACATTTCATGAAAAAACAATGGGATTATCAGCTTGACCAAGGAAACTAGTTCAATTGTCTCGATCTGTTAAGACCCGAGAAATTTTCTTAAATCAAGTTGAATTTATCTGGTGAGATCTGTCCACCGGGTAATCTTTCAATTACCACAGATTTCCGGTTTCGACAAAGACCACCCACAAACTTTTGTACTCTAGGGGACAGCTGTGTCCCGTGAACTCGTCTCTGTTGTGAAAATTCCGCGTACAAAAGTTCTGTGAGAAAACTTTAGCGCTACTGCACGTTTTTTTTAATAGAAAATGTACAATTGTAACTATTTAACAGAAAAAATCGCTAAAATTTCATTTTTCCGTACTTTCTTCTTCTATAGAAATTCCTCGACATGAATTTCCCCAGTTTTTTCTATTTTATTTTTCTTCTTTTTTTCACAAAAAAAATCAAGTAAAGAAAACTTGGAGCCGAGGAATTCCTGGAATAAATATTTCAATAGAACAAGTTCTACAGAAAAGTCTACTTCGATCGAATTTTTCTATAGAAATTTATATTGAAAAAAAAAACGCGCAGAATCGGCTGCAAAAAATAGAAACGTCAACAGAACTCCAATAGAATTTCCCTCAACAGTAATATTTTTTCGTTTCGAAACAGTTTCATCCCGGGAAATCCTCCAAATTTATAGCGCTAAAACTCGTGTCCTCCACCAGTACAAATGAGTCACCCACCGCGACAATTCGTTGAATGCTAATTTCAATAATCCACAAAGACACTTCTTTCATCCAATTCCCGGAACCGCACATTTAGGCCTTTTGTTTTCTCGTAAACGCCATCTCAACGCAAACTCACCGATTCCTTATCACCCATCCTATTCTTTATCCATTTTCCTCGTAACGAATGAAACGTGCGTACTTTATCAACCTGTCCTTTACCCATTAATATCCAACTCATCCCGCGAAATGTTGCTATTTGTTTATTTATCACTCGAATTTTCTAATGAAATCGTTGATTTTCCGAAGTGCGGGGAATTATCAATTAACTTCGGAGGAAAGTTAAAACGCGGGAGGAGGAAATAAACAGTGCGAGGCACAACTCATCGTCGCAGCGAATGTGAGTCATCAGTGGGCAATCCAGGCGAGACGGTGGATGATACTCACTCTCGGATCACTGCGGAATTCCGCGGGGATCTTCCATCTGGTCCATCGAGAGATGATTCGACATCTGGTCGACAGTTCTGTGAATGGAATGAGTGAATTCATTGAATATTCGAACTATTTATTTATTCATTTATTTATTCATTCATTCATTTATTTGTTTATTTATTTATTGTTTTTAAAGCCAATAACATAGATTATAATTACGGGGTTAAATTATTAAATACACAACCACTCATTTACACATACTTAATTGCAATGTATAATTAAATTACATATATATAGATGTATATAGGTGGTAGGTGAAGGTACAACTAGTTATTTGTGACATTGAAATTTCTTCATATCGCTGTGTGTTGTCGCTCTTCTTCGTAGGTATAGATAACGCTCTTTTGGGAAAGACCATGGAAAGGTGTGAGTAATCAGGTGATTAATAAAAATCATCATTCACTCGATAGTAGCTTTATTTTTTCGTTGTACTGTTTGTGGGAAGATTTGTGATTATTTAAAAAATTAAAATAAATAGATAATTGTTTAAATGAATCCAATTGGGATTTTTAATGTTCCTCCCGACGCCATCTTGACCGAGTTCAATCGTGAGATTGATTGCATTATTTGCTGTTGGAAAAATTGATCTTGAAGCCAATATTCGGGGAAAGGTAAAAACATTTAACGTTGGGGCAATGTTGGTTGCCAACGTTGGGATAATGGCTGCCAACGTTGGGGCAATGTTGGGGCAATATTGGCTGTCAACGTTGGCGCAATGTTGGCAGTCAACGTTGAGACAAAGTTGGGGCAATATTGGCTGCCAACATTGGGGCAATGTTGACTGTCACGTCGACGACGTCAACGTCGGGACCAAATTGGGACAATGTTGGGGCAATGTTGGCTGCCAACGTTGGGGCAATGTTGGCTGCCAATGTCGGGGCAGTGTTGGCTGTCAATGTTGGGAGCAAGTTGGGACAATGTTGGTGCAATATTGGCTGCCAAGGTTGGGGCAATGTTGGCTGCCAACGTTTAGATGATGGAGTTTTATTCATAGTTATTCAATGGAAATACCATTTTATTAATGATTTAATAAATAGTATTTGATCATATATTTTATCTCATCTTCTGTCTATAATCTTCACCTTCATTCCCCCTTAAAAAACACAAAAGCTGAAGAATTCTTGTTATTGAATTTAGCCACCACAAATCATATCCGTATTCAAGAATGAATCGTCTTTGCGGAAGCTCATGACTCACTCCCACGATTTTGGCGCTGAAAAATCATCTATTGTTTCAAACCACAACAATGGTATAAAGGGGTTGTCGGCGAGATGAAGAGAATTCTTAATCATTTCGCGATCGCGGAGATCATGCCTCGTTCTACTACGAGAAAATTCCTGTAAACGAATAATTCGTTCGAACACAATTAATGCGTTCAAATAGTCATCTTATCACTTTCTTCTATCGTATATCATTGATCGTTTCATATTCTTTTATTCAATTAATTTATATTTTGTCTAAATATACATTGTATATTATTTTATTTATTTTATTCATTTATTTATTATCGGCCCTTTAGGGTCATCGCCCTATGGCAGAGGGGGTTTAAATGGAAATACAAGAGCAAAAAAATATTGTTTGCATGTGAGAGTTACACAGTAATTACAATATAGGTTGTATACGAAAGTTAGAACTTAAGGCTATATGTTTTATATTTATTATTCTATTTACTGTTTCATGGTAGAAATAATAGGCGTGGATGGGGTAAAATGGACACTTGACTTTTTTTAAAATGTTCATGACGTCCTGAATTGTTCATGAAATGGAGTAATTTTGTTTTTCAATTGAAAGGACAATCATTCCTCTTTGAAAATTATTCTATGAATCAAAACAATAATTATTACTGTCGTCTTCATCTTAAAATTTTGAATTTTATTCATTGAATAGAAAAAAAAAATTGAGTTATCCCGGGACAATTTGTTTAGCAAATAAATAGTAAATAACCGCATTGAATCATGAAGTCAGATGCAGTCTCAGCATATTTGTACACTTTGCACTCACGGAATACTTGGGATGCAATTAGTTATCTCGAAATGCATGATCATCAAATTACCTTTAAGGCGAGTTATTCCACTTTCTTTATAATTGATAATAATTAATATTCTCAATCTCGACTTTTCTTGCAATGTTGATACAATTATTATTCATCGTCTTTCGGACATAAATTAATAATGGTTTTTCCATAATATCACACAGGAAAAAATTTCATAGAAAAACCTAGCGAATTTTATAGAATAGTATATTCTATTGAAGTTCTATTGAAGAGGAAAATGTTCTATAGAAACTATTTTAATTCATTAATTTAATTGTAATTTTTCCACTTTATTTTTCTTATTTTTTCATTTAAAGAAATCAAACAAAAAACTTGAAAAATTCGACCCGAATATTTCCAACGGAACATTTCTATTTAAAAAAATGGGATATATTATTTTAGAAAGATCAGTAGAAATTCAATAGAATTATCTATCGAATTGATCAGATTTTTCTGCGAAATTTTCTCGTCGGAAAGGAACATAATACGATACGTCCCGAAAATAATGATTCTTCATCAAGACAAATGCCCGGATGAATGAAGAATTCATCCCACAACGTGAATACATTCTGTAAAAGTACAAGTGAAATCCAAAAATAGCGAAAGAGATGTCTTTGACCACCGGAATAATGTATTCTCGGCGTTGCATCGCGAGGTCAATGCTACGACCAAAAATTCACTCGAAATTCCGTCGTCATTCGTCACGATTTTGTTCAATTAATTCTCTGATTTTTTAGTCTCGGGGAATCTCACGAGGGGAGGGAGCAGTATCAATTGATCAATTGTTTTTATAATCTAGTGGGAAAAGAAGGCAAATAATTATCATAAATGGGTGACGCGAGAGGGAATCATTCCAGTCACTGCGCTGAGTCACTTTGTACAAAGGACAAACTACTGTTGAACAAAAGAATGTAAAATTGATCAATCCTGGGCTGATGTAGATTCAATAACGAGTTTATTTCGCATTTTGTCGTTTGCGATTGTTCGATGGAAAAACAAAAATTATTGACAAATTATTGACTATTTTTTCTTCAGTGAAATGCTTTTCTACTTTTGCTGTCGAAAGCTCGAGCTTTCATGTGAGCCTCATTTGACCCCAAGTTTCAGGACATTTAACGATGATTTTGTTATTTAAACTTTGCAGATCTGAATTTGAATTTCGATATTGAATCGTTAGAAAACATTTCAAAAATCTAGATGAAAATTAGAAAGAAAAAAGTTTACTTTCAGAGGATAATTGATGAAGTCATTTAAAAATTGATATAAATAATTATCTTTTGGACACAAACTATTATGACTACTTCTGTGATAATTATGAGACCCAAGATCGATATTATGAGATTAAAAAACAATGATAAACTCGAAAAACGCACAAAAAATTGCAGAATTCATTGATAAAATTTTTTATGTTAAAAATATTGTCTTTTGGCTTTTGGAATTTTAGGGAAATTGTAGTAGAAAATGCAACAATTCCAGCAGAAATTACAATGCCTTGTTAAATTTTCTACAAGATTATTGTATTTTCTATTAAAATTCTGATGAAAATTCCTGGCACTGCGATTATGAGGAATTTTAATCATTTCAGTGGCTCATTCCGAGTGGAGCCCTACACTGCGGATCCAGTGGGAGATAATCTCCGAGAAATCGGTCCCAGCGGGACAGAGATGAGCCCTAGAAATTGGCAGAATAAATTCGCCATAAACTCGCGCCCTATCTTGACCATCGAAAAGTGACGAATCGGCAATAGAGTTGATGGATCTGTCCCTCGGAATGCAAAAGAAAAATGAGCTTTGGCGATGTAAATGCAATGATACTTATCGATGGAATGTAGATGGAACTGGAGAAAATAAAAGAAAATATCCGAAATGGAAGTAACAGTCGCATTAAGAAGTCTTGAATCATGAATATCCCCTCATCCAATGGAGCGATTCGGTCGAGAGAAATTTCATTCTGAAGCTTGAAAAAATTCGTTGGAATTTTCATGATTTCTTTCAACACATTTCTTTAAACGGTGTTTATAAATAAATAATTGAATCTTTAAACTTTCGCAAAACTAATTTTTTCAGGCATGAAATCGATTTCTGGCAAAATTCTGAAAATCGATAAATTTGTAACGATGATTTTTATAGTAGAAAATTGATTGTTCATAAATTATTTACAGAAAATCCTCGCAATTTTAAAAAATTGCAATTTTTTAAATTATTTCGTCAATCTTCCTCCAAAAGTAAACTGTCTAATTTTTTTTCAAATTTTTAAAATGATTTCCAACAGTTCAATATCGAGATTCAAATTCAGACTTGCAAAGTTTAAATAATAAAATCACTGTAAAATCTCCGGAAACTTACAGTGATGAAAAAAATAAAGAAAGACCTCGCGAAATCGTTAGAACATTCTATTGAATTTCTATTGACCTTTCTATTAGTTTTTGGCCGATTCTATTGCAAATGTTCAGTAGAAAAAGTCAATAGAATTCGATTTTTCTATCGATTCGATTTTTCTATTCGATTTTTCTTCGATTTTTCTAACGTATTCTATTGAGATATTTTCTATAGAATTTCGCCGGCCCACATTTTCCAAGTTTTTTGTTTGATTGTTTGATTTTAATGAAAAGATGAGAAAAATACAAACTTGGAAAATTCCTGATTCTATAGAAATTCTATAGAGGTATTTTCTATAGAAATTCTATAGAAACGACATGAATACGAAAACGATAATATGAAATATGAAATGATATAGATCCAGTTTTTATAAAAAAAATCTATAGAAAATATCTCTATAGAATGTCCGGAGATTGTTGGGGGGATTCTATAGAGAAAATATCTCTGCAGAATTTCTGTAAAAAACTGGATCTATATCGTTTCATTAAAAAACTGATTAGAAAATACATCTGTAGATTTCCATCGAAATTCTATAGAAACAGAAGTTCTGCTGAAAAATCGAATTCTATTGATTTTTTCTATAGAATCTTTTTCACTCAACATTCCCACTGAAAAAGACACGCGGGTAACCTGTGGAATTGCTTCAATAGAATCGGCCAAAAACTAATAGAACGTCCAACAGAGATCCAATCGATTTTTCTAACGAATCTAGGTTCCATCATTTTTTTCGTGCGTTCAGGGTGAAATCGGGCTCAACCGAAAGCTCTGATGTTCGACTACAAAAGCGGCAAATCATTTCTCTGGAGAAAAAATCCGCAAAGTACTTGGCTATCCTCAAATAAGCAATCCCAAATTTTTACATAAATTTTTCTTTTCATACGAAGGACGTCTCCAGAGAAAAAAGTAGAGAAATGTCGCAACTCCATACGAAATGTTTCTAAACATGTGGCAGTGGGTCGTATAGGATGAAACCTATAGAAATCGTATAGAAATAATTTGTATAAAAAATATCTGTACAGAAATATCCGAATACCATAAACGAAAATCCTGTAGATATTCTATACACAATCCGTACAGAAAATTTCTGTACGATTTTTTCATAGGTGCCCTCCCCCAATATTTCCACAATCCGCCCGTAATTCAACAAAAGAGAATGCATCTGCATTGTCCCTCACACGCGATAGCCGACAATGAAACTATGAAAACGTTCATCCACGATTTTCCGGAAATGCGTCTATAGTTCAGGGTCACCAAAGCCTTGGGCCTCCCCCTCCTCCCCCCAAGGATCCACCGCATCACAATGCAATTAACCTGTGGGTAAACTAATCATCACCTCCAGGTAATTGACCCCAATCACACAAACGTGTGGTTTTCATTCGAAGTGATATAAAACGTCCTGATCAGACTGTCCTCAGTCATCGGGACGTAGGAAGTGGAGACCACAGTATTAACGCGAAAGACGGGTGGGAGGGGTCAATAAAAGACTCGTTGCTGTACCGATAGTGAATCAGAGTGGCGGTTGACTCCGGTCTCAGCACGCGGAAGACCGAGCGCACCTCTCCGTTCTCCCCTCATTCTCGATCAAACAAACGGAGCGAAAATTAATCTCCAAATTTCCGATGTTCATTCATCGATTGTCTCCAGTTGCCCGCGCCTTGTCGCCGAGTTGTCATTGATTTTTCGTTTCGCGAGGGTTTTTTTTTTCAAATAAATTTCCGGGAAAAATTGATTCAACGCGAGATTAGGGAAAGAGTGATCCAAGTCGGACGATAACGCGCCCGTGGAAATTTTCAAATCGATAGTGTCGTGGCAACGATGTTGTCCTGACCCGCTAGAGGCCAGGAAGAGTTGAACTTGCAGGCGAGGAATTCCCCATTTCTGCCAGTACTGGAGATTGAAACTGCCCGGGAGGCGAGGGGGACTTGAAGTTCTCAATTGTTACTGTGATTCAGTGAATAATAAGTTGGTTATTATGGAGATTGGGGGAACGAGGGGGAGAGGGGCTGGGGGATGGAGTTCTGTGCTTCATGTTGCGTTTCTCGTTGTTGTGATATGCGTGGAAACGCGGAATGCTGTACCACTCGTGTCCGAGAATGGGGCTATGGTGAGATGTCTTCTTCTTTTTATATTTTTGGATTTTTAATGCGGCGGGGGGCTGCGGATTTCAAGGGAATGACGAGTAAACATTTAATAGATAAACTTGGCGAATTCGGGAGGAAATTCTATTGGGATTCTCGAGAAATTCTATTGGGAGTTAATTAAAATTGAAATGCCACTTGCTTTTTGCGCGGATTCTATGAGATTTCTAGTAGAAGAAAGTCAGCAGATTTCGATTTTTCTGTATGAATATGTTGGGTTTTTTTCTGTAATGCTTGAGCATGAATTTTCCAAGTTTTTTCACTCGGATCCTGGAATGCAAGGCAAAACAAAAACAGCGGGAAAAACTTGGAAAATTCGTGTTCAATAATTGACAGGAAAATCTGGAGAGAAAAATTTTAATGGAAAAAAGAAAATCTATTGGCTTTTTGCTGTTAAATATGTGATAGAATCTGCGTAGAAAACAAACAAAATTTTGACTTCCCGCAGAATTTATGGAGAATGCCAATAGGATTTTCTAGCGAATTCGTTTTCTATTAAATTTTTTCATACGTGAAAACACTTCGTTCTGACGTTTTTGCTTCCGAATGAAACCTTTGTTGTCTTTTGAATTCAAGTTTTGGATTTTTTGTGTGATATCGACAGAGAATGATCCAAAAAGTCCGAAAATGTGCGCCAGGGAATGAATGGAATCGAATCTTTTCATTTCAAATGTAGGTATTGTTGAGCCCCATCGATCGCCATTAATTAAAATTTAATTCATCGACTAGTTTTTTAATTTTCGAATTTTTTCGAAAATCGGTTGTCCCACGATAATTAAAAACATGTTCTGAATTGATTGAATGATGGCTTAAAGAATTTGTTTGGATGTCCTTTTGACCGAGTTCGAAGATAAAGGCGATAGCAATAATCGTTATTTTGATTTATTTGGAAAATTGCAAAAATTTTGGATTTTTTGAAAATCAGAATTCCGGGGATATCTTTGAATATCGTGCTTTAAATTAATTCAATCATAGCTTAAAATGCTTGTTTCAATGCCATTAAGCCGAAGTTGGAAGAAGATTACGATAGCTGTATTGGTTGGTTTGATTTTTATGATGATTGTTGAAAATTTCGAATTTGTCATGAATTTCCCTGAAAGTGAGCTTTCCGATGGTTTCTTCAAATGTGACGTTTCAACTTCATCCAAGTATCTGTAAATAAAATTTTTCTATTAACATTTCAGTAGCGAAGCGGTAAACCGGGTTAAGTCGATTTTTACTATTGGCTAGTTTTTGACGAATATCTCGGAATCTAAAAGAGATAGAAAGATTTTTGTCATGACCTTTTTTGTAGAGCCAATAGAGCGTTATAAAAAAAGTCATGAGAAAAATTTTGCTATCTCTCTTAGATTCCGAGATATTCAGCAAAAACTAGCTAATAGTCAAAATCGACTTAACTCGGTTTACCGCTTCACTACTGATTTTATCAAAGGGCTGAGGGGAAAGATAGAACAGTAAAAAAGACAATCGGTTGTATAGAAGAAAGGGATAATAAGAATAATGATGATGATAACCTTCAACTAAGTTGAAAATCTGACAAAATTAGCAAACAGAAATCTTATGCAATTTTAGGAAATGAAATAAACAATGAGTTATAGATGATAGAAGGAAATTCACTCGGTTGTACAATTTATTTCATTCAAAATTTAATTCATTAATTTAATTCAATTGAATCAATGAGTTCATAAAACTTTCCTCTAAGAATTGAATAAAATTCACGACTTTATGTCGTAATTCAGTGATATTCAGGATGAAATAATTTCTATCGTGTAGATAATAAATTATGCATCAAGATCAAACGGAATCTTGAATATCTCAAACGTCGTTACGTGCGTGATACTTTTTACATCATGACGAACGACATTTTCAATGTCTCAGGAAAGTTTAGCAGCTTGTTTATCGATGATTACTCTGAAGCTACCGATGACTCAGTCAAGTGCACAATTTAAATCATGTGCTCAGTGTATTTGTTCACCTGTCGATGCAATTTTCATTGAGCCGGAAGTCACTTAAATAAATTAAACGAATAGATGAATCAATGAAATGGCGTCTTCGTATCACATTGAAATCAATGATGATGTGATTCCTAGTTTTTACTCGTCGTTTCAGGACAGTTTACGAAATTACATATTTTTTCGCTTCAAAATCTCGTAATATCTAGTTTCGTATCGACGTCTCGGAAATTTTAGTGACTCCTTTCTTGATGATCATCCTCGACCTACCGATGATTCAGTCTCATCGGCAATTTATCGCATTCCAAATTGATGAAAAGAATGAATGTTCATTATAACCCCAACACAAACTGATGCTATAGTCACACGTAGAGATGATCTCAATAGATAACTGGTTAAAAGTGAAATTATAAGATAAAGCGTGTTTCGTGACGGCGGGAATGAGCCTCTGAAATACAGCAGTTGACCTCAGTAACGTTGATCCTCTCAAAAAAAAAAACAACTAATTTATGACGGAAAAAACATAATGACTGTTCATGTGAGACAAAGAGCAATTTTCTAATTGCGTGGCCTTCGCAGATTGTCTTTGTCAAGCGCGTTGAGCATTTCTACGTAAATTTACGAGAGATGAAAGAGGCATTGGAGAACATTCGGGGTCTCATGGGCCGAAATATTGTATAGGAAATTCTATTGCATTTCTGTTGAACTTCTATTGAAAATTCTATTAGTTTGTAGACGATTCTATTGAAGAATTCCACAGCTTCAGGGGGTTTTTTCAATCGAAAATGTCCAATAGCAACTATTCTGCGGAACAAAAAACTGTGCAATTTAATTTTTCTAGTGAGACATTTCTATAGCAATTTCTCGAAATAAATTTCCTGAGTTTTTTTTCACTCTGTTTTTTGCTGAGAAATTTCTATAGAAAAATCGAATTCCATCTTTCCATCTTATATAACTTTTTCTATTGAGACATCTCCTACAGGAATTCCTCGGCATGAATTTTCCGAGTTCTTGCACTCTATTCATCTTCTCTCTTCGTGAAAATGAAAGAAAAACAAAATAAGAAAATTTGACCTGAGGAATTTCTATAGAAAATATCTCAGTCGAATAATTCAATAGAATTTTTTGAAATTTGTATCCTAGGAAATGGTTATTTTTTTTCTATTGAGACATTTCTATAGCAATTTTTCGAAATGGATTTCCTGCGTTTTTTTTTTCACTCTGTTTTTCGCGTCTTTTGATTGAAGAAATTGAAGAATAAACTTGAAAAATTTGAGCCGAGAAATTTCTATAGAAAAATCGAATTTCATTAATTTTTACGATAGAGTATTTTCTATTAAATATTTCTATCGAGGAATTCCGCAGTTTTAGAATTCCATCTTTCTATATAAATTTTCTATTGAGACATCTTCTACAGGAATTCCTCGGGATGAATTTTCCGAGTTCTTGCACTCTATTCATCTTCTCTCTTCGTGAAAATAAAATAAAAACAAAATAAAAAAATTTGACCTGAGGAATTTCTATAGAAAATATGTCAATCGAATAATTCAATAGAATTTTTTGAAATCTTTTTGCAATTGCTTATATCAATTTAGCCAAGATGTATGGTAATAGTTCTCCCACCCGCTATGAATCCTCATTGTATCCTAGGAAATGGTTAATAATGTATGGGCTGAATGCGGAAATAGTGAAATAAAACCACGGCTGAGAGAGGTTGACCTTCGCTGTTGCGGATCCCCAGTCTGTACACGAATTCATCGGCATTGAAATAGTGAAATTAATCAGACGCAGATAATGGCATCAATGCAGATACATCTTTTTCTCGATTCGTGTCGTTGTTACATGATTTGAGATTCAATGAATTCGCGTCAGAACGAGCAGCGGGATCCGGTTTTCAACGGAGGAACAGGGATTTAAAGTGAAACTAATATCACTTTACTCGTTCATTCATTCATCGATTTCCTTTGATTTTGTAATGAAAAAGAGAGAAAAAACTGTACAACTTATTCTGCTGAGATGTTCTCTATAGAAATTCCTGAGCTCAAATTTTCCAAGTTTTTTCCATTTTTTTTCACGAAAAGAGAAAAAGAATAGAGTGGAAAAGTTAAGAAAATTCATGTCGAAGGATTCCTATAGAAGATATTTCAATAGAATAAGCTGAGTATAAAAATGGAATTGTACGGATTTTTTCTATGAAATAAATTCTATTGGATATTTTCTGCAATAAAATGTGTAGCAAACCGTGGAATTCTTCAATAGAAATTTTCTGTTGAACTTTCTATTAGTTTTTGGCCGATTCTATCGAGCAATTCCGCAATTTCCTGGCGTCGTTTTTCCAATAGAAATGCTCAATGGGAAATATTCTATAGAAAAATATCGAAAATGTTCTATAGAAAAATTCTACGGAAAATCAACAGCATTTGATTCTTCTGTACGACTTATTCTATTGAGACATTTTCTATAGAAATTCCACATCTAAAATTTTTCAATAGAAAACATTCAATAGAAAAAGTCAACAGAATTCGATTTTTCTATAACTCATTCTTTTCACATATTTTCTATGGAATTTGCTCCACTCAAATTTTCAAAGTTGTTTTCATTATATTTTTCTTTTCTATAAAATTCTTCTATAAAAAATTCTATAGAAAATATCTCAATAGAATAAGTTATACAGAAAAACTGAATTCTATTGACATTTTCTACTGAATATTTTCTACTGAACATTTCAATACAGTAGCGAAGCGGTAAACCGGGTTAAGTCGATTTTTACTATTGGCTAGTTTTTGACGAATATCTCGGAATCTAGAAGAGATAGAAAGATTTTTGTCATGACCTTTTTGGTAGAGCCAATAGAGCGTTATAAAAAAAGTCATGAGGAAAATTTTGCTATCTCTCTTAGATTCTGAGATATTCAGCAAAAACTAGCTAATAGTCAAAATCGACTTAACTCGGTTTACCGCTTCACTACTGAATAGAATCGGCCAAAAACTAATAGAGCAGTTCAATAGAAATTCAATAGAATTTTCTAACGAATTCGATAGGTTTTTCTATGAAATTTTTTCGTCCGTGAATTCCCCACCGAATTCACCCGATTTTCCCATAAAATTCTTCGTACACGGGCAATGTGACTGACCGATCAAACGAAAAGTCTAGTAATAATTAACGTGTGAACTGGAATCGATGATTCAGCCGACAGTCGGGGTATACGCACTCGATTTATGTACATATGCTCCACTACTTCCGGCCGTCGTTGAATCAGCATTTTTCGCACCAATGAGTGACTCACACTCGTCGGAGTGACCTTTCCTCATGCGTATTTTTTATCCCGCGGGCATGATGCTGGGACAGCTCCCCCCAGTTTCGGGTGCTCCGTATTCTCCGCAAAAAATACAGCTCTGGGAAACATAATTTTTATTCTGAATCCGTTGCAGGCGTCGAGGGCTGCGGGCAAATGGCGCAACGATTTTTATCATCTGGGCAAACATTTTGGGGTGCTTGAGAGCGAACAATAAAGCATATCTTTAAGACCGGTGCAGTGAACAAGTCTTGACCTTGTCCTTGGAGAGGTCTTTGTCGATTCGAAGCCATCGGTATTCCACACCCTCACACACGCCTCTCGACGCGACGCGAATACAAAGGGTAATGTGTGGCTTTGTGTTCGCCACACGCATCACAGTCCGGCATGTGCGATCACGAGAGATCAGGAGTCTTGTTCGTTAGATGAGGTCCAAATCCTTTTTACCAGTGGGGATTTACGCACTCTGGTTGATGGGTTTGGGGGGCGGGTTCGTCATCCCTGCGCGGGGAAAATTGTTTCGTGAAATGTTGGTGAAATATACCAACTAGTTTTTTTTTAAATTGCACAGTCAAAAATATCTGAATTTCACACATCTTTCGCAGACTTTGTGCACTATCCGCCTCTTGAGCCAATTATTTCGTTGCTGTCGAAAGCAGAACAATTATTCATGTTTGAGACTTTCGAATTTGAACCCAACGAATTTTTTTTTGCAATTTTCAACTATTTTGTTGGCCCAAACAAGACTTGTTTGACAACGTGTTTGTTTTTCCCTCAGTGTAGAATTCAATTTTTCTGTGAAACTCATTCTATTGAGATATTTTCTGTAGAAATTCCGCGGCTGAAATTTTCCAAGCTTTTTGTTTTCTTTTTAAATGAAAATAGAAGGAGCGTAGAGTGGAAAACACTCGGAAAATTGATGTAGAAAAATTTCTGTAGAAAACGTCTCAATAGAAAAAGTTGTATAGAAAGATGATATAATAATGATTTTTTCTATAAAATACACGCTCAGACCAAAAACTGATTCAATTTCCGATGAAAGTTCAATGAAAATTCAATAGAATTTCCTACAAAATTCGCCGTGTGAAGTTTTTCGTTTTATTTTCATCCATTTCGACATGAGGCCGCAAAATCTGTAAAAATGAAAAAATCACACTCTTCATATTTCCGTTGCGAAATCAATTCCCCTCTGATGATGAACTCTTTCACACATGACATCGTCGTAGATTATATCAACTGATACACAAATACGCCTGATTAGATACCCCGATAACGCATTGTGAATGTCGGAGATAAGAAATTTCCGGAAAGCAGTGCATCGAGTCGCTGTATCATCGCCTAATTACGGACAGTACGTGTGTCATTCGTTTGATAATTATGCTAATTTCGTACGACTAGTTGGAACTAACGTGCGTTTTTCATGAGTACAATCGTCTTGCGTCGAATTTTTATGAAGTCCGCCTGACAAACAAAAGAGAATTTAATACCATTCTATGAAACATGAACAAACGAGTCATAATTGTCCAAATAATTTAGGGCAGAGGAAAATATAATAATTCTACTCTCTTAATATTGCGTTTACTGAGGTTTTCTTCGAACAAAGTTGATTAGAATTGATAGCTAGAATTATGAGATTGTCTCACATTTTTGACTTAAGGACAGGAGAATCTGAATGCAATATAGTGAAAATGATCGATTTTTTCACTTTGAACAAATAATATTAATATCTAAATACAAAATTTCTTGCGCTAGAGAAAGAAAATTCGAGTTTTTCTCGGATTTTTTCCTACGAATATCACTGCGATTGTCGACAGCGTACGGGGTCTCCCGATGAGTGACGTAATTAGCGCTGTCTCTGCATCTAATTGAGGTCAAGGAAGTCACTGAGGGTACCTTCGGCCCTATCGATCATCCGGAATTCGGTTGTGACCCAGTGAGAGTCCGACTTTCAGCCCAATTTCCAGAGTTGACTTCACCCTTTTTTTCGTGAAAATGTTCGTTATTGGTAGAGCTGGGCATTATTACAGTAACACTATTCGAACTATTTATATTTAAATTTGTCCATTAAAAATAGTTTCTGTTTACAATTCAGTAGTGAAGCGGTAAACCGGGTCAAGTCGATTTTGACTTTTGATCAGTTTTTGATGAATATCTCATGACCTAAGAGAGATAGCAAAATTTTTCTCATGACCTTTTTTGTAGAACCAATTAAGGGCTATAAAAAGGTCATGACAAAAATTTTTCTATCTCTTTTAGATTCCAAGATATCCGTCAAAAACTGGCCAATATTCAAAATCTACTTTACCCGGTTTACCGCTTCGCTACTGAATTTATGAAATGTTTATGAATTTAAAATATCCGTCAATTAGTTGATGAGAATTTTCTGAAATAATAAAATTTCATTGTTTAAAATGAAGTTATTCTATTGCAAATTGTGTAATTTTTGAATGGATATTCAACGAAAAAAAATAGATCTTTATTTGTTCTGCATAAATTTATTCTGTTGCGACTTCGTTAAAAATTCTTGGGCATGAATTTTCTCCTTCTTTCTTCAAGAGAATGAGTTGGGAAGAAAAATCAGACGATAAAAAACCGATTATGCACGTGATTAATAATTTATTGAGACTAGATAATCCGTTAGATTGCGGAAATCATAACTGATTGTTAGAACAGTTGTAACTGTTTCCCAATAATTTGAAATAGTTCACATTCAGACTGATGGTATCGGCACCTGTTGGATATCCGTGGGTGTTTCATTCATGATGATAATTACGGCAAGTTGCGGAGATTGGCGGCCGAATGATTCATCTTTACTCGGGAGTAATTCTGAGAATTGATTTTTTCACGTTTTCTGTTGAACACACATATGACAGGAGCGCCATAGCGAGATCGAAGGGAAATACGATATCGAATCGTTGATCATTTTTTAGATATTCTTGAGCCTTATTCATCGACACTAATTGAAATTGAATTGATACATTCATTTTCAGAATTTTGGAATTTTTTCGAAAATCGGTTGCCCCACGATAACTCAAAACTAGAGAAAAAAATTCCGAATGGTTTTTTTGCACATAATTTCCTCCTATCATGTATAATTCATTGTTTATTCCATTTTATTAAATTGAATAAGATATTATTAATTTTTCCTATTTTACTAAAGATGAAAGAAACGTGAAGTTGTTTTATATCGAAATATCTCGAAACTGCCTGACCGCTAATACTTAATTCTGATTGGTCAATATGTGACACGTAGTTATTCACAAAAAAAAAAAACGCCGCATTTTCAAATTCTTAGACATAATTTCAAATTCAGTAGTGAAGCGGTAAATCGAGTTAAGTCGATTTTGACTATTAGCCAGTTTTTGCTGAATATCTCGGAATCTAAGAGAGATAGCAAAATTTTTCTCATGATTTTTTTTATAACGCTCTATTAGCTCTACAAAAAAGGTCATGACAAAAATCTTTCTATCTCTTTTAGATTCCGAGATATTCGTCAAAAACTAGCCAATAGTAAAAAACGACTTAACCCGGTTAGACAAAAGCGATTTCCCACTTATATCCAATGAGAATACAAAGCTGAAAAATTATTCGAGGTATCGATCATCCAGCGGGGATTTCCACGAAATATTTAAGTAATTGCGGTAATATTTTCTGCAGGAAGTCGCCTGTTTTCACTATCCAAGGGCGCGTGATTGTTATCAAGAGATGATAAAATTGTGTAAATTTATTTTCGGATAGCAAGATATTGCGTCAAATCGTATCAGTGCGTTCAATGTTTCTATTTTTTATTTTCAGAGATACTTGTCGCAGTTTGGGTACTTGCCACCATCGAATCCCACCAGCAGTCATATTATAACTAAGGATACAATGTCCAAGGCGATTACGGAATTTCAATCGTTCGCGGGATTGAACGTCACAGGTAATAATGATTATCTACAATTCGATGTTTTTAATGGAAATTTGTACGATGATTTTACATCGCCTGACGATTTCTATAATTTCTCTAATATTTCTTGAACCTTGAAAATTTTGATGGAATCCTTTTTGCACAAAATTCTGAATTCTTTGGAATTCTTCAAAATTCTTTAAAATTCTTTATTGACACTGAGAAAATCTATAACGTTTAATTCAATCATTGAGGACTGTAAATGTCAATTGGAAATGCGAAATATGTTTTGTATTTTTAATGGAAATTTGTGCGATGATTTTACATCGCCTGACGATTTCTATAATTTCTCTAATATTTCTTGAACCTTGAATGTTTTTTTGGAATCCTTTTTGCATAAAATTCTGAATTCATTGGAATTCTTTAAAATTCTTTATTGACACTGAGAAAATCTATAACGTTTGATTCAATCATTGAGGACTGTAAATGTCAATTGGAAATGCGAAATATGTTTTGTATTTTTAATGGAAATTTGTGCGATGATTTTACATCGCCTGACGATTTCTATAATTTCTCTAATATTTCTTGAACCTTGAATGTTTTTTTGGAATCCTTTTTGCATAAAATTCTGAATTCTTTGGAATTCTTCAAAATTCTTTATTGACACTGAGAAAATTTATAACGTTTAATTAAATCATTGAGGACTGTAAATGTCAATTGGAAATGCAAAATGTGTTTTGTATTTTTGGGAATATATTAATTGTGCATGTAATTAATATATATAAAAAGTCTTAGCATAGAGCTTTTCTCTGGACGTTCGTGATAATCATTGAATTTCGAAAATATCGGATTCTTCTGGAGGGAGACCCCATCCTACTGCGGCATTAATGTGAAATATGGGCCAAGCTTGATGCATCGGTTGAGTTCATGCATCCGCTCGCATTGAATATTCATTCCCAAGTGGGACACTCGCCTAAGCTTGACCAAGTTTTCGCACAGGCCGTTAGAAAATTGCACGATTTAAGGACTACACTGAGAGAAAAACAATCACGTCGTCAAACAAGTCTTGTTTGGGCCATCAAAATCGCTAGTTGAAAATTGCCACAAAAGAATTTGTTCGGTGTGAATTTGAAAGTCTCAAACGTGAATAATTGCTCTGCTTTCGACAGCAATGAAATACATGGCTCAAGAGGTGGATAATTGTTTTTGGTGGCAAAAATAATTTTTCCTCAACAAAATTGACGGAAAATCCCAATCTCAATTAGATATATCAACGGAAGTGGTTGAAAACAATAAAATTTCAGTGAATAATTAGTTTCAGTTTAGTCACAGTTTATTTCGACAATGAAATAAATAAAAAATGCGCGATGAATGCGACAAGAGGCAAAAAGAATCATCAGCAATTTGATTCTGGCCTGGTAAATTTAGTTT
Source organism: Diachasma alloeum (assembly GCF_001412515.2). NCBI lineage: Eukaryota > Metazoa > Arthropoda > Insecta > Hymenoptera > Braconidae > Diachasma > Diachasma alloeum. The sequence continues at coordinate 966,007 of NW_021680376.1, forward strand.
CCCACAGGGAGATTCACGGGTGATTCATCCTTCAATGAAGTACACCATTCACTTAAAAGTGATTCAGCGGCTGCTGCCAGATATCCCACAAAGAGCACTCAATTAAAACCGAAAATATATTCATTATCACAGAGGAATAATGGCGATGGAGTGGAAATTGTGAGGGAGTATATCACAATGAGGAAGAAGTCCTGTTGGTCATAAACAGTTTACCGATGTCGTCAATAAAAACGACAGGATCAAATGGTGCTGATGGAAAAAAACAATGGCACGATGGTAGAAGGCCAGAGCAGATGATTTCCGCGTGGAATTGTTATTTCTCGTCATTTCAACAGATATAATTATGCAATGATTATTGGATATCTCAATAAATCCACGGACATTCAGATATACTCATCCGTTACCAATTGCACGCGAAGAGAGGAATCTCTTGACAAGTGGGAAATTGCTGTCGTTATAAAGTAGTCAATATATTTTTTTATGGCGATGTAGTTTAAATTGAATTCTATGATTTATTGAATTCAACATTACGCCAACGTTGGCAGCCAATATTGTCCCGACGTTGACACCCATATTGCCCCAATATTTTGCCAACATTGTCCCGACGTTGGCAGCCAACATTTCCCCGGCGTTGATAGCCAACATTGTGCCAACATTGGGACCCAACACTGGCCCAACACTGTCCCGACGTCGGTAGCCAACATTGTGCCGACATTGCCCCGACGTTGATTTTTTTCACTTTTCCCTGAATATTAGGTTCAAAAAAATTGTTTTCAACAGATAATACAATCAATCTCATGATCGCACTCGGTCGAGATGGCGCTGGGAAGAATATTTTAAATCCCAATTGGATTCATCTAAATGAAAAAACCGCAGAAATTCTTTTAAAAAAATTATGATGATTAAATGAAAATATTCAAAAAGTATTGATTAACTTTTATTTCCTCGAAAAAAATTTCCACAAAAAATATTGTCTTTTCGAGAATAAAACTGAATCAACTGAAAAAAAATACAAGCCAGATGATCAATACTGCTTGAAACTATTGCGTGACCCACGTGAAAATGGAATGCGTTTTACCCAGTAAATCCCTCATGTAGTGGTCAGCAGGAAGTTCGGTGGTATACGAAAATCGTTCAGTGTTTATTATGTCTACATGTTGCTACACGCGAGCAGCACACCCGAACGTTTATTCCACGTGTACGTGGAGGGATACTCATCTACATGATGCTCGTAACTGACAGAAGTCAGACGGGAATAAGTTCAAGGATCAATAGCAACATTTAAAATCTCGAGAGCTTATTTTATTGATTGACATTCAACGGCTCTTGCTTATTTTCTTTTTCATTATTTCAGGTTTCTTGGATAACGAGACCGTTGCCCTCATGTCGGCCCCCAGATGCGGGGTGAAGGACAAAGTTGGGGCGAGCTCTGATGGGAGATCGAAGCGTTATGCTCTTCAAGGTGTGTTTCAGGGAAAATTAATTTTTTTTTCATTTTAGCTACGATTTATTCATCTCTGATTTAAGAAGCTTCGGTAGTAAATTTTGCGCCGTGAATTCCCAGCGAAAAGAGGATGAAAAAATCTGACGGATTGCGCGAAAAATTTGTTCTCTTTCTAGGATCTGGATGAAGCGAGTTGAAAATAATGTGAAGAAGATAAATAATTTTGAGAAGTGTTCAAAAGTACGAGGTGGTTGGCAGGCGAGGACGCCGCCATCTTGCGCAAGCGGCTTCGAAGATGGCGGCGCTCCACCTCGTACTTTTAAACATATTTTAAAATTATTTATCCTCTTCAAATCACCCTCAACTCACTTCATCCGGTTTCTATAGGTTGAACAAATTTTTTAAGCCACCTTTTAAATTTTTCCACTCCCTTTCAGCTTCATTTCCCTTTCAAATTCATGGCGCAACGTTTTCTGCGCATTTCGGGAGCTTTTTTTTCCCCCTCATGACTTCTTAATGCGTTGTAGTACCGATCAAAATCGCAGTTCGGATAAAAACTTATTTCAGTAGCGAAGTGATGAAACGGTTCAATTCGACTGATCTCCCAGTTGAGTTTTTGAGGAATATCTCCAAATCTAAGGGAGATAGCGAAATTATCGTAATCACATTTGTTGCAGCTCTCAATCGGCTCTACAAAAAAGTTCATTATAAAAATTTTGCTATCTCCCTTAGATTCCAAGATATTCATTGAAAACTTGCCAATAATCAAAATTGACAAACCGTTTTACCACTTCGCTACTGATTTATAAAATGCTGAGGACTCAACGTCCGATGAAATTGAAATGGGCTTCAAAGGGGATAATGATTGTATCCGATAATCTGATTTTTTGTCATTCACCTGATTTTGTTATTGAATGCCAGACCCACGTAACAACTCTTCATCCAGTTTATTCAAGCGCAACGCTCGGACTATTTCGTCGTGGTAATGCGAACAAAATCATTCAAACTCTAGTTTCAAGCCTCTGCGGGTTTTTAAGTTCATGCCTTCTGTCTTGTGGAAATCATTCCTGATAAGTCTCATGTATTTTTTGCTGCAACTTTATGTCTGGGGTGTTCACACTTGCCAATCAAGTGTGTCCAACGAAATTTCGAAAAGTATACGGTACAATAGCCAGCGCTTCTCACGGTTTTACACTGGATAACGCAGACCGCGAAGGTTTATGTAACTCGAGCGGGCGTGTTATGAACATGTACCTCGATAATTACTGATGATCGGTACTCAGTGGGTAAGCCGTAGGTGGCATGGAGTTGCATAAATGGTGAATCGAGGCACGCGAGCTAATGGGTGTCCTCTCCGAGCCGGAACACAGAGTGGAAATAATAACCGAGGATGAAATGCATTTTTAGGGAAATTGTGCAGAAATGCGATGAGAACAAGTGGGCAATTGCACTTGTATTGCATATAGTATAGCTATTTTTGCCAATAAATTAGCAATTTGCTTCCGAATTGTTATTTTGCATATCATTTCCTTCTATCATGTATAATTCATTGTTTACTTCATTTTATTAAATTGAGTAAGATTTCTTTTTGAATAATTTTGTCAGGTTTTCAACTTAGTTGAATGTTATCATCATCATTATTCTTATTATTCCTTTCTTCTATACAACCGATTGTCTTTTTTACTGTTCTATCTCTCCCCTCAGCCCTTCGATAAAATGTTAATAGAAAAATTTTATTTACACATACTTGAATGAATTTGGAACGTCACATTTGGAGAAAGTATCGGAAAGCTCACTTTCAGGGAAATTCATGAAAAATTCGAAATTTTCAACGATCGTCGTAAAAATCAAATCGTAATCATCTTTTAACTTCGACTTAATGGCATTGAAACAAACATTTTAAGCTATGATTGAATTCATTTGAAGCATGATATTCAAAGATATCCCCGGAATTCTGATTTTCAAAAAATACAAAATTTTTGCAATTTTCCAAATAAATCAAAATAACGATTATTGCTATCGCCTTCATCTTCGAACTCGGTCAAAAGGACATCCAAACAAATTTTTTAAGCCACCATTCAATCAATTCAGAACATTTTTTTTTAGTTATCGCGGGACAACCGATTTCCGAAAAAAATCGAAAATTAAAAAAACTAATCGATGAATTAAATTTTAATTAATGGCGATCGATAGGGCTCATCAATACCTACATTTGAAGAAAAAGATTCAATTCCATCCATTCATTAGCGAACAACTGAAGAAAAATTTTGTTACATCCGCACACACATACACTCACACGTACGGACGATCTCTGAAAATTGCATTTTCGGACTTTTTGGGTCAGAGTGGGTAGATATGACAAAAAATCCAAAACTTAAATTTGAACGATTTCATTGAAGGTTTCATTGATAAATCTCTTTATATTATAAAAATCAAAATCTGGTGATGAAAATTTGGTACTCGAAATTAAGATTACAAAATTAAGGGTCACAAGGGCCAAAATAACGTCATGAGGGTCAGAATCAGGGTCGCGAGGACTATAATGAGGGTCTCGAGGATCCGATTAAGGGTTACAAGGGTCCGAATAATAATTATGAAGGTCATGTGTGGGTCATCTGGGGATTGGCGAGCGGAGCGAGCCAATAAGTAAACAAAAACATGCACATTTTCCCCGCTACTTTCAGGCTCCAGATGGCGAGTGAAGAAACTCACCTACAAAATAACAAAATATCCGCGATTACTGGAGAAGGCCGCAGTAGATAAGGACATTGGCCGAGCATTTGCGGTCTGGTCGGAGTACACGGATCTGACATTCACTCAGAAGAGATCGGGACAGGTGCACATTGAGATTAGATTCGAGAGAGGAGAGCACGGGGACGGCGATCCCTTCGACGGACCCGGGGGCACTCTTGCTCACGCCTATTTCCCGGTGTACGGGGGTGATGCCCACTTCGACGACTCCGAGCATTGGACGGTCAACAGCTATCGCGGCACTAATCTCTTTCAAGTTGCTGCTCACGAATTTGGGCATTCGCTGGGACTGAGCCACAGCGATATCAAGTCTGCGTTGATGGCGCCCTTCTACAGGGGATATGATCCCAATTTTATGCTCGATAGCGATGACATTCAAGGAATTCAGGTAAATGCGGACGAAAGAATCTCCTTTGGATTTCTACACTGAGAGAAATTTCAATGGGAATTTTAACTACAAGGGAATTGTCAAAGAAATTATATTTACAGTAACAATAAACTTTGTGGATTAAACTAGGACTCATCGCTCGATTTACTATGTCAAATAGTGTCATCAACATTATGATGTAATTTTCACTTTACCGTAACTATTATTTTTTTGACAATTCCCTTGTAGTTGAAATTACCATTGAAATTTCTCTCAGTGTATTGAAAATTCTATTAGTTTTTTT
>NW_021680376.1:971047-1055920 GCF_001412515.2 Diachasma alloeum
AATGTTCGATAGAAAATATTCAGTAGAAAAAGTCAATAGAATTCAAGTTTTCTATATAACTTATTGAGGTATTTTCTGTAGAATTTCCTCGGCTCAAATTTTCCAAGTTTTTTCGTTTAATTTTCTTGATGAGAAGAAAAGAAAAATAGAGTGAAAAAAACTTGGAAAATTTGAGTCGAGCAAATTCTATAGAGAATATATGAAAAGAATGCTATTGGAGAATTTCATCGTTCTACTGCGCGTTTTTTTCGTAGAAAATCCCCAATAGAAACTATTTTATAGAAAAAATGAGGGGAATTTCATCTTTCTACACTTTTTCTATTGAGAAATTCTTTGTGGGAATTTCTCGACATGAATTCTCCAGTTTTTTTTCCCTCTGAGAATGCTATAAAGAAAATGATATAAATTTCAATAAAAATTGAAAAAGTAAACAAATTCAATTTCAATAGAATGTTTTTCTGAATCGATTCGATTTTGCACTGAAGTTTTTCGCACGAATTGATTCGTATAGGCGCTGTATGGAGCTAGAACGACAGAAACTGAGGGTAAAGATCCGCATGTTCACCACAAGACGACTGTAGCACCGACAGGAGAGGAAGATCCAGAGCTCTGCTCAGATCCTAAAGTAGACGCTATGTTCAATTCCGCTGAAGGCAACACATACGTCTTCAAGGGTAAATACATCACTTTAACGGGATTGACGGAATGATTTGTCGATTATGCTCATGTGTTGTTTCCACTCAGGTGATCATTACTGGAAGCTGACAGCGGATGGTGTGGCCAGTGGGTATCCCAGGCTGATCGCCAACTCTTGGAGGGGACTGCCTGGAGATATCGATGCGGCTTTCACGTACAAGAACGGAAAAACTTACTTTTTCAAGGTATGAACAACAAGTGGAATTTTACAGATATTTCATTCACTTTTCGCCGATTCCTATTGGACATTTCGCGTGTCGGCCTGCTCATTATGCCATTTTTCTTGTCAAATTAGGTATTCCCTTCTTCAATCAACTGTTCATAATCATTCTCATTGGAAAAAGCAATACGACCGATGAGTATCACACGCCCCAATTTATCAGCTGTTAAATTTTCATGTTACAATAAATGATTTGCGAATGTTCTTGTTCCTACGCTCACTGAATAAGACTTTAATCATAATTACAATTCAGTAGCGAAGCGGTAAACCAGGTTAAGTCGATTTTTACTATTGGCTAGTTTTTGACGAATATCTCGGAATCTAAAAGAGATAGAAAGATTTTTGTCATGACCTTTTTTGTAGAGCCAATAGAGCGCTATAAAAAAAGTCGTGAGAAAAATTTTGCTATCTCTCTTAGATTCCGAGATATTCAGCAAAAACTAGCTAATAGTCAAAATCGACTTAACTCGGTTTACCGCTTCACTACTGAATTCGGTTCATTCTAGAACACACTTTAGAGTGTGAATTTCTGGGATTCAATGTTTGTTGATACTCTGGTAAAAGTGCGTGGCCACACTGTTATCAATTTTTAGTTTGTTCACACGGTAATTCAATTAATCTGTTGTTCATCTCGTCAATATAATTCCGTGCTTGAAATATTGTCATCTCGTGTTATCAGCACCAAATTAAAAATTAAAACTTCATTTGGAATATTGAGTCACAGCTTCTTTTTATTCATATCAGAAATTTTGTAGTTGGATATTAATATTATTTGTTCAAAGTGAAAAAATCGATCATCATTTTCACTATATTGCATTCAGATTCTCCTATCCTTAACGTCGAAAATGTGAGATAATCCCATAATTCTAGCTATCAATTCTAGTCAACTTTGTTCGAAGAAAACCTCAGTAAACGGAATATTAAGAGAGTAGAATTATTCTATTTTCCTCTGACCTAAATAGTTTGGACAATTATGATTCGTTCATTCATGTTTCATAGAATGGTATTCAATTCTCTTTTGTCGCTTGATCAACTGATTAACGATTTCCCCCAGGGCTCCAAATACTGGAGATACGTTGGCAAGAGGATGGACGGTGACTATCCAAAAGACATAAGCGAGGGATTCACGGGAATCCCCGATAACATCGACGCAGCGACAGTCTGGACCGGAAACGGAAAAATCTACTTCTACAAAGGCACTAAGTTCTGGAGGTTCGATCCCTCCCAGAGGCCCCCAGTGAAGAGCACGTATCCAAAGCTCATATCGAACTGGGAGGGACTGCCCAACAATCTCGACGCAGCCCTCACCTACCACGGTTTCACGTACTTCTTCAAGGACAAGGCGTACTACCGGTTTAATGACCGAACGTTTTCGGTAAATTGCTTCAATACATTTTCATTAGCGTTTCAGTGCGCTCCATGATACACCACCGTATGCGGTGCATGCCCTTTTTTCTTAAGGATATCCAAGAATCTTTCAGTTTGGTACAGTATACTATAGATTCAACCATTTTCAATCATCAAATTTGTTAGTTAAATCGCGTGAGAAAAATTTGGAAAAATCATGAATATTCAGCGTCACTAAAATTACATTTTGCACAGAATTATTTTTTTAAACATTCGTTGTTTACAATTAAATGATTGAATTTGTTTAAACTTTCGGAAACCCCATTTTTTAGTAAAGTGGTTTAGGTCGATTTTGACAACTGACTGGTTTTTAGTGAATATCTCGGAATCTAAGGGAGATAGCTAAATTTTTGTCTGGACCTTTCTTGTAGCACTCAATTTGCTCTAGAAAAAAGATTCTGACGAAAATTTCACTGTCTCCTTTAGATTCGGAGATATTCTTCAAAAACTCAACTAAGAGATGAGTCGACTTAAACCGTTTTACCTCTTCGTTACTGAATTCTGTTAGAATTCTATTGAAGTTCTATTGTAATTCTATTGGAAAATTCTGTTGGGTGATTGGTAATTGAGTCAATTGGTAATTAACCTTGTGATTGGTTAATGGTCTCCAGGTGGATGTCGCTGATCCTGCCTTCCCAAGGACGACTGCTTACTGGTGGTTCGGCTGCAGATCAGCGAGTCGGGGTACGCTAGGTAATATGGAATGGAAGAATAGTTATCCATGTTGGTCAGGCAATCTGGAGGAACACGGCGACGACCTCAATCACGACGATGTTGACGACATCATTTTAGATGCAGGTACTTGACGAATACGTCCATTTACCCCGTGAAAATAAATATGAGAGGCGAAATCAGTGAGAGGTATCACTCGTGCAAAATCACGCCTGAAATTTCCATTCTCATTAAGATTGAACACGATTTTCTTCGACTAATAGAGGAATTACGCGATTTTTTTCTATTTATCGAAATGATAAATTGCGAAAAGCGCAAGAAAAATATTCAATACTTATTGTTTCATTCTGAAAAATCAGTGAAGATCAAGAAATTCGAAATGACAAATTCGCGTTACATATTTTGCATTCAATTTTCATATTCAGCAATTGAAAAAATCATTTGAAATTATCATTCTGATTTAGAGATTGAAAACGATTTTTTTATTTTTTATTTTTTTTATAACAAAATTATAAAATACGAAAACTGCATGAAAAACATTAGATACTTATTATTTCATTGTGATTCAAACATTGAAAATGATTTTCTTCGACTAATTGAGGAATTCCACGATTTTTTTCATTTAACAAAATTATAAAATATGAAAACTGCATGAAAAATATTAAATACTTATTATTTCATTCTGAAAAATCAGCGAAGATCAAGAAATTCGAAATGACAAATTCACGTCTTCAAAATGAAGAAGTTTGAAATAAAAATACGTGTCAAATATTTTGCATTCAATTTTCGTATTCAGCAATTTTAAAAAATCATGAAAAATTCCAATCGAAGGGAATGGAAAAGTCAGATGTTAACGGAAAAAAATATCCCCTAATCCCTTCTATATTTCCACGACTCGCATTCAGCGACAAACCAATGAAAGAACCATTAAAAAATCCCGGTAATACCTTTCGGAAATGATGCAACGTCCCCCGTGTGACTATTCAATGCTCCACGTAAACATTGAACGGATCGCCTCTAACAACCGCAGATTATTTCCGGTAATATATGAGGAGCGACATTATTTCGCTGGAAAACTGATATTTTTTCAAAGATAGCGATGTGAAAAATTATGGAACATTTGTTTGCTGAGTTGGAACAGGCGAGAGTGGAATGCAGTCGAGCGGTAGTAGAAACGATCTAGTTGTTGTCGGACATTATTCGAATTGTTTAGCACGTTATTTGAATTCCCAATTATTCAATTGCACGTATGAAAGAATTGTACAGAAAAACCTAGCGCATTCTTTAAGAAATTCTATTGAATTTCTGTTGGAAGTCTATGGGAATTCTGGTGGAGTTCTATTGGAAATCTATTCATTTTTATTTTTTCATTTCATTTTATTATTATTTTATCATTTTATTTCGATTTTAAAAATCTAATAAATTTTCATTTTTCTATAGAAAATTTTGGGAATTTTTTATAGTTTTTTCCGTTGTATTTTTATTTCTTTCTAATGAAAAAATTCAAGAAGAAAACACTTGGAAAATTCTTGTTCAAGAATTCCTTTAGAAATCATTTTAATAGAATGAATTATATCCACGTGAAAGTTATATAATTTCCAATAGAATTGACGCAAAATACAAAAAAAATAATGGAATTCTGATGGAACTCCAATAGAATTTTCTAATGAAGGCGTAAGGATTTTCTGTAGAATTATTTCATAGGCGAATTCGAGTCAAATGAAAAATTTTAATTGATAATTTTGGTTTTAAAAAGAATATTTATGATTGCAAAGTCGTTTTTGTAAGAAAGGTCGTCGCCATCGAATCCAGAATCAACCAGAGTAACTATAATCCTCAAAATTAATAGTTCTGTTTATTTCCTGTCACACTGGCATTTTTATTTTCTTCAACAATTCGGTTCTGGTTATTTTTTTTATTTCTCATTTAGGTTCTCTAATTTCTTTATTTAATGAATGTTCACTTCACCATGATCTAAATGTACGGAAACATTTCATTTAAAAATCTAGCGAATGTCCAATAGAAACTATTTTATAGAAAAAATCCGTAGAGTTTCATCTTGCTGTAGAACTTTTTCTATTGATACATTTTCTGTAGAAATTTCTCGATATGAATTTTCCAAGTTTTTTACACTCTACTTTTCTTCTCTTTTCATAAAACAATTAAACAAAAAAACTTGGAAAATTTGAGCAGAGGAATTTGTATAGAAAATATCTCAATAGAATGAGTTGTATAGAAAAATCAAATTCTATTGATATTTTCTATAGAATATTCACAATTTACCATTTTTATTGACAAAAAAAGCGCAGATGAGCTGCGGATTTCTGTGGAGAATGCCTAACAGAAACTACTCTATAGAAAAAATTCATCGAATTTCATCTTTCTATAGAACTTTTCTATTGGTACTCTTTATATAGAAATTTCTCTGCATGGATTTTCCAAGTTTTTTCCCGCTCTGTTCCTTCTTCTTCCATTAAAAAAAATATAACGAAAAATCTTGGAAAATTTGAGCCGAGGAATGTCTATAGAAAATAATTCAGTAGAATGACTTATAAAATAAAATCAAATTCTCTTGATGTTTTCTATAAAATATTTTCCATTTACCATTTCTCTTGAAAAAAAACCCGCAGATGAGCTGCGAAATTTTTCAATAGAATTTTTCTGAAACTAATGGAAAGTTCAATAGAAATTCAATAGAATTTTCGAGGGAATTCGCTGGGTATTTTCAGGAAATTTTTCCGCACATGATACTTATTCTTATTTTATTGAAACTTGTGTTTTCAACGAACCCCGCATGCCATACTATTCCCACGAATTTGAGTCAACAACATACATATTTTTACGCTAATTGTGGTGGAGTATCGCACGATGGAGCCAGCGGAGATGAGAACGACATGAAGAAGATGTTCACACAAGAGGTGCATGGTTGAGAAAATACTATAACGGATGTGTTGATTTGGAACTTACACTTAATCCAATGCCTGTACTCTTTCACTAGCACTGCTATGAATTTATCGAATGTTTTGGGGTTTTCACCGCTTCAATTCGCACTTTATCACAGTTGCACGGCCTATGAATTTCTCTGTGAGTGACTCTTGACTGTTGATTGAAATTAGTTGATAAAATCGCTTGTGAATGAAGCACTGGAGTTGATTTTAAATTTATTGCACGTGTGACAAATTTCTGTAGACAATTCTATTGAAATTCTATCCGTTTTTTTTCAGTTCCATTGACATTCAAATAATTGTCTATATTTTTCATGAACATTTTACACAAAAAATCAACAGATTATGATTTTTCTATAGAATTTATTCGAATTGAGAAATAAGAGATCTTGAGCAAGATTTTTTTGTTTAATTTCATTATGAGAAGCAAAAAATGAATCAAAATAATTTGGAAGTTTCATTCCCAAAATTTTTTTATGAAAAAAATGACAAGAGACTGATTAAAAAAATATAGTGTTTTTAAAAATAAAGTTCTATAGACTTTGCGATTAACTTTTTTCATAGAAGTCTTTATGATCTATCGCATGTTCAACATTTTCATTTGATCGCAAAAAAAATCTTCAATAGAATTTGGATAGAACACCCAGAAAAAAATTACATAGAAAAATCTAGAAAATTCTATTGAATTTCTATTGAAAATTCTATTAGTTTTCGGCCGATTCTAGTGAATAATTCCAGTTTTACTGCGCTTTTTTCAAATAGCAAACGTTCAATGAAAACTATTCTATAGAAAAATCAGTAGAGTTCTATATTTCTATAGAATTTTCTATAGGAACTCCTATAGAAAGTTCTATAGCTAAGTTTTTTCCACTCTATTTTTCTTCTCTTTTCATCAGAAAAATCAAACGAAAGACTTTGGAAGATTTCATCCGAGGAATTTCTATAGAAAAAATCTCAATAGAATAAGTTCTATAGAAAAATCCCATTCATTTTTGTCTAGAACATTTTCCATGAAAACAAAACCCAATGGAATTTGTCAATAGAATCTGTAAAACTTATAGAAATTTATGGAATTTTTCCATATTCTATAGAATTTTTTCGCACGTGAAAACAGCACAACCGAAACCAGTTTTGAAATTTGGAAATTGCATATTAACTACCACATGTTTGAATCGTGAAATTCATACAGGCGCCAAAGAGTTCATTCAACTCACTTCGCCACAATGAAACTCTTTGAACTCACATCACGTATCACAAAATTCACTCTCAGAACGGCTGACTATAAAATCCGCCTGTGCTTCCTTGTGACCTAGGCTGAAACAGTTACTCATCCCTCAGAGATGAAATTCCAAGAGAGAATACAACTCGTTGAATCAACACGTACGAAAGAATTTAATATAAAAACCTAGCCGATTCGCTAGACAATTCTATAGGATTTCTATTGATCTTTCTACTAGGTTAAAGTCGATTCTATGGAAACGTTCAATAGAAAATATTTTATAGAAAAAGTCTGTAGAATTTCCTCATCTCAAATTTTTCAATTTTTTTTTTCATTTTGTTTCTTTTTTCATCGTAAAAACAAAATGAAAATGTTTGACCAAAAAAGTGTAAAAGTTTGAGCCGAGGAAATTCTATAGAAAATTTCAATAGAAGTCAAATTCCAAGTTTTGAGTTCTATTGAACTCAATTTTTCTATAGAATAGAATTTGTAATTTTTGGGCCGAAGAAATTGTAAGATAATTTCAATACAAATCAAATTTCAAATTCTATTTCATAGAAAAAAAATGAATAGAAGTCGATTTTTCTATAGAATGGAACTTGCATTTTTTGAGCCGATGAAATTCTATAGATAATATTTCTATAGGAAATTCCATAGAAAATGGAGTTCTATTGAATTTTCTATAGCAAAATTTGTTCGTCGTCGATTTGAAATTCTATAGAGAATATTTCTATAGGAAACTCTATAGCAAATCGACCTCTATTGGAATTTTCTATAAAATAGAACTTAAGAAATTGAATCCGAGGAAATTGTATAGAAAATATTTCTATAGAGGACTCTATAGAAAAATAGACTTCTATAGACTTTTCTATAGAATATTATCAATCAAAAATTTCGATAAAATCGGCCAAAACTGACAGAAACTTCAGTAGAAATCCAATAGAATTGGCCAGGTATTTCAATTAAATCTCGTACGTGGATCACCTAACGGTAGAATAAAAATGTAAAATATTTCCAGAGAGCAACTTTCATTCGGGATTATCAATCGGTGGAGTCCGAAAAAAATGAAAGAGGATAATCCAGGCCCGAGTCTGGCCCATTAATAACCAAGAGGATAATAAAAGTTCCAAACAACTCAGCCAATGCAATGAAAATGAATAAATCTCAAGACAATATTCGTCGTGCGATACTCCAGAAGTGAATGATAATTAACGAAAATTCATGAAATGGAATAATTCTGCAGGAGGCACTGACGAACAGCTTGTGACATCCTCCAATCAAGACTCTGGAAATTCTGGAGCCCATTCCAATTTCAATCATCAATTGTGCCGCTTGCCTCTCTTCGTTACTGCCCTCATTATTTTACAGAGGTTTACGGTGACATAAGGTAACGCTCAATTGGATGTTAATGCATCGAATTTAGGAGAGACATTGCCATTTCCACGATTTCCATTGTCAATCGACGAGAATATTCATGATTGGTGATTGATTATTTATATTGCAAAAGGCGATATGATTTACGAAAATAATTCGGTAGATAATGTCTTATCATTTCTCACAATTTATTATGTTGTGATAATTGCCGTGAAATTATGGCCTTTTGTCTTCGCCAATGACAAAATTCAACAGGTAAATGGGACGAATTCCCATCAACGGGATGAATTGCACAGGACGATGAAAATACGTGGAAAATCATCCACTGTTGTATTTCCTTAGTTATGTTCACGTAATAAGCATCATCATAATGTATAAAACGCAAGGGAGGATCATGCATTTAATTTAAAATTAATGTATTGAAATTGTAATCTGAGTTGACCGTTACACTGCCAAATCATGTGACGTGTAACTTATTTCCATAATCAAAGATAGGAGTGGGTGAGGAGTGATCGACTGAGTGCCTTTAAGTATAGGATGTATTTTCGTTTAGTTATTCGGGAATAACGCGTAGAAGGTGTGCCACTCTACCTCTATGAATGAGTTTCCGGGAGTGAAGGGGGTGAGGGAGGGAGGTTCGTATGAAAAAATCGTACAAAAATTTTCGAATGTGATATTCGGATATTTCTATACGAATATTTTTTATACAAATTATTTCTATACGATTTCTGTAGGTTTGATTCTATAGGACCCACTGCCACATGTTTAGAAACATTTCGTACGAGTTGCGACATTTCTCTACGATTTTCTCTGGAGCGTCTAGACATGTTTCGTGTGAAAACAAAAATTCATGTAAAAATTTATGCCTAGGAAGAATTCGTATAGAAATATCCGAATATCATGTACGGAAATCCTATAGATTTTCTATACGCAATCCGTATAGAAAATTTCTATACGATTTTTTCATACGTGGAGAAGTGTGATTGGGCTTTGTTGAGATGAATGCGTGGGGGAATAAATTTTGTAGGAAAGCCTGGAGAAATGGATTGCATTACTTTAACGCAATAGAAAGAAATCTATTCTATTGGACTTCTGTTGAAAATTCTATTAGTTTTTGGTGGATTGTATTCTAGATTCTGCAGGTTTAGTGAGGGGGCTTGAGAATGAGAGAATGTCCAGTAGAAACTGTTCTGTAGAAAAAATATATTGAATTTGATTTTTCTATAGAACTTTTTCTATTGTAACATTTTCTATAGAAAATTCTGGAAATAAATTTTCTAAATTTTTTGTCACTCTGTTTCTTCTCTTTTCATTAAAAAATCGAACAAAAAAACTTGAATAATTTGAGTCGAAGAATTTCTATAGAAAATATCTCAATAGAATTAGTTCTATAGAAAAATCTATTATTAACATTTTCAGGGAAAATTTACGTTAGACATTATTTTATATGAAAAATCCGTAAAATTTCAACTTTCTATACAAGTTTCTCTATTGTAACATTTTCTATAGAAGTTCTATAGAAACATCGAATTCCATTGATTTTTTCTATAGAATATTTTATACAGAACCTATTCTTTTTTTCTCTATAGAGTATTCGCTATTGAACATATTCTAGTTTTTCTATAGAATATTTTCTATAGAATCTATTCTATAGAACAAATCCAGTTTTGCTATCAAAACCTGTTCTATAGGAATTCCTCCACAAAATTTAATCCGAGGAATTTCTATCCGAGGAAAAAATCTCAAGAGAATGAGTTCTATAGAAACATAAAAATCCATTGATTTTTTCAATAGAATCGTACAATAGAATCGGTCTTCCTACGACATTTTTTCACAAGTGTGATGTCAGATCGGTCGACGAAAATCGGCCCGATTAATCGAAACCAGGGTAGATCGTTATCCCCACATGTTGTACTACTGAAAGACGTGATTAGATTCGATAACAAAGTTTTCTGAATCCAAGGGCTAATCGTACGAACATGCGTATCAAAATACTATTTCGGTTATGACCGTGTAATCATCGCAGTAAGTTTTTGTTAATGTAATTTTTAAGGATGTATGAGAAGTAGCAATGTGTTGTAATGAAGCAACCAATATTATGCATATACCAGTGTTTAGAGAATATTTTTGTATAATATGAACTAATGATAATTATAATTATCCTAATAAATTATACGAAAGGCACGTTTATTTTGTATTAACTGCAACGTTGTTTTCGGTTGAATTTTATTCTTGAAATGTATGAAAAAGAATTGAGAGAAAATTGAAAATTATGGAAATTTGTTGTGCAATTTTTTCTGCACAAAAATTCAATTCAATTTTTCATGCCAATGAACGTATGAATGACATCATTAAAAAATTCTGTAGAAAAATGAAAATCTATTGATTTTTTCAGTTGAAATATCAATAGAATTCTGATATATTTTTCCATTAAAATTGTTTCAATTCATTTTCTCATGATAATTAACTTATGAATGGCGTAATAAATTTTTTTATAGAAAATGGAAAATGATTAAAATTTGTCGTGCAATTTTTTTGCACAAAAAAGTCTCTAGAGGATAGATCATATAGAAAAATAAAAATTTACTGATTTTTTCAATTGAAATATCAATAGAAATCTAATATATTTTTCCATTAAAATTGTTTCAATTCAATTTTTCATAATAATCAACGTATAAATCACGTCATAAAGTATTAATTGATCCTTTGTATTACAATTGAATAATAATTTAATCCACATTTATTCGCTTCGTACTACTTCAGTCGTGAATCAAGTACTTACTAATTATTGAATTGACAATTGCTTTGAAAACGATAATAATAAAATTAACAATATTGTAAGATATCTGTATTGTAATATATTTTCTTCGTACTTACATGAAAGAAGATCGATTTTACACTCGGCGGCGGACATTTTCGAGAGGAAAACTTTTCTCCATTGGATGTGTACATAAAAAAATAATAAATGAAAAGGTTCTGCATCAGTCTCTTCATTTTTTATTTAATTTTATCAACTCCTCCCTCAGTCTTGGCTTATGTTTTAACAGTTTTGAATACTCCTGGAGGAGCCTCTTCCAGTAACAAGTGACGTCTGACATTCGTAACTTCTTCCAGACGAAGTCTCTACCTCGTTGAGCTATTTTTTTAGATATTTCGTCGTTGTCTCTGGCGAAAGAGATCAATTTTCTGTAGAAAAGAGGAGAAAAAATTGTATTGTAACTCAATTTTTCAACGATCACTCAAAAAATTGTCATCAAAATGGAATTAGTCATGGCTCAAAAAATTGATAACAATACCCAGTTCACATAAGATGTAAAAACTATTTATTTCATCTTTTATTTGCGTTTAGTCAATTATTTATCTCATTTTTTATTACCGTTAATCTACACTGATATTCGTATTCGAGAAAATTGTTTACTAGTCTACTATCTTGATATCACTTATCAATTGATTCGATGTGTCTAGTTTATTGTCTAGATTTAATTTGAGAATCCATGGTAAAGAAAAATCGAAGAAGAGAATAGGGAAATAAGAATTTAAAAAAAGAGAAACCATTCGCAAACAAATTGCTGATTTATTAGCAACGATAAGTGTACTCATTCATTTAAAAAATGCAATAGAACTCTAATTACGAACTACTAATTCATTGTCAACATTCAAAATTCTTCTTCAGGCTCTTGAGAAATTATGGGAAGCAGTCACTGTAAATTCTGAACACATGTTTGTTGTCGAGTCAAAAGAGCAAAATAAGCAGCAGTTCGAGTACTAGTGTCAAGCAAAGACGATGATGTGTATTTTATTCATTCTTGATGACTCACTTTAATTCCTGCTGACTCGCATCCTTGGGAACTGGAATGTAGTGAATCCAGGGTTTCATGGCGTCGTAATAAAATTCCAACCACTCGTCTCCAACGTGAAATACCAGAGAGTTGCATAAGAATAAATGTTTGTGTCTGAAGGAAGCTGCGACGCCTCGATAGTTGAATAAATATTTGTATTTACAGTGATCCTCCAGGGATACTTCTGGAGCTGGGGGTCTGTGCAGAGTGTCCTAAACCGAAATCAATAATCATTTCATAATTTTAATTCAGTTCTCTGATTTTATTCATTCGAATTTTTAATTTTGTTCAAATTTAACTTTTTCATAATTTTTTTAGTCTTGTGAAATGAAAAATAAAAACTCAACTCATCTTTGAGAAGATTTTACGAGCAATAATAATAATTCTATTTTTGGTAAATGTTAAAATCGAAAAAATAAAAGTGAAAGAGCAAAATTAAGTGAAATAATTTCATGTAATAGGTCATTTTTAATCAGGAAAAAATCATATTTAATGAGGGGAAAATCCTCATACCTCATCTGATTTCCAGGCTTGATTCTTCGTATAGTGAGCATCAACCAAGTCTGGATTATCTCTGCTCAATAGCACCAAATTGTCCCTTTCAGAACTAGTTCTGGAGCCTCTGAAAAACGCTTTATTCTCCTTTCGATCCCAAGGAGTCGATTTGCTCGCTTTATTCAGTGAAGATCGATGCTGATCCCATCGCCCTAGACCTCGAGGGTACAGGGCTATCGCTGGACCGCCTTCCCAGAACGACCAGGCAGGATACATTATGTCGTGATAATCAGATGTCTACGAAAAAAACACACCAGTGAATTCGTAATTTTAAGGACATCCTAGTGTCTTTTAAACCATTTTCAATTCTCGAATTTGTCCATTAAATTGCGTGAGAGAATTATCATTTTATTCACAAAATTATAATTTTTTTAAACAATCGTTGATTATAAATAAATAATTGACATTGTTTAAACTTTCGGAAATCTTATTTTTTTAGGCATTGAATCAATTTCCGGTGAAATTCTGAATAAATCTGTCACGATTTCGAATAAATGATTTTTATAGGGGAAAATTGATTGTTCATAAATTATTTATAGAAAAGGCTTGTCATTTTCAAAAAGTTGCAATTTTTAATTACTTCATCAAACAATTTTCAAACAACAATTTTCCAAGTTTTTTCCTCTTGGGTTTTCTCAATAAACAACGGAAATTCAGTTAAATTTTTCATGTGTATTATATTAATTTTAGATAAGAAAAAAAGGCATTGAAAAAGTTGTTCAAAAAACGGGTGAGTAACAAAGGGTCAACAAAAATATTGAACTTTATTTATAATTAATTACCTTACTGAAAGAAAATATTGGCAGTGAAGCTCCGAAATACTTATTAGACTGGGGATAATCTCTCGTGTTCACGACGAATTCAGTATCAGTGAGGTTCCCCATGATTTTGAAGAGAAAGTGCTCTATTCCAGCGCATCTCGAGGGGAACATACATTCTCTACTTCTGTACAATTTTTTTCCAATCATTTGGTATGTTATTCCCCTGGAAAAATGAGGAGGAACGATGAAAAATTATTATATATTCAAGGGGAGATATTCTATAGAAAAAGTCAATAGAATACAATTTTTGTGTGCAATTTATTCTATTAAGATATTCTGTTCTTTATTTATTCTTTCTTATTATTTTTTGGAATTTTTTAATGGAAGAAGAACAATAGAGAGGAAAAACTTAGAAATTCATAATGAGGAATTCCTATAGAATAATCTCAACTGGAGATTTTCTATTAAAAAATACGGAGTAAACCGATATTTTTCAATAGACTTGGTCAAAACCTGACGCAATTTTTCAATGAAAATTTTTTAAATGGAATTTGTTCATATGTGAAATACCTCGATGTTGATAATTCTATCAGAAGCTCATCGATTCCTTTTTCCCTGAATGGTAGCAAATCCTTGCTGATAATTTGTTCGAAGCAGCCGCAGTTCTTGGCTTCACACTCCTCGTAACTACTCTCTGCATCTTGGATGGCCTTCAAGTAATCCTTATATTTTTCGTGGGGACCTAATATTCATTATGCTTTCATTATTGAAATCACTCTTAACTGAGTTATCGATGAATATCTCGGTAACTAAGGACGATAACGAAATTTTTGCGATTACCTTTTTTGTAGCTCTCAATTCGCTCTACAAAAAAGGTTATGACAAAAATTTTGCAATCTGCCTTGGATTCCAAGATATTCATTGAAAATTGACTTAAATCGTTTCAAACAGAATCGTTTCAAACAGAAAACAAACTTCATTGTAGGTTACCTTCTAAGATCTTGGGTTTTTTACTGTTCTCTCGACAACTTGTGCCGCTCTCGATGGAACAGAATTCCTCAGTGGACAACACGTTCAGGCAGATTGTAGCCAGTATAAAAAATTGTAAAAAATACATGATTTTTGACTGTCAAAGAAGTCTTGCACGAATGACACTGGATACTGCGGCAGCTTTTGATGTGTTGGCGGGTGACAATGGCGCTGACGCGCCACATATAATATATTTGCACGGAAGCAAAAATGAAATTCTACTGACTTTTACAGAATAGGGGCGGGTGGGGTAAAATGGACACTTTGGACTTTTTTTTTATTATTCATAACTCAGAAACAAATTGATCAATTGAGCTCAGTGTAGGGTCGGCACGAAGGGAAAGAATTGTTCTTTGTATTGAGAAGAAAATATTATATTTTATCAACATTTCAACCCCTCATTAGCATTTTAGAAAAAGTCAAAAGTGTCCGTTTTACCCCAACCGCCCCTAGTCTCTTTTGGACATGAAAAAAACGCTTGGGAATGTTGGGGAATTGTTCAATAGAATATCAAAAACCAAAATAATACGCACACACAATTATTATTTTTCATAAACTCTTCCCACGTCACAGGTTACAAAATCCTCGGTTACATAGAAAACTTATGGCGCTTAATGTATAATTATTCCAGGCAGGATCACTGATAATTACGTTATTGTTTAGCAATGAACACTTAATAGCTATTTATGTTTGGTAAGATCAGGTACATGTTGATAATTATGTTTGAAGAAATTCAATAGAAAAATCGAGTGCTTCTCCTGAGAAATTCTATTGGAACTTCATTTAAAAATTATATTCATTTTCACCTTGATTCTTATTAAAAATGATTGAAATGAGCAATTGACAGAAAAAACTCAAAAGATTTGATATTCCTGTATGAACTATTGTCTTGAGAGTTTTTCTACAGAAATTTTTGGGCCTAAACTGGTCAATTTTCTTTGCACTGCATATTTAGTGTTCTTTCTCATTAAAAAATCGGGAAAAATACCTAAAAAACTCGGAAAAATAACTAAAAATTACGACAGAAAAAATCCCAACAGAATAAAAATATAAAAAATGTAAAAATAGTCTACTTTCTTCTATTAAAAAAATCTATTTGAAAACCTATGGTAAAGTTGCACAATTTCCAACAGAACTCGAATAAAAAAAACTAAAACTTTTCATTGAGTTCCAATAGAACTCCAATAGAATCTCTCACCAATTCAGTACAAGTCAATTTTGACTATTGGCCAGTTTTCGATGAATATCTCAGAACCTAAGGGAGATACCAAAATTTTTGTTATAACCATTTTTGTAGAGCCGATTGAGAGCTACAACAAACGTAATTACGAAAATTTCGCTATTTCTCTTGGATTCGGAAATATTCTTCAAAAACTGAACTGGGAGATGAGTCGACTTGACCCGTTTTACCACTTGGCTACTGAATTCTTCTAGGAATGTTCATACCCATCATATTGCGAACTAATCCATGCGAAGTAGCTCCTCAATATCAAAATCCAGGTTGGACTCTTTACTCCCAGAAAAATTCTTCGAGAGAAGAGATGAATGAACCGAAGTGGATGCCCTAGGTGCCGGCTGTGGAGGAATCGTCATTTTCTCCGCTGATTTCGCCAGTATCTCTTCATACACTTCATTGTTGCAGAGACTAACACCCCCGACGGGCTGTTGCCTCGACTTCACTTCGATCCTCCTGTCCCTCTGCTGTATTTTCGAAACTCCAGGGGTTTCATCCACTGGCTCCCCAGAAATACTCGAGACCCCATCGTCGCTATTTTCGAAGATCGAAGACACTTGAGAGCTCTTGGAGTAATTATTCTCCGTCTCCTCAGTATTGTCCAGATCAAACAAAACTTTCTTCTTAATGAGACTGCCAACGGACCCTGTCATCGGTTTCAGAAGACTTTTATTGTTCTTCGGGGAACCCGGTAGACTCGCGATCTGACCCAATTTGCCCTGCGAGCCGGAGATATTCGGCGAACCTTGGCTGACATGAGTCGACGTTAGAATTGGATTACTCGTCTGCCCCTGGAATCGACCCAGTGAATCTTTACCGTAATCTCCGATGCTTTCGTACGAGTGAAATAATTGTCTCGAGGGGTCCACTTGTCTCTGAGGACTCGAGACGTACCGAGGACTGCTGAACTTCACCGGTGAAAACATTGAGGAATCTTCCTTTCTGTCAGCATCTCCCCTCTCCCGGAACGCAACTTCATCCAACTTTCTAGGCAGCAAGTCAGTCTGCAATTTCATGATGTTCGCCTTCTCTCGCAACAAAAACTTGGGCTTGTTGTCTTTCTTCAGGACCTTGAGGCCCATAATCGCCTTGCTTGTAACGTTACTCATCAGTCTGTTCAACGGAGACTTCGTCGATGAAGTCTCACAGGACTTGGGGAGAATCTGCCTTTTGGAAGCTGCACTTGACAGTTTTTCCGAAATTTGTTGCCTCATCTGTTTGAAATTCCGATGCTTCTTGGCGCTCAGCGCTCGGTGGTGCGCCATTGTGGCGAGCAACTGTCGGTAAGTCGAGGGGGGAATCCCCGTCCACTCTGGATCGACGCCGAGACCCCTCAGGCGCTGATCGAAATCCCCTTGAATCTCCATTTTCGTTTCTTCGGGGCTCTTTTCATTTCCTTTCTCAACGCCGCCAGATCCATCGGATTCGTCTTCCCCCGACTCACTCTGAGAGATTTGAGACTCTGAAACTGTTTCAGACTCTGAGTTCTCGCCCCCCAATGACGTCTCCTCCTCATCCAATCGATCTCCGTCGAAATTTCGACTCTGAATTCCCGAGCGATCAACCGATTTTTGGAAATTTTGCTCCAGGAAATTTCTCCTCTCAAACGCTTTCGGATTTTTATCCCCCGAGTAGACTTCCTTCACTTCAATTCTGCGTGGTTCGGCCGCAAAATTTTGCCTCTTCTTTTCCGACGAAATTTCCGAGGGAATTGGAAATTCTTCTTTCTTCTTCGATTCAATCTCTCCTCGCTTGCCCTCGCCTTCGACTTTTGCATCTGTTTCCGTGTCTGAAGTGTCAACGTCTCTGATCGCTTGAACGATGCCCGTCTCATGCGATTCCCTCTGGACCACAGTGTCCACATAATTTCTGGACTTCTCCTCGAGTTGAACGATTTTACTCGTGTAATCCATCCTCATTTTCTCGGTTGTCTGCTGGTTGAGGATCAACTGTTGGTTCAGCCTCTGGATGTCGAGCTGATGTTGCTTCTCCAGTTCCTGAATTTTCGACTGCCAATACTGATTCTCTTGGGTGTTGAGCTTCGATTGAGAGTCGGAAATTTGAAAGGCTTGGGTTTGCAGCTGATCGCGAAGCCTTTGGATCTCCTCTCCCAGCTGCTTCACCAGCTCATTCCTCTCGTCGTGCTTGTCCCAATGTTTTCTCTCGGTTCCCTCGATATTTCGCACTTCACTGAATAAAATGCTGCGGAGATTGCTCATCTCCTCGCGGTATTTCTCGTACTCTTCCTCGATTTTTTGCCGATCGTTGGACTCGATTTTTCGGGAGTGGAGGACTCTCGTGTTGGAGATTGACTCGTGGAGCTTTCCTGATTCACTGCGGATTATCCTCTCGGTTTCGTTCAGGCGTTCTTTCAGGGTTTTTATCTCGTTGTGGAGCTTTTCGGCCTCAGCGCGATATTCTTCGTGGACGGGGGACGGTGTGGGGAGAGATTGAGTCGAGTGACGACGAGTCATGTGGGAGGTCATGAACACGGAGGATATGAAGGTCTTCGGGCAGTGCGGGCACTGGGAAATGAACGAAAAATTATCATTTTATGCACTGACAGACTGATTCAGTAGCGAAGTGGTAAAACGGTTCAAGTCGACATCTCTCACTTGAGTTTTTGAGGGATATCTCCGAATCTGAACGAGATAGCGAAATTTTCATAATGACATTTATTGTAGCACTCAATCGGCTCTACAAAAAAGGTTATGACAACAATTTTGCTATCTCCCTTAGATTCTGAAATATTTATTGAAAACTGGTCATTAGTCAAAATTGACTTGTACCGTTTTACCACTTCGCTACTTGATTCATTTATTCCAAACGAGATTTGTTAACTGTCAACCCCTCATGTGCGGCGTCGATACCATGCATCGACCCATAAACTTGTCCTGTCTATGTATTTATAATATTTTTTCTATGAACACAAGTTGTAGATAAAAATTTTCATCCAACCTATTCAATCATATTAAATCATCTCGTTAATCGGCAAAATTTTCCCCAAAAATTTTAAAATTTCTACTGAAAATACTTGAATGATCCTTCTATCGAATGGCAGAAGTTAAATTTCAATGTGTTGAATAATTTGTTTGTTATGAATAAATTTAGCATGTTCGAAGATCTCATTTGAAAAATCAAACAAAGACACTTGCAGAATCGAGCCCAGAAATTTCTACAGAAAACATCTCAACAGAATAAATTGTACAAAAGAAATCAAATTCTACTGATTTCTCTCTTTAGAATATTTCCGTTGAACATTTCTATTAAAAAGAAAAGATGAGCTGCCATTTTTCAAATGAATCAGCCAAACACTAGTAGAAGGGAATTCAATAGAATTTTCGAATTCGTTTCTGCGTACAAAAACTCTGTGATTTTAAAATGACAAATAATGAGAAAATATAGAAGATTTCTCTCAGGATTGTCTACACATCGATTGATTCATATCACTAGATCATTATTACCTTGTGGATTTCACCACTCGAATCACTGAACTTTTTCTCAAGCCATTTGTGTTTCTCCCTGGATTTCTCCTTCAAGTCCTTGATCTGCTCATCCGCGGTCGACAATTCTCTCTTGAGTTTGTGGTTTTCCTCGAGTCGCAGTTTCAAGTCATCCTTTAGAATGATAACACTCTGGTCCAGGTACTGCCTGCAATACAGCAGGTACTCCACCGACAGCTGAGCGAGTCTGAATATTTTTACGAAATTTGGATCGAGAATTTTGATGTCATAGGCACTCTCTAACGAGTAATCCACGACGTTGTTGACGTTTTCGTCAATTGTTAAAAAGTCTCGTTCTCTCATTAAACGCTCAATATCTATCGTACCTGAAAATTTATGATTGTCTCGTGTATACAGGCGAGGAAAAATTATACATACACGGGAGGCTGGGGTAAAACGGACACTTTTGACTGTTCTAAAAATATTATTGAGGGGTTGAAATGGTGATAAAATTTAATAATTTTTTTTTTAATACAAAGAACAACTCTTTCCCTTTGTGACGAGCCAAAACTGAGCTCAATTCAGTAGTGAAGCGGTAAACCGAGTTAAGTCGATTTTGACTATTAGCTAGTTTTTGCTGAATATCTTTTTTTTTTTTTGTTATANATATATATATATATACGTCATTACGTAGAGTGTAACACTAGGTACTTACATTAATCTTTGTGTTATGATTCAGAAAGTTTATATTTTTAGTTTGCAGACGTCGAGAAAATTTGAGACGATTTCGATACATTTGAGATCAATTTCTTTGAGAATCGTGCTGAATATCTCGGAATCTAAGAGAGATAGCAAAATTTTCCTCAAGACTTTTTTTATAGCGCTCTATTGGCTCTACAAAAAAGGTCATGACAAAGATCTTTCTATCTCTTCTAGATTCCGAGATATTCGTCAAAAACTAGCCAATAGTAAAAATCGACTTGACCCGGTTTACCGCTTCGCTACTGAATTGCTAAATTTGTTTCTGAGTTATAAATAATTTCAAAAAAGTCCAGTGTCCATTTTACCCCACCATCCCCTAAGAGGAAACCATACTTATACGATTCCAATCGATGCGCACTGGAGTTCTATGAACGTTGAAGTAGAAACCAGACTCACGTGCGAGCTTCGGAAAATCGTGACACCACTGAGTGCCAGCTCTCATCGAAAACGCCATCCTCGTATTCAGCAATTAATTCACCATCTCCTTTCTCGCGATGGGGGTATGAAGGGACAGAACAAAAGATGTCCTCAACAACTTAACCCTCGCAAAAAAAAATTTCCTGTGAAAATCCCCGACTGCTGCGTGAAATTGCTATTCACCACCTGATAGAAACGTCGCAGTAACATTTTCACTTCGAAATAATTTCATCCCGTCTGGGAGATACTCTCCGATGTGTTTTGATACGAGAGAATCCATTTGTGTTGATACTGCTGAAGTAATAGTTACTTTAACAACTACACGATGGGAAACATAAGGGAAAGGGCTGCGCCAGGGGCAGCTGCACCTGCACACCTGCTCCTATCGCCCACGCTCTCGCTGAATAGCCTGAAGTCACCTGCGTGTTTATAAAACAAATATACATGTCTTACACAACTTCAGACTTTTCCAGTCTTTGAATATTGTCATTAATCCCAATTCTAATAATTATAACATTTTTATGAACATTCGGGAGCGTTTGGATATTTGATTTCGATATCATCAAACATAGCGTGAAAAAAAAATTTTTGGATCAAAAAAACTTCATGTTTTTGATCAATGAAATAGACGAATCATGCATGAGAAAATTGGTGGAATTATGGAACGGTTCTATAGGAAATTCTATTGAATTTCTATTGAATTTTCTATTAAAAATTAGTTTTTGGCGGATTCTATTGAAGAATTCCGCAGGTCTGTGTTTTTTTTCGATGGAAGAAGTCCAATGGATATAATTTTATAGAAAATGTCCCCAGAATTTCATATTTCTATAGCTCTTTTTCTATTGAGAAATTCCTATAGGATTTCTTCGACGTGAATTTTTCAAGTTTTTTCCACTCATTTTTTTTTCATTAGACAAACATTGAGCAAAAATCTTGGAAAGTTTGAGCCGAGAAATGTCTATAGAAAAAGTCAATAGAATGTCATATAGGAAAATTGGATTATATTGATTTTGGCTATAGAATAATTTCCACTGGATATTTCTGTTGGAAAAAACGTGCAGATGAGCTGCGGAATTTTTTAATAGAATAGCCGAAAATCTAATAGAAACTCAATTCTATTGGATTTCTATTGACTTCTATTGAAAATTATATTCGTTTCTCATCGATTCTATTGCAGAATTCCGCAGCTCACGGCGCATTCTTCACATAGAAAATGTCCAACAGAAATTATTCTATAAAAAATCAGTAGCATTTTGTCTTTCTATAGCACTTTTTCTATTGGGACAATGTCTATAGAAATCCCTCAATACAAATTTTCCAAGTTTTTTCCACTCAATTTTTTTTTCATTAAAAAATCCAGCAAAAAACCATAAAAATTTGAGCCGAGAAATTTCTATAGAAAATATCTCAATAGAATACGTTGCGCAGAAAAATCAAATTAGATTGATTTTTTTTTCGAGAATATCTTCCACTGCATATGTCTATTGAAAAAACGGCCAAAAACTGATGGAAAATTCAATGGAAATTCAATAGAATATTCAGTGAAATTGTTTCACTCGTACAGTATAATTTTGTGGGAACTTTTCCACCCCTCGAGTTTACATAATCTATATTTATTTATTCCTCCCTAAGGCTTCACTTCTTGTTGTGACGACGTCTTTCAACGGTATTCTTAAGTCCTCCCTAATTCAATAAACAAGCTTCTTAAGACTATTTGGGGGTTTATATGTTGTACTTGGATATATCGGTCACTCCTCTAAAGGGTACAAATGAAGTGCCACTGCCACAACAGTGGTACATATTTAAGCAGACATTGGAGGCGCCTAGCCGAGCCGCATCCGATAGTCGTCAAAAAAGCTCCATACCTTCCAACTTCCTCAGCAAAAACGTGAACCCACACTTCAACAATTATACTTGGACTAGTTCGTCTCGCTACGATTTTTTCCAAGTACCCCAGAGGTGAGCACACACGAGTAAATTTTATAGACAAACCCAGCGAATTCTATAGGAATTCTATTAATTCTATTGATTTCTATTGAATTTTTATTAGTTTTTGATCGATTTCATTGAAGAATTACGCACCTGTACTCCCCGTTCTTTTATAGATGTCCAATAGAAATTTTTTTATAGAAAAAATCAGTAGGATTTTATTTTCCTAGATGACTTTTTCTATTGATATGTTTTCTATAGAAATTTCGAAAGCTGAATTTTCCGAGTTTTTTGCACCTTATTTTTCTTCTCCCTTCATTCAAAAAAAATAAACAAAAAAACTAGGAAAATTTGAGCTGAGGAATTTCTATAGAAAATATCTTGATAGAATAATTTATGCTGGAAAATCGAATTCTATAGACTTCTCTCTACGAAGTATTTTTCATTAATCATTTTTATTGAGTTTTATTGAGATTAATGCATGCACGAAAAAAAATGTAGAAACACCTAGTGCATTTGACGGAAAATTCTATTGGAGTTCTATTGAAAGTTCTATAAGTTTTTGGCCGATTCTATTGAAGAATTCCATCTCTACTCCACATTTTTTCATAGTAGACGTCCAATAGACACTTTTTTATAGAAAAAAATCAGTAGAATTGTTTCTTCCTAGATGACTTTTTCTATTGAAATATTTTCTATAGAAATTTTGCGAGGTGAATTTTCTGAGTTTTTTCTAGTTTATTTTCCTTCTCCCTTCATTAAAAAAAATAAATAGAAAAACTTGGAGCATTTGAGCCGAGGAATTTCTATAGAAGATCTACATTTCTATAGAAGATCGGTAAAATTTTATCTTTTTCTATTGAGATATTTTCTACAAAAATTTTTCAACTAGAATTTTCAGTTTTTCTAGATTTTTTTCCCTTCATTAAAAAAATTACCAGAAAAATTTGGAAAATTTGAGCCGAGGAATTTCTACAGACAATATTTCAATAATTTGTGCAGAAGAATCGAATTCTATAGATTTCTCTCTATGGAATACTTTCCATTGAACTTGTCTATTGAAACAAAAAGTAAGCTGCGAAATTTTTCTATAGCTTTATCCAAAAACTAGTAGAAAGTTGAATGGAAATTCAGTAGAATTTCCTGGTACAAGTTCCCGCTAATCGACGCACGTTATGATCGTTCAATTATTAATTTAATTTTCACCGGTCAGGGAGCAATGGCGACTTTAGCAGGACCTAGTTTTGCCGCTTACACGTATGGCGGAGCTGGTGGAAACCAAACCGTCGTGGACAAGGTACCAGCTGATATGCTCCACATGATCGATCCCCACTGGTATCAATTTCCACCAATGAACCCATTGTGGCACGGAATTCTCGGTTTCGTCATCGGCTGTCTCGGTTTTGTATCTATTATCGGCAATGGAATGGTCATCTACATCTTCTCCTCGACGAAATCACTCAGAACACCGAGCAATCTGCTGGTCGTCAACCTCGCATTCTCTGATTTCGCCATGATGACCTGCATGGCTCCACCGATGGTACGCATCCCGGACGGGGGAAAAAATCACCCAACGCGCACGGAAAAAAATTTAATAGAAAAACCTCGTGAATTCGCCAGGCAATTCTATTGGATGTCTATTGAACTCGCTATTATTTTTTGGCCGATGCTATAGGAATGTTCAATAGATAGTATTCTATAGAAAAATTCAATAGAATTGGATTTTTCTGTACAAATTATTCTGTTCAGATATTTTCTATAGAATTTCCTCGGCTCAAGTTTTTTTCATTCTATTTTTTTCTCATTTTCGAAAATTTGAGCAGAGAAAATTCTGTAGAAAATATGTAAATAGAAATTGTATACGAAAATTGAATTCTATCGACTTTTTCTGTAGAATATTTTCTATTGAACGTTGAAATAGAATCAGCCATTCTATAGAAAACTAATAGAAAGTTGAAGAAAAATCCAATAGACATTCGCTAGGCTTTTCTACTCAATTGTTTCATACGTGATCAGGCCTGAATCCTCAGTGTTTTCGCCGTTCAAAAAAAAAATTATAAAAAAATTAGTGAATTCGATAGAAAATTCTATTAGATTTCTATTGAACTTTTATTGAAAAATCAATTAATTGTTGATCGATTTTGTTGACGAATTCTGCAGCTTCACTGCACGTTTTCTATAGAAAATGTCGAATATAATTATTCTATAGAAAAAATCAGTAAAATTCACTTTCAATTTTTTCTATTGATGCATTTTCTATAGGAATTCCTTCATTTCAAAAATCAACGAAAAACCTTGAAAAATTTGAGCCGATAAATTTCTATAGAAAATATCTCAACGAAATAGTTTCTATTGAAAAAAATCCAAGTCTATAGAGTTTTTTTTATAGAAAATTTTCAATCGAACATTTCTATTGAAAAAAAACTCGCAGATGAGCTGCACAATTTTTCAATAGAATCAGCAGAAAACTAATAGAATTGTCAATAGAAGTCTATAGAAATTTTCATTGAATTCACCAATTTTTTCTGTGAAATGTTTTCGTACATGCGAAAAAGAGCAAAAATACTGAGAAAACCCCAGTGTCTGCACCCAGGAAAAGACAAGCATTCCAATTGTTCGTCGGATATAGAGTGGATTTGTAAAAATATCATGGATGTTGTTGCAGGTGATAAACTGCTATTACGAGACGTGGGTTTTCGGACCACTCATGTGCGAGCTGTACGCCTGTGCCGGTTCTCTGTTCGGATGTGGCTCCATTTGGTCAATGACTATGATTGCATTTGACAGATACAACGTCATTGTTAAAGGACTTGCAGGCAAACCCATGACCATCAATGGAGCACTCCTGCGAATTCTTGGAATCTGGGTGTTCTCACTTGCATGGACTGTCGCGCCCTTCTTCGGATGGAACCGGTACATATCGTTTCTATTCACTGAGAGAAAAACAAACACGTTGTCAAACAAGTCTTGTTTGGCCCCACAAAATCGCTAGTTGAAAATTGCCAAAAAATAATTTCTTTGGTTCGAATTTGAAAGTCTCAAACATGAATAATTGCTCTGCTTTCGACAGCAACGAAATATTTGGCTCAAGAGGCGGATAATTCACACCAGACGGTGCCTCTTCAGGATGAAAATATCTCATACAGAGGAAAATTTATCAACAAATATTTTATCCCTAAGTTACAAGATTGCTATCATATCATTATTATTGTTTCATTTAAGGGTTCATTTCTTGTCTGTGATTATTAGACAGCCGAAACGAAAAACTACTATCCCTTGTTTCGCACAAAACAAAGATTTTTCGGGAGCAAAATACGTATGGGAGTATCGAATAACGGAGTAGTGCTAGAAATGACATTTCTTGCGTGTACAGAGAATTTTTTTTGAACTACTAAATCTATTTTTGCAACAAAAATTTTTCATTCCGGCGCACTCTCTGCATGTTTGGCACAAAAAAATCCTTTTTTGATAATTTTCAAAAAACTATTTGTTTGGCAGAAGTAAGACATGTTTGAAAACTTGGTTTTTCTCTCAGTGTGCCGCAAAAAATTGGAAACTTAAATTTGAACCACGAAAAGTCGCCCATTTGTCATTTAGAAATCTCTAAAATAGTAAATATTTCCATATTTACTATCTGAATTGCGATCTTAAATACAAAAAAATATTTTTTTGGCACAAGTAAGACTTGGCTGAGAACTTCGTTTTTCTCTCAGCTCTGATATTCGACTGTAAAAGTAGGAAAGCATTTCTCACATTTTTGACGTTAAGGATCGGAGAATCTGAATGCAATATAGTGAAAATGATGATCGATTTTCTCACTTTGAACAAATAATATTAATATCCAAATACAAAATTTCTGATATAAAATTGATATAAAATTCTGATATTCGACTGTAAAAGTAGGAAAGCATTTCCCTGGAGAAAAAAAAGCCAATCAATCAATCAATCCAATGTTTCACTCAGATACGTCCCCGAGGGCAACATGACTGCCTGCGGCACTGACTACCTCAACAAGGATTGGTTGTCGCGCTCCTACATCCTGGTCTACAGCATCTTCGTGTACTACTCTCCACTCCTCCTCATCATCTACTCTTACTACTTCATCATCCAGGCTGTTTCAGCCCACGAGAAGAACATGCGAGAGCAGGCCAAGAAGATGAATGTCGCGTCTCTCAGGTCAGCTGAGAACCAGGCACAGAGTGCTGAGTGCAAATTGGCCAAGGTTGCCCTCATGACGATCTCCCTGTGGTTCATGGCGTGGACCCCCTACC
Source organism: Diachasma alloeum (assembly GCF_001412515.2). NCBI lineage: Eukaryota > Metazoa > Arthropoda > Insecta > Hymenoptera > Braconidae > Diachasma > Diachasma alloeum. The sequence goes on from NW_021680376.1 coordinate 997,821, forward strand.
TCGTCATCAACTACGCCGGTGTCTTCGAGAGTGCCAAGATCAGCCCTCTCTTCACTATCTGGGGATCAGTCTTCGCCAAGGCCAATGCCGTCTACAATCCAATTGTCTACGGCATCAGGTAATCGAATTATTCAATTATTGAAACACGACTGAATCATTTCCAAGGTCACAGAAGAGAAAAAAAATACTGAAATGCGAGGGAAAGTTTGTGTTGTGAATTCTCAGCCAAAAGGGGACGAAGAAATTCGGAGGATAGCTTGAAAGATTTGTTCTTTCGCTAGGAGCTGGGTGAAACGAGTTGAAGGCGATCTGAAAGGGATCAATAATTTTAAGAAATCTTTGAAAATCCGAGGTGGTTGACGAGTGTCGCCGCCATCTTGGTTGGGTATCCCTTCCCTGTCGCAAGGGGTTTCAAAGATGGCGGCGCTCCCACCTCGAATTTTTAAACATTTCTTTAAATTATTTATTCTCATCGAATCATCCTCAAATCATTTAATCTATTTTCTATAAAAATGAACAAATTTTCGTTTGGCGCAAGGCCTCTTCATACTGTTATTTATCCCTCATGTTTGGAAATTTTGAATGTTCACATGAGTACAATCGTCTTGTGTCGAATTTTCATGAAGCCCGTCTATCAAACAAAAGAGAATTGAATCACACTCACATTTTCTCACATTTTTGACGTTAAGGATCGGAGAATCTGAATGCAATATAGTGAAAATGATGATCGATTTTCTCACTTTGAACAAATAATATTAATATCCAAATACAAAATTTCTGATATAAATAAAAAGAAGTCGTGACTCAATATTCCAAATTAACTTTTAACTTTTGATTTTTAATTTGGTGCTGAAAACACGAGATGACAATATTCTAAGCACGAAATTATATTGATGAGATGAACAACAGATTAAGATTAAGATTAAGATTAATCTTAAACAAAACCGGGGATAACTCAGAAAAATTTTAATTCTTCACAGCCACCCTAAATATCGTGCAGCCCTCTTCCAGCGATTCCCCTCACTGGCCTGTGGTGGCTCTCAATCATCAGGAAGTGACGCTACATCAACCACAACGACCGTCACCGAAGGCGAGAAAGCCTCCGCATAAGCAGCAATTCCTCCAATTTGCGCGATTCCAAGGATCGCCCTCGAGATCTCTCCAACTGAATCTCGAATTTGCAAATAGATCATCTTACGGACATGCAAATACTTTAACAATTGCTCACTCGATCACACGCAGAGACTCATATTGAATCTTGGAGCGAGTTCAGGTGTCTCCAGAGTCACACCATTCAGAGTCTGGATTTTTCGACCGTTTACGACGCGAAATCAATGTTTTATCCATTGGAAACTTGACGAAAATTTTACACCATTGGGACGGGCGATGGAGACACCGAAGGGTAGAAACACCGAACCGACTCGACTGCGGTATCAAGCTCACCGGGAAAATACTCTAGGAGGGAAAAATCGTTGGCCCCATCCATTATCAAGTTCTAGAATCATCTTGCACCACAATTTGACTCGACTGTTACTTGATACGTCGATTGGGCATCGTTTTTCCCCCTCTTGATACTGAAATGCGTGTGGAATGTAACAGTCCATCGGATTGGCAGCATCGTTGTATCTGTCTTGAATTTTGTAATATTAAATCAACCCTTGAAGCAACAACTGTCTTTATTATCATTTCAATATTCCCGTCACCATTTTCATCATTATTAATAAGTACCAGTTCACGATGACGATATTCCATAGAAATATTCAACAAGAAAAAATTACAACTGATGATTTTCCCTGGGCAGCTCATTCCATTGAAACGTTTTCTGCAAAAAATTTCTTGTTATGAATTTTCCAAGTTTTTTCATCATTAACAAAAACAAGAAATCTATTGTTTTTTTCTGTAAAATATTTCGTATTAAATTTCCATTAAAAACGTGCCCCAGATTTTTCCATAATTTCTTTTCATTCTTGAATTTTATTCTCGAAAACATAACAAGAAAGTCTCGATGAAATTGGAAATTCACATTGTCTTATTGTTTTAAGCCGTTTTCATATTTTCTATAGAAAATTCCTCGGTATAAATTTTCCAAGTTTTTTCTTCATTGCATTTTCTCTCCCTTCATTAACAAAAACGAAAAATCTACTGTTTTTTTGTAAAATATTTCGTATTAAACATTCTTATTAAGAACGTGCCCCAGATTTTTCCATAATTTCTTTTCATTCTTGAATTTTATTCTCGAAAACATAACAAGAAAGTCTCGATGAAATTGAAAATTCACATTGTCTTATTGTTTTAAGCCGTTTTCATATTTTCTATAGAAAATTCCTCGGTATAAATTTTCCAAGTTTTTTCTTCATTGCATTTTCACTCCCTTCATTAACAAAAACGAAAAATCTACTGTTTTTTCGAAAATATTTCGTATTAAACATTCTTATTAAGAACGTGCCCCAGATTTTTCCATAATTTCTTTTCATTCTTGAATTTTATTCTCGAAAACATAACAAGAAAGTCTCGATGAAATTGAAAATTCACATTGTCTTATTGTTTTAAGCCATTTTCACAATTTCTATAGAAAATTCCTCGGTATAAATTTTCCAAGTTTTTTCTTCATTGCATTTTCTTTCCCTTCATTAACAAAAACGAAAAATCTATTGTTTTTTTGTAAAATATTTCGTATTAAACATTCCCGTTAAAAACGTGCCCCAGATTTTTCCATAATTTCTTTTCATTCTTGAAGTTTATTCTCGAAAACATAACAAGAAAGTCTCGATGAAATTGAAAATTCACATTGTCTTATTGTTTTAAGCCGTTTTCATATTTTCTATAGAAAATTCCTCGGTATAAATTTTCCAAGTTTTTTCTTCATTGCATTTTCTCTCCCTTCATTAACAAAAACGAAAAATCTACTGTTTTTTTGTAAAATATTTCGTATTAAACATTCTTATTAAGAACGTGCCCCAGATTTTTCCACAATTTCTTTTCATTCTTGAATTTTATTCTCGAAAACATAACAAGAAAGTCTCGATGAAATTGAAAATTCACATTGTCTTATTGTTTTAAGCCTTCCCCCCAGCTGTAGTGGTTTGCGATGCCGTATCACCGCCCCCCCGAGTTGACTGCTCAGTTGATCCGCAAACGAAACATGGCAATTTCTGGTGGAGAGCTGCTCTGTACTTCGGATGACTGATGCCATAGACGATGGGGTTGTAACAGGCGTTGGTTTTAGCGAAGAGAGAGCCCCAGATGGTGAAGAGTGGGCTGATCGTAGCTGTTTCGAAGATTCCAGTATAATTTATGACGAGATAGGGAGTCCATGCCATGAACCACAACGAAATTGTTGTTAAAGCTACCTTAGCCAGTTTAGCTTCGGCACTGGTGGAGTCTTGCTCTCCACTTCTCAGAGAAGCGACGTTCATCTTCTTGGCCTGCTCCCTCATCGCCTTCTCGTGGGCTGCGACTGCTGACACGATGAACCAGTAGCTGTAGATTATGGTGAATAATGGGGTGTAGTACACGAAGACGCTGTAGACGAGGATGTACGATCTGGATACCCAGTCCTTGGTGAGGTAGTCGGTTCCACAGGCAGTCATGTTGCCCTCGGGGACGTATCTGTTCCAGCCGAGCATCGGCAGGATTGTCCACAGGAAGGAGAACGACCAGATTATGAGGATCTGGATTAGGGCTCTGGTCACTGTCAACGGAGTGCCCGACATCCCCTTGACGATGACGTTGTAACGATCGTAAGCTATCGCTGTCATTGTCCATATCGAGGCACCACCGCACAGCGAACCCACCATTGCGTATATGTCACACATTAGCGGCCCTTGAATTTCATAATTCAGTGGTAATTGATGGGAGCGATATCGAGGATTAAAAAATGCGAAATTTCACGGAATTCCGTAAAATTAGTGTAACTTTAAAATTAATTGAAATTTAATTAATTTAATTAAACTAACTAATTTAATTAATTAATTAGTTAGCCTAATTAATTAAATTTAAAAAAATTCCTGAATTAATTTATTAGTTAGTTAGGAGCGATATCGAGGATGAAAAAATGCGAAATTTCACGGAATTCCGTAAAATTAGTGTTATTTTAAAATTAATTGAAATTTAATTAATTTAATTAAACTAACTAAACTAACTAATTAAATTAACTAATTAGTTAGTCTAATTAAATTAATTAATTAGTTAGTTAGGAGCGATAAACTAATCGCTCCTAACTAATCAATTAAATGAAAAAAATTCCTGAATTAATTAATTAGTTAGGAGCGATATCGAGGATGAAAAAATGCGAAATTTCACAGAATTCCGTAAAATTAGTATTATTTTAAAATTAATTGAAATTTAATTAATTTAATTAATAATTCATTAATGAATTATTTAATTTAATTTTAAGTAATTATTCATTTTACAATTGTCAGTATTTTTCTCCGTTTCTTGGTGATTTTTTCTACTGATTTTGACTTCAATTATTGGATGTTATTTATTCTTTTGAGATTTTGAATGGGGAATGTCTTGCCTATGATTTTTTTGGGGTTTCGGGTTTTGATTTTTTTATTTTTCGTTACAAAATGTTAATTTTTTTTACTAAAAAAATCGCACAGAATAAGTTGTATGGAAAAATAAACATCTACGTACTTAAAAAAATACTGAAATGTGAATTGTCGCTTTGAATTTTCACTAACTTGTGATTTAACCCCTGAGTGACGATTTTTTTTCGATCAATTTTTTTTTCAATTGCTAAAAAACAAACGTCCATCTACTGGGCAGTTTGCCCTACATCGAATAGAAAATAAGGAATAGGATAGGGTACTCACCCAGTACCCACGTCTCATACCAGCAATTGACGACCATAGGCGGCGACTGTATAATCATCATGAGAAAATCGGAAAACGCCAGATTGATAACCAGAAGATTGGAGGGTGTTCTCAAGGCTGGTGTGAACAAAAATACGTAGACAACAACGCCGTTGCCAGACCAGCCGAGAATTCCAATGACAATCATCACCAGGCCGAGCAATTTGTGCCACAGTGGATCCATCGGTGGAAACTGATACCAGTGTGGGTCAATTAAACTCAGCATTTCCTCCGGCACTTTGTCGGCGACAGTCTGATTGCTGTAGCGCATCCACTGTCGGGCGGCCTTAGGTCCCACCGTCGCAACATGATTCATCAGCGTCGCCGATGATGAGCTGAGGGACAACATCTCCAGCGCTGACGTTACGTTCTCAACTATTTGTTCCATTACTCCTGTTTACTGGCGGGCGAAGCAAATAAAATTGAGGGTATTTTTCTTGACTCGACTCAGGACCATGAGAATGAGCCTCGCAATTCCCGAGACATCAATACTTTGTGGTACTGATCAATCCAGTGGTCAGTACGAATGATGCTTGCATCATTCCTTTTTATACGACTGCGAGAAGCCAAGGAAACATTTTATTCAATATTCCGATATGAAATTATATTATTTCGGGTCTTCCTCGGGATGGTAATGGTCGTAGGGGCATTTGTCAGAGTAAATTATGCTCGATCGATCAAGTTTGTCTCAAGGTTTCTTTTATTGCTTTCTATTCGTAAAATTGCACAGTTTTACATTACTTTATACTCCTCTTTATTTTACGAATGTGCTGACTGCGACCCTCTTGTATGGCAGCCTCGAGTTCTTGAGTTAAATGGAGGAGATTTCGAGGATCTGATTGGAGGGTGACGTGCTGTTCTGGCGAGGATTTTCCAGGATTCTTCAGGGTCAAGTCCAACAGAACGGAGGGGACTACCTGGTGCAGGAGAGATCTTGATGCGATCTAGCAGAAGAGTTAATTGTTATCATAATTATTACAATTAACTAATAATTAATAACTAATTTATTATTATTATTATTATTATTATTAAATAATTATGAATTATTTAATCACTGTTTAATTATTATTATTTATTATCATTTTATCTGGATTTTTTTATCTTTCGTAATCCAAATTTGTCAACTGAGTGGTACCTCATGTAGAAATTCCCAAAAATTATAATAGAATGATAAAAGAAATAGAAAAAATTCTGAACTTTTTCAAAGAGCGTTTTTGATTGAGATTCAGAATGAGTTCAACAAAGTGGAAACTGGTTCAAGTCAATTTTGACAATTGACCAGTTTTCAATGAATATCTCGGAATCTAAGGAAAATGGCAAAATTTTTATTATAAACTTTTTTGTAGAGCCCATTGAGTGCTACAACAAATGTAATTTTTTGTTGAAATTTGAAAATAACTTTAATTTCCAATTGACTATTAAACAATTAATTCAGTAGCGAAGTGGCAAAAGGGTACAAGTCAATTTTGACTATTGAACAGGTTTCAGTGAATATCTCGGAATCCCAGAGAGATATCAAAATTGTTGTTATAACCTTTTTTGTAGAGCCGATTGAGAGCTACAACAAATGTGATTACGAAAATTTCGCTATCTCCCTTAGATTCGGAAATATTCCTCGAAGACTCAACTGGTAGATGAGTCGACTTAAACCTTTTTACCACTTCGCTACTGAATTGGATTGGAATCTACCTGCACTTCGAATCTCCATTCCAGGTTGTGGAACTGTGGTACACTGAAGCCAATATTGGATAATGCATCGTGGAGTTCTTGCTGTCTCTCAGTATAGAGGGAACACAAGAGTGATTGGTTCTCATCAGTGAAGCCTACGTCGTTTATCAGCGTTTTGAATGCCTCGAGGTTCAACTAAAATACAGATCAAGTATGAGATAGCTGACAATAGGGGCATCTGGTCAGTGTAAGAGTTTTATTTTTACCCTGTTTTTCGTGCATTCAACTAGCAAGTACACCAATCCTTCCACGGAATTTTGAATTACTTTCGATTCGACGTCAAGTTTTTCTGAAAGTTAAGTTTTATGTCATCTTTTGGCTCAAATTTGCTGTTTTTTTTTGTTTAAAAAATTAAAATACGGTGACAAAACACTAGGATAATCTATTTCGAGGAATTTGAGCAGAAATAAGTTGTATAGAAACCTCTGAATTCTAGTATTTTTTTTTTCTGTAAAACTGAGAGTAAAACAAAGACGTTGTCAAACGAGTCTTGTTTGGATCAACAAAATCGCTAGTTGACAATTGCCAAAAAAGAATTTGTTTGGTTCGAGCTTTAAAGTCTCAAACATAATTGTTCTGCTCTCGACAACAACTAAATATTTGGCTCAAGAGGCGGATAGTTCACACCAGACGGTGCCTTTCCAGGATGAAAATATCTCATTTAGAGGAAAATTTATCAACATATTTTATCCCTAAGTTACAAGATTGATATCATGTCATTATTATTGTTTCATTTGAGGGTTCATTTCTTGTCTGCGATTATTAGACAGCCGAAACGAAGAACTACTATCCCTTGTTTCGCATGAAACAAAGATTTTTCGGGAGCAAAATACGAATGGGAGTATCGAATAACGAAGGAGTAGTGCAAGAAATGACATTTCTTGCGTGTACAGAGATTTTTTTTTCACTACTAAATCTAGTTTTGCGACAAAAAGTTATAACTCCGGCGGACTCTGCACGTTTGGCACGAAAAAAACCTTTTTGATAATTTTCAAAAAACTATTTTCTTGGCACAAGTAAGACTTGTTTGAGACCTCTGTCGTTTTTCTCTCAGTGTAGTTTCTATTGGAAATTTTCTGTCAAATTCGCTAGGTTTTTCTACGAATTTTGTTTCGCGCATTTTCTTCTCCAAAACTAGGCCTGCAGAAATTAACTATAGCTATAGCCCTATAGCCCCGCATTAATAGGGGTTATGTTGAATCCCTCGTCTAAATTTGTTTCCAAAACTCAATTTTTCGCAAAATTCGAATGTGAGCGATAAAAAATTGAAGAATAAATTTTAAAAAAAATTTTATTTATGCATGAACAAAACTCACGTGCTGCAGCTGTATACAATTTCAAGTTCGGCCCCCTCTGCAGGTAATCGGCGACTAATTTACAGAAATCCTGGACCACTGAAAGGAAATAATGTCACGATTAACAAAAACGTAAAAATTCTACTTTTCATTCGAATGCATGATAATGACATATTTACCTTGAACTGGCTGTTCCGCCAAAAACAACAGGTGCGGTTTGTGATCAGCTGTTATCGGCATCATTATTCACTAATTTGTTCACAATTATCGTACGCAAACCATAACACGATAAACTAATCCGATTCACGAGTCGATAAACTAATCCGATGTCTCATTGACGAACATTTCGCACTTTGCTATTATTTTTCGAGAAATGTCGAGTTTAGAAGCTGTGGTGTGGGCGCCAATGGCAGCCCGTGCACACACACATGTGAATAACATCATGTATTTGACACATAACATCGTACAGACGATTCATTCGAATGTTAGAAAATGACTGATTCATTTATTCATTAATTCTCAACTACTTTAGACAATAAAAATATATGATTAATCGACAAATTATATTATATGACATATTTTTTTAAATTCAAGATATTATAGGATATATAACATGATATATTAAATATAAGATGCAATAATATTTAAATATGGTAATAAAAATCATGATAAAAGCATAATTAAATGTTCATTAAATGCTGGAAATAATCTTCAAAAACTCCTGAAATTCATGACATTTACATGATTATTCCCTTGCCTGGGTTTTAAAGTAGCTCTACCCTTACGATAAATTCAAAGATTATTGAAAACTGCAAAAAATTGCAGAAAACTCGATTAGATTCGGAATTCCAATTTTTTTCTCAATTTAGTTATCGTTTTGGTTTTTCAAAGAAGAGATGTTTAAAAATCAGGATTTAACCCAGTGTCTTATGTGAAAAATAACAGTTCTATTGTAATCAAAGATTAAAATCAGAATTTTTTTTTCATTAGCTGTGAAAAAATCGAGAATTTTTTCGACACCTCATAAAAAATAATCCGCCGTTTGGCAAACAAGTTTTATTATTTATTGATAAGAGGGAAATGTTTGAAAAATATCAATATTTTGCGAAATTTAATTTAGATAATACTGACTGGGTATGATTTTTTTCAAATTTTCTCCATGCAATTTAGTTGAAAAATTTAAAAACTGAAAATATCCAAAAGTACAGCGTAGCCCGGCCGAAGGGTAGAGCTACTTTAAATGGGCTGAAATACTCGAGGTAGAATAAATTCAACAATTCTACATGAACAATTTATTAGATTTTCTCTGCTATACATAAAATTTCGAGGCTTCAATGGAAATCTACGTTATTTTTCAGTTTAACAAACAGCAGATTGACTAGATTACAAAGAGAGTAAAACTGAATGAACCGAGTGTTTGCGATATTTACATCTTCTTCTACTTCGAGTGAGATAAAGGGATTATAATTGATCCACATCACCTGGAGAGGACAATCGCCTGCAGGAAGAATACTGTTGGGATGAAAACACTCGTAACAAAGTGGATACGAAAAATAAAAAAATATAGATTGAAAATTCCGTGAGATATGTTAAAAGTAATTAGTAATAATTTCATTATGTACTAGATACAGTGATGACAGTACGCGTGAAAAAATTTAACAGTTTCTATTGAAGGGCTGTTGAAAATTCTGATGGGAAATATATTTGTTTAAAGAAAATGAATAGATTGATTTTTCTCTCTTAAATGTCTCTCGAAAAATCGGAATTTCCAACAGAATTTAAATAGAATTCCCTATGAAAAGCTCTAGGTTTTTCCATCAATGTTTTTCATACGTGAGGGGAATTGTTATTGTTGTTCGGTTTCTCTGTGCAGTAACAAAAGAATTTTCATCAGATATAAAATTATTGTGGCTTCCTTCGGCTGTCGAATGAGACGAGACTTCAATTCAGGGGAGACCAGCAGAGACAGCCGAATCATCCGTCGAATTTCCGTCGTCCCGATCGATATTGACGGCTTCAGTCGCAGTTTCTGGTGGAGTTGGGGGTATCAGAGTGCTTGCGTTCACCACTGAGGGTTGTCGTTTATTTTTCCTCGGTGATTTAGAATCACTAGCTGTCTCCAGCCTCGCTGGGCACTCGATGTGGACGCAGTGGAACACCTCATTAGCGGTATTATGTGTACCTACGATACGAATGAATACAATGGGCCTTGGTGGGTTGAATCGAAGTGTCTGCCATGACTTGCAAGCCTCGGACGTTTTGTCGGCCACTCTCTCCCAATTCCAGGAGTTACCTGACACCTCGATGTAGTAGGAGTAAGAACGATCGTCACAATCCCACAGGAGCAATCTGAAGAGGATTTTATCATGAGATAACAATTCTTGGATAAAATTCTATAAGACTGATTATTTTATTTTCTCAAATGTAGGGGGAGTCGAGTCCTATCCATCGACATTGATTAAAATTTAAAAAATAACTACAATTTTACACTTGTTTTAAACTGAATGCAATTAGATTCATTGAATTCAAAATTGCTAGTAATTGCTTGGCGAAAGGGCATCCAAACAAATTTTTTAAGCCATCAATCGGTGAATTGAGAACATTTTTTTTCGGAAATTGTGGAAAATCTAAACTTACCTCATAGAATCAATCATATAGGGCTGCCCAAGCTGTATCAAGATCGAACCAGAGCCAAGTTGGTGACAGGTGTAACCACTGTCCCAATCATAATTCGAAGTATCGCCATTCAGGAGAGCGTTTCGAGACCTGCTCACACCTTCGATAACACTGGCACTCCTGTCCATCGTCGCGACGTTTTCAGAGGGCATGATGAAGCCTCTAGATAATTTCTCCGAGTGATTGGTGTAGTAAGCTTCGAAGCTCACGACATGAAAAACCTGAGGTTCAAATTGTCATCATTAATTAAATTCATTGAAGGGATTGAGGGGTTTTCTCAGGGAAGGGATCCACTCGAATTTACCTTGTTGACTGTGTTGTTTGTTCCAACAATACGAACATATAAAGCTACTCGTGGTTCGAAATACAAGTACTGCCAGCTACGACAGAAATAATCGGAGTGGTCGATCACTTTCACCCAGTCTTTTTGATCAATCGAGACCTGAAATTTTTTCACTGCATTGAGAAATCTTTCTGAAACTAATTGATCTGGACACACGAAAAAATTTAATAGAATATTCTGTCTGTTTTTTGCGTTTTCTACTGAAAATTATTTTGACAATCATGTAACTTTTACGTGCGTATTTCAATGGATATTTGTTCATAGAAAAAAATACATCGATGTGGTTTTCTATATACAACTCATTCTGTTGGCATTATTTCTGTAAGAACTCTTGAACAAAAATTTTCCAAGCTCCTTTTCAACTAAAAATACAATGGAGAGAGCTTGTAAAAATTATACCCCTTAATTTCTGTAGATAAATAAAAATCTATTGACTTTTTTTTTAACTACTAAATCTATTTTTGCAACGAAAATTTTTTCTCCCGGCGTACTCTCTGCATGTTTGGCACAAAAAATCCTTTTTTGATAATTTTCAAAAAACTATTTTCATGGCAGAAGTAAGACATGTTTGAAAACTTGGTTTTTCTCTCAGTGTGCCGCAAAAAATTGGAAACTTAAATTTGAACCACGAAAAGTCGCCCATTTGTCATTTAGAAATCTCTAAAATAGTAAATATTTCCATATTTACTATCTGAATTGCGATCTTAAATACAAAAAAATCCTATTACGGCCGTTGTTTCAAAAAACTTGAAGTAATTCTGAAAATTTTTTACTCACTTCTATATAATATGAGTAAGACCGCATGTCTCTGTCCCATAGCAGCATTTTCACATGATTTATAATACTCTGAACCCCTAATTTTATAAGAATCCCATGGTCCTGTAACTCTGTTATGACGTGTCTCGTATATCCTCGTTCCATGTCGTAATTATGTGTATCACCATCCAGCAGATAACTCCGCATTTCCCCCTGCAGTACTTGGGCTCCATATCTCGGATGTGCAACATTCTCATCGACCAGCAATCGACCCCGATAAATAAGCTCAGAATCTCGAGTCTGGGTGCGTGCAGCAATTGCATCTAAAATTGATTCTGGGGATACGAGGCCAGTGGGACGAACCACGTTCAACAGATCGGTGATGGCTATTAAACTAAGTCTTACTTGTCCTGAAAATTAAATTTACACGTATGAAAAACAAAATAACGAAAAAACCCAATAATTTAAGTGGAAAATTGCATTGAATTTCTAGGGAAATGTTATTGATTTTTTTATTGGATTTGAGTTTCATGTCGATGAATTATTAAGGATTTTAATAGATTCAACTATTTTTAATCATCAAATTTGTCAATTAAATCGCGTGAAAAAAATTTGAAACGAATCACGAATATTCAGCATCATTCAAATAATATTTTGCACAGGATTATTTTTTTTAGCATTTGTTGTTTATAAATAAATAATTAATAACTTAAATTTTCAACTGAGTATTAATTAAATAATTGTCAATATGGTATTGTTAATTGACTATTGAGTAAATAATTCTAAATTTAAATGGAATTTCAGTCTAGCTATCAAGGAAAACTATTCAAATTAACGAATATCAGATTAATGAAAAAATCGAAAATAAAATATAGGAAAAGATTTTATTGTTCTGTTGAATTTACGATTTATTCCCTTGAGATTTTTTCTGCAGAAATTCTTGTGTACAAATTTTAAAAAAAAGATAAATAGAATTTGTGACAGAATTCAAATAGAGTATCAATAAAAACCACTGGAAATCCAAAATAATTTTAGTCTAATTATAAAGAAAAGTATTGTTCCTCACCTAAAACCTCGTTCATATCCACTTCAGGATTCGCCTTTACCCACGTCTGCATCGCGAGGAATATATCAATCTCAGGTGCATAAAAAGAGTCCCTGGACACGAGCTCCTTGACAGCATTAGCGCTCAATTGAAGAAAGTTCTCATGTTTAATCACTTCCAAAGCATGTTTGTCCATGTATTCGTGGCAAACCTCGAATTAAAATGAGAAATTAATTAAAAACACAAAATATTACACCAGAATTATTTTTAAAGCAAGTGGCAATTTGCTTCTGAATGGAACCTTCATGATGATGTATTTTAAATTGAATTCAATTGAATAATTCATTGAACTAAACATTATTCGTTAATTTTGAAAAATAATAATTTGTAATAGTTACCTTTGTTAGTCGATCCAGTTGATACAGTCGCGTCGCATCGAAGATCAGGCATACATTTTTTATATTCAATATTTCTTTTAAATAATCAGATATAGCCATCTCCAAGTCTATGAAACCGTACTGATGGGCAAGACCCAAAATGTCTAGAATTGTCTGAAAAAAAAATTTAATTTTGAAGATTTTAAAGACTTCTGTAAATTTTAAAAACTTCCTCATGAAACTTATGAATAATAATAGCAGGTACGAAAAAATTAATGGAAAGAAAAAGTGAGAAAATTTATCCCCGTTAATTTCTATAGAAAAAACAAAATCGAAAACTAAAAAAATTCCATAATCTTCAATAGAATGAGCAAAAAAACAAATGAAATTATTCAATAGAATTTGATAGAATCTATTTATTAATTTTCAATAGGATTCCTATAAATTTAGTTTTTCTATTAAATTTTTCTCAGACGTAAATTATTTTATTTTTTTATTTATTTTATTTTATTTTCATTTATTATTTTATTATTTTATATTTATATTATTTTATTATTTATTTTATTTTTTTATTATTCAATAGAATTTGATAGGAATCTATTTAATTTTCAATAGAATTCCTACAAATTTAGTTTTCATCCGAAAAGACGGATACAGAAATAATTAAATAAAATAGATGGATAAATAAATAAAAAATTAATAAACAAATGAAAATGAATCAATAATAAATTAATAAAAAAACCTCGGATTAAATTTTAGTTCATTTAAATCTAGATTCGTCACCTCCTCTCGTTGATTCGTCAACGACAAATGTCCAGTGTAAATATACTTGAGCAGTTCTTTGAAAGCCGGGAACGTTGTACCATTGAGCTCAATTTCCTCCTGCGTACTCTCCTTCAATCCCCCGAACAATAGTGCACGAAAATACTGACTCCTAGCAGCGAGAATGACCCGATGGCCGTTAAAACGTTGTCCAGATACAATAAGTGTCACATCCGAGTATTCATCCGAGAGATAGAGTGCACCGATGTCCTCGGAGAGGTGATTTATGTGGATAACTTCGCCAGAGGGTGGATTCAGATGATGATGAGAGCTCATCTCGGGGGAACTGAGGGCCTCAGCCCTGCAAAAACCTGGTGAATTCGTTAAACAATTCTATTGAGCTATGTTAGAGAAAATAATAATTAATAATTATTCTATGGAAGAAATTCTATAGTGTCCGTTTTACCCCAACCTCCCCTGTAAAATGACACAAATAATGCTTTCCGTAATTCGTGTTATTTTGAACTGTTCATTTTATTAATTTCATTATTATACTTAATGTTCATTTAGTTTAATCCTACGTGAAATAAGAAAGAAATGAAACTTCAATTGAAAATAAAAATAATAATATTCAATGTTTTTGTGATGACAGGAATATTGACATGTTCATCATTACATCACATCTGTCACTTTCCCGGAAAGTAATCAGAGAAACACTCGATCATTTTGTGGGATTTATTAATGCAAACTTACAGAATCTGTAGCTGCTTATGTTATCAATTATTTGTGATGCTGACGGTAATGTCCTTTGGAGAGTGCACACATCTCACGCATCAGTCCGATCCATGAAATGAGGGATTGCGGACAGATTCGGGATCGACTGATTGCTCTCTTTAAATCGAACCACCGAAAACGGTGATTCCACTTGTCTTCACTGCGAAAATTACTGATGGAATGCTATTACACGTTATGATGATCGAGTATCGGGAATCTCTGCTATTTTCCTTTTTCACTGCATAAAAAACGACGTGTGTGTGAGAATGTGTCATGGCGGCGTCGAGGCGGCGGTGAGAATTCCCCGCCGTTCTCATGAAAATAATCACCGACTGGTGGCGGTGTTTTAGCGGCTGGAGTTTGAATGCAAGAATATGCAAGTATCTTTTATCAAATTTGTGCACATATGACCCCCATGATCCTTATTCCCACACTTGTGACCCTTAATCTGACCCTCGCGGCCCTCATTCTGACCCTCATTGTATCCCTCGTAACCTTTCCTCTTTTGACCTCTACAAGATCTATGCGCGCGCTGATCTATTTATTTGTTGAAATGAAGAACTGGAATTCATTGAATTTCATTTTCTCATGAATACCTTATAAATATTGATAATGAATCAAAGAGAATTCGACTAATGATTGAAGCGAATAGCGAAGTAGAGTAAAAGAATCTATACAGAATTTTTCATTTTCAATTAATTATCTTCAATTTTTTTAAATAATCGGTCTCCATAAAAGGACAGAATTTATTAATTTCACCGATGATATATAGGGGAGAGTAGGGTAAAACGGACACTTTTGACTTTTTTTGAAATATTCATGACGTGTTGAGTTTTTCGTGAAGTGGAATAATTTTATTTTCGTCACCAGATGCCGCAGTCGTCCAACACCCAAAACACCTCATTATAAATAAACATTGCAAAAGTATACCTTTATAAAAAAAATATCCCCACGAAAATTAGCAACAATAAATGGTGATTCCAGGAAAAATGTGAAAAAATGTAAAAAAGTTATTGGTCGAATCGTATTGATCGGGCTGCGAATGCAGTCCCACTCCCGGACGCGATCCCACTACTGCTCAACCACGGAGACTTTTGGCTGCTGGGTTTCCCCTCTGGCCCGGTTCGCCTCTCCTTAGCCAACCTGGCCACCCCGGACTCCTCCAGGGTGCCCATATCGATGGTGAGCTTAGTGCGGACGTCCAGTCAACGTGGATCCCACACCCACAGAACCTCCCGACCTCAGTTCCTCCCAATGAACTAGCCTCCGAGTAGCCGGATTACAGGAGGTGCCACACTCCCAGCTGGCAGTTGTAAAAAAAAATTTCCTTCAAGAATTACAAGACGAGAGTTGAAAATTCTATTGAAGAATTTTGCAATTGTATTGCGCGTTTTTTTATAAAAAATATAAAATGGAAATTATTTAAAAAAAACAATTCTATTGGATTTCTATTGAATTTTCTATTAGTTTTTGGCCGATTCTATTGAAATGTTTAATAGAAAATATTCGGTGGAAAAAGTCTATAGAATATTTAACACTCCCAGCTGGCAGTTGTAAAAAAAAATTTCCTTCAAGAATTACAAGACGAGAGTTGAAAATTCTATTGAAGAATTTTGCAATTGTATTGCGCGTTTTTTTATAAAAAATATAAAATGGAAATTATTTAAAAAAAACAATTCTATTGGATTTCTATTGAATTTTCTATTAGTTTTTGGCCGATTCTATTGAAATGTTTAATAGAAAATATTCGGTGGAAAAAGTCTATAGAATATTTAACACTCCCAGCTGGCAGTTGTAAAAAAAAATTTCCTTCAAGAATTACAAGACGAGAGTTGAAAATTCTATTGAAGAATTTTGCAATTGTATTGCGCGTTTTTTTATAAAAAATATAAAATGGAAATTATTTAAAAAAAACAATTCTATTGGATTTCTATTGAATTTTCTATTAGTTTTTGGCCGATTCTATTGAAATGTTTAATAGAAAATATTCGGTGGAAAAAGTCTATAGAATATTTAACACTCCCAGCTGGCAGTTGTAAAAAAAAATTTCCTTCAAGAATTACAAGACGAGAGTTGAAAATTCTATTGAAGAATTTTGCAATTTTACTGCGCGTTTTTTTAATAAAAAATATAAAATGGAAATTATTTGAAAAAAAACAATTCTATTGGATTTCTATTGAATTTTCTATTAGTTTTTGGCCGATTCTATTGAAATGTTTAATAGAAAATATTCTGTGAAAAAAGTCTATAGAATTAGATTTCTCTATACAATTTATTCTATTAAAATATTTTCTATAGAATTTCTTCGGTATTAATATAGTCATAATTATATAGTTATATAGATCCTTATAGTGATAAATAGTTATGCATAACTATAACGATTTATGACGATTGCTCTAAATATTTATAGGTATACTTATAAATATCGATAACGATAATTATTTCTATAGCTATAAGTGCAGCTATACCTACGAAATTAAAAAAGTTAAAAAACGTAAATATTCCGAGAAAACACTAACAAAAAAGTAGTGTAAATTTAGAAATCATGTTTTTTTTTCTGCAATTCAATTACAAGGAATTCTGCAATTTGAAATTGATCAACGAATTTTGATAATTTTAATAATTGACCGGTACATTTACAGAGATATAGAATGCATTTAATGAGAAACGAATGTATTTTTGATAGAAAAAAATCTATAATCCCCAATGAAATTTGAGCTGAAGAATTTCTATAGAAACAATCTCACTAGAAAAAATTGTACAGAAAAATAAAAATCCATTGTTCTATTCGATAAAATATTCCCAATACATAAGTATTCCAAAGGGTAAAGAAAAAAGGTAATCGATAATCAGTAAAAAGGATTTTATTTACGAAATTTTCTGTATCAAATATTACAAAATTGGCGGTGGCGGTGGTTTTTTCCTATAAAAAGATCTAGTCGATCTAGAGTCCGCATTTTCTGGAGTACCTGTCGGTTTTTCCAGACCCCTCGGACTCAGTTTCTTGAAGGCCACATAAATCTCGGAATTTGACTCATAAAGACATTCTGAATCAGGCGATGCCTCAGAGGACAACTCCCTCGGAGTACTGCGAGAGGGAATTTCATCAGAATGTTGAATCCTCAATCGACTATTCGATTTGACGACCGATTCTACGTCAGATGAGTCATCAGCCCCGGCGGAATGACGAATTCTTATATTTTTACTAGATCTAATCACACCTGGATTCGTCGTACTAACGAAATTCGTCTTCGTTATCGTCAGTCCATTCCCTGGAACTCTATCACTTATTGTGAACACTTTGGGTGATCCCTCGTACGGGTCTGGAGAGCGTTCTGATGTGAAGAAACCCCTGACGCGTTCGAAACACTTAACCGCGGAGACATACGTTGATAAGAACATTTTTGTGAAAATTGAACTCGATCGGTTTCGTTTGTACCAAATGCAGAGTAAAGTTACGGCGATTAGTGGAAGAATTCCCAAGAAGATGATGCAGAGGGCGATTGCAACTCCGTTGGTTTCATCTGGAAGGAAAAAACAAATTAATTCTGATGGTCATTTCCATATTTTTGTATTGCAATGTTAATTATCAACGTCGGGGCAATGTTGGCAGCCAACATTGGCGCAATGTCGGGGCAGTGTTGGCCGCCAACGTTGGACCAACGTTGAGACAATGCTGACCCAACGTTGGGACAATGTTGGCCCAGCGTTGGGCCAATGTTGGCTGCGGACGTTGGGCCAATGTTGGTCCAACGTTGGGGCAATGTTGGCTGTCAACGTTGGGATAATATTGGCTGCATTTTATCGTCGAAAATGTTGGTCCTGGCTCCTTTATTTTCCGCAAAATCCTGAAAAAAACGAAATTAAAATCATGAAAAAAAGCTCACCATCAACAGTATCAGGGGGACCGCTGTCCTGAGACCCCCCAAGCCCCCTCTGAGTGCAATCAGGTGGCCCAAATCCCTCGTCACAATGACAGCGCCCGAGACTGTTGCAAACTCCATTCCCACTGCAGTTGTTCAAACACGCCAAGTCCCTGTCGATCCTCTTCATGAAATTCTCGACAGTCAGACATTTCTGATCTACGCACATCCTCCCCTCAGCGCACTTGGCGCCGTTGGGCACGAGTCCTGGATCAACATCTCTCGTTCCAAGATCAACAATAGCGATTTTGCATGACAGAACCGAATAATTAGGGCCGTAAACGTAAGTGTGACCCCCCCTCACAAAAGCGTCTGACCCAAATTGGAACCGCATTTCCGCTCCCAAATGCTTGCACTGAAGCCTTCCACACAAAGTATTCTTCTTCCTGCAAGGTCTGAAGGTGGAATCTACGGGATTGTATCCGCAATTGCCTGTGACATTTGCATTGACATTCAACTCGTAGCAGGGAAGACCTGACGAGATACCACTTGGACCCCAGAGAAGCTTGCATTGGTCGTCATGAGTTTTGCATGCGCCGCGGTAGCAGAAAGCTCTCCCCATTTTGCAAGGATGGCCGTCAATTTTGTGGACATCCTCAGGGCAGTATTCGGAATTTCCCGGGCAGTACTCAGGTAAATCGCACTCGTGCGACGATGTTCTGCAGGGAACCCCGGGCTTCTTTAGTTGACAAGTTGTCAGGTCACAGCATTCACCGGTTGCACAGGCCGCATTGGACGTAAACCTGGGGGACACGGAAGAATGGCGTAGAATAAGGTAGGGAATTCAGTTACCTTTTTTGAAATAAAGGTCGTGAGGGTCAAAATAAAGGTCAATAAAGCCAGAGTAAAGGTCACGAGAGACAGAATAAGAGTCAAGAGGATCAAATTAAGGGTCAGATTAAGGGTAATGAGGGTCAGAACAAGGGCTATGAAGGTCAAAATAAGGGTCACGAGGATTATAATGCGGGTCAGATCCAAATAAGGGTCACATGAGTCAAATTAAGAATCACAAAGGTCAAATTAAGGGTCCAAATAAGGGTCACGGGAGTTAAAATAAAGGTAGTGAGGGTCAAAATAAGGGTCAATAAAGCCAGAGTAAGGGTCTTGAGAGATAGAATAAGAGTCAAGAGGATCAAATTAAGGATCGTAAGGGTCAGATTAAGGGTAATGAGGGTCAGAATAAAGGCCATGAGGGTCAAAATAAGGTTTACGAGGATTATAATGAGGGTCAGATCCAAATAAGGGTCACATGAGTCAAATTAAGAATCACAAAGGTAAAATTAAGGGTCACGCGAGTTAAAATGAAGGTAGTGAGGGTCAAAATAAGGGTCAATAAAGCCAGAGTAAGGGTCATGAAAGACAGAATAAGAGTCAAGAGGATCAAATTAAGGGTCGTAAGGGTCAGATTGAGGGTAATGAGGGTCAGAATAAGGGCCATGAGGGTCAAAATAAGGTTCACGAGGATTATAATGAGGGTCAGATTAAGGATCCAAATATGGGTCATAAGGGTCGAACTCTATCGTTCGTTAATAGTTAATGAATCTCGTTTGGAATAAATGAATCAGTCTATCAGTGCACTGATAGAAAATATGGAACGATTCAGTTGCACGAAACGAGGCTTCTCAACTGTTACCGCAATTCGTTAATAGTTAACGAATCGCTCTCAACGTGAGCGCCGCACTCATGATGCAGTCCGCCTCCGGACATCGCCAGTATTCCGCGTCATGACTCATGCCGAAATTGTGCCCGATCTCGTTGTAATAGCTAAAGTCTCGTTTGGTTCGACTAAACCGTTCTATCAGTGCGCATCAACGCACCTGCAAGTCCGAGCATCACAGCACTTATTATCACAATACCCCTCGAGGCCGCAGTCGCAGTCCTCCCCCGACTCCACGAACCCGTTGCCGCACTCTCCCCCCTCGAAGAGTCTCGCCGGCCTGTTCCGCAGACAGTAGTCCATGCCCTGACTGAAGCCCAGCGACAACTGCTCGAGGGAACAGGAGGACCAGTGAACCGGAGCTTTCGACGTCAGCGCCGCATTCATGATGCATTCCGTCTCCGGACATTGGCAGTATTCCGCGTCATGACTCATGCCGAAATTGTGCCCGATCTCGTGGGCCACGGTCGCCGCAACCAGTCCGGTGATCGTCGAGTGGTCCATGTTGACACCTCCCGACGACTCGAACGTGCAAATCGAGCCGACACCGGCTTTTCCGACTATTCCGCCGTCAAAACGAATGCCTGTCAGCAGTTGAGAGTTGTCGTTCGGAATTTCGCGGAGGAGGTACCGCCTGCGGTACTCCATGAAGCTCTCCAGCGTCCGCGCGCTGACGGGGGAGAGCGGGATCTTGTCGTACTGCGTCCAGACTTCGATCCCCACGAGCGCCACGAAGACGTTCAATGGGGTGTACAGGGCGTTTATTATGTTGGCGAGGTCCTTGATGTGACGGTGGACTTCGTCGATGTCGCTTCCTAGTTTGGCGTAGATCTTTTGGTCGACGACGAAGGCCAGCTCGAGGTAGCGAGACCCGGAGTTGGCGTTGTAGGGACCCAGAATGAGCCGCCCTCTGGCGGGAGCGAGGGCTCGCCGGGTTCTGGGGGAATTGGGGGAATCCCCGGACGGTGAACAGGTCCTGTTTGATATGAGATCGCTGTGCTTGTAGAGGTAGTGGACGGTGTCGAGGGTGTTCTCGTGGGGGTGGATGTAGTGGAGGTTTCGGGCGTCGTAGATGACGCCGCGCAGGCCGCGACAGGTCGACACCGCCGCCCAGGAGCCTGGGGCGCCTCGGAGGCTTCCTTGATAATGACATAATTCCTATTCACGCGCGAAATTTTTAGTGACAATTCTAGCGCTTTCTGTAGGACGCTGTAGGGTATTTATATTGGATGCGTTTCCGGAGGGAGAATGGGCACACTGAGAGAAAAACAATAGTTCTCAAACAATTCTCACTTGTGCCAAGAAAATAGTTTTTTGAAAATTATCTAGTTTGGTGCTGAAAACACGAGATGACAATATTCTAAACACGGAATTGCATTGACGAGATGAACAACAGATTAATTGAATTGTCGTGTGAAGTAAATAAAAATTGATAACACAAAATTGATAAAAATTGATAACAGAGTATCAACAAACATTGAATTCCAGAAATTCACACTTTGAAGTGTGTTCTAGAAGGAATTGAATTGTAATTATGATTCAAATCTTATTCGGTGAGCGTAGAAATTGAAACAAGCAAATTATTTATTGTCATATGAAAATTTAACAGATGATAAATTGGGACATGTGATTATCATCGGCCATATTGCTTTTTGCAATGAGAATAATTATGAACAATTAATTGAAAAATGAAACTCTGGAGATTTTTTAAATGCAGTATTCTCTAACAAAATGACAGGGTAAAATTGCATAATTTTCAATAGAATTAGCGCAAAAACAAATAGTTTTTTACAGAACTGCAATAGAATTCTTGTAGACTTCCAATAGAAATACATTAACATTTCTCGGTGAAAAGGCTAGATCTCTATAAATTTTTTTCATACGTGAATCTCAACGGAATAAAATTTATTGTTTCATTGCATAAGATATGGGCAATAGAATTTTTTGGCAGTAATAACAACATTATTGCAATAATTTTAAATACTCACAACTATTTGAGGTATTTCAGTTGTAGAATATCCTTCATACTGTGTTCTCTGCTTATATCCTACGGGAATGAGATCTGTATTGAGCCTGAGATCGAGGGTACGCTGAATTCCATCAATTTCTAAGTCAATAGTGAGCACATCTGAATGGTTAAAATTCTAAAAATGACAATGTGTCCTTCGTCAAAATGCTGGCAAAAGAGGAAGAATGCATGGACGAAAAAAGTTTATTGAAAAAAAAGCTCGAATTGACCAAAACCTAATAGAAAGTTCAACAGAAATGCAGAAGAAATTTCTATCGAATTCGCTCGGAAATTCTGTTTTTCTGCGAAATTTTTTTGTACGTGTGGAATTGTGAAAAATGCGGTTTATCTACACGTGTCGGTATTCCCAAGAATAAAATTACTCGTTTCTGTCGTACTCACGTTTATCCTCGTGTCATCAATCATTTGTTTATCTCTAGCATTGAACACTCGTGGTCGAACACGGCTGTGTGTACTGAAGTCTGGAGATGGCCCTGAGAAGTGGATTTTAGATAATTTATCATTAAATTATTCGTACTGCGCTTCCGAAAAAATTGAATAAGAAATGATAGCGCTCTCTCTAAGAAATTCTACTGAAGTTCTAGGGGAATTCTATAGCAATTTTATTAATTAGAACATTCTATTTATTTTTTTGCGCCAATTCTGTTAAACATTACGGGATTTTCACGTGCGTGGATCAATGGATATTTGTTCATGGACAAAAGTATATAGATGGGGATTTTTCTATAGGAATTCTCGAATTTTCCAAGTGTTTACTTCTTGGATTCTATTGTGACAAATAAATTAAAATACAACGGAAAAAACTTGGAAAATTTATACCCAAGAATTTCTATAGAAAAATCAAAATCTCTTGACTTTTAAGAAAATGACGAGATAAAATTTCAATAGCAAATGAGAATAAAAAAAAAATAAGAAGAAAAAAAAATTCAAATAGAATCGGAATTTAGAGAGAATTCTTCTATTCTTATATTCTATAAGAATTCTAGACTATTGGAATTCTTATAGACTTCGAATAGAAATTCAATAAAATTTTTTTAAACACAGTTATAGGTTTCTCAATAAAATTTCTTCATTCGTGTGACTCATTGAAAAAAATAACAAATGCTATTAATGTCAATAGTCATCAAATATGCAAGAGGAATTCCAGAAAGCGGAGGAACAAGAAGATATTCTCATCGAGGAAAAAACCTCTTCCTCCACGTCGAATAGATTGGCACAAGGAAAAGAGAGTTCGCGTGAGTGGTGGTAGGAACGAGGAAATTCGTAGGGTAATTAGACGATAAAACTAGTCAGCTCTATGAAAAAAAAAACGAGGAGGAGAAAGACAATATCAACGACGCCTAGGTCCGATAGGAATGAGAGGAAGAGGATATCCCCTTAATTGACACAGAATACGATTCCTAGTCTTATAAATTTTTTTCGGAATCGTAGAAGAAAGTGGAGTGAAGGCACAACTTATTAGCAAAGATAACTACTCATTTATAAAAAATGCAATTATGCACTTGCTTTTCTCTTCTTTTGATTATCAAAATCAAACAAAAAAACTCCACCGAGGAAATCCTAGAGGGAATATCTCAATAGAGTAAGTTGGATCGAAAAATCGAATATTCTCTATCGAACGGTTCAATAGAATTCCAGTGGAGTTGTCTAGCGTCTTCATCTTCCTCATTTCCAACCGATTAAAATCATCAGAGATCTGGATGACCAATTTCCCAGTGACTCACCTGGCGCAATCTGAACTTGAGACGCCGATCGAGTGACGAAGAGAATCGTCGCACACCACCAGATGAATTCAGTGGATTTGCACATCTGTCTAGCCATTGTCTCGATTTTTTTTCGACCAACAGATTTCACCGGTCATCGAGCGTGAATTGAAATCAGAGGTGATGAAAAAATCGAGAGTTGTCGATTTCAGCAGATTCCGTCAAGAGCGGCCTTCAGCAAGAATTCACTTGCGGAAACTATTGGCGCACGTATCAATGGCATTTTTTGTGCCTCAGTTATCCAACATTTCCTCGTCAGTAATTTTTTATCACACGATTTTTCAATTTGTTCAGCAATTCTCTTATACAATCTATTTAACTACATAATTTCGTTGTAATCGGGTCATAATTTTATTTTATTGAATGAATATTAAATTAATATCGTCTAATAAAATTGATTTAATGACTCGTGTTTTGGATGATTTGAGTTGAATGATCGATCGATCCCCGGAAATTTGCGAAACACTTTAATACCGGAGGGATTCACTGACTTTTGAACACTCAACATCCCAAAAATGTGGGATGAAGAGCTCTCGAGTGCTATCAGAACTTCAACTGATTAGTGGATGTATCGTCGGGGGACTGCACTCGCAAACCACTGGCTTTGAAAAATGAAACGGTCGAGGCTCTGTCAGCACGACGTGCTCATTGGGTTTCGATAGGCGATGAAAAAGACGAGTGGGAGTCTAGGCGCACCGGCGTTGGGGTGTCACTATGATAGTCAATTAGATAACGCGCACAAAATGAAAAATAAATACTTAGCGAATTTAATGGAAAATTCTATTGGAGTTCTATTGCGTTTTGGGCGATTCTATTGAAGAATTCCACTGCTTTAGGGCGTTTTTTTTCATAGAAAATGTCCAATAGGAAATTTTTTATTAGAAGTGATCAGTGAAATTTGATTTTTTTATTTACGTTATGTTATTTTATAGATAACACTTTTGTTCTCTATTTATAAAAGAAAATAAGATATCAAAGTAAAAAAAATTGAGTGGAGGAATTTCTATAGAAATTTTCTTAATGGGATGAATCGTATAGAAAATCGAGTTCTATTGATTTTTTCTATAGAAAATTTTCCATTTAAAATATTTTATAAAATATTCTATAAAAATTTCGGAGAAAATATTCGATACAAATTTTTAAAAAATCGGGTGAATCTGATAGAAACTTCAATGGAATTTTCTGGTGAATTCGATAGAAACTTCTATTGAACTTCTATTGATTTTTCTATAGAATATTTAACATTGAACATTACTATAAAAAAAAAAACTCACAGATGTGCTGCAAAATTTTTCAATAGAATTCGCCAAAACCTAATAGAAATCCAATAGAATTTTTCAGCGAATGCACTAGATTTTTCTATTAATTGTTTTCATACGTGTGATATAATGAAAAAATATAGGACTTTGAGTATTTTATCATTGATACGGATGATCCAGATAGAGCGAAAAAAGTCAAAATTCAAGGTTCTTAACACGATGGTGCGAATGATGGAAAAGTTTGTATTTTCATAGAGACCGGGGTCAGAATGCGTAAAGTTGCATGTGTTCATGAACAATTAGCACTTGAAGGGATTGTTAATACACGGAACATGACGTATTAACGTTTCCTTGGAATATTCAGAGGAAATGGTAGTGAATAGGAACGTTTCCTAAATTTAAGTCGAGACCTAATTCTCAGTCGTGACCTAAATCTACGTCTGAACCTATATTTAGATACGGGTTTTCAAAAATCGTTGGTTTTCAAGAGTCAATGAAACGGCTGAAGAGATCCGATCAATTAACCCCTCATGTATAGATATTCCAAATTTTTATTTTTTTCCTCATTGAAGTAGTTTTGAAGAAAATTGCGAATTGGTCCTAGCACGCCATTTCTCGACCCGCTCTTTCGTTTGAGCCGAAAAAAACATTCATATTTTGTCTGACATCTCTGCTACAAACTCGGGTTTTCAACTCGGGTTTTCAATTGAAAAATTACGTATTCCATATTTTGCTACTACAATCTGCTGCAATCCTAGATCCCTTTTGAATTACTCAACAAGGGCTTTTAAAAAATAAGACAATCTGTTTTATCGACACAACAGTCCCCCCCCTCCAATGATAGAGCAGCTAACTTCACGCTGATCCACTCCGCAAGGTGAAAAACCGGTGTGCACACACTTGGCACGTCAAATACCACAATTCCACCAATTCCGTTATTAATTTGTGTCTCATGTTGCGAATTCTCGCGGCTCTCGATTACTATAGACGTAAAAAATACTGAAAAATTGTTCATTACGTAGAGGACAAATAAATAGTGGCGATAAAATGGGCAAACCGAAGAGGGGAAAGCGAACGGGAAAGGACGACGATTTGTGAGTTTATTTTCAGAACATTGCAAAATTCACTCGTTGCTCGCATGTTTATCATTACGTAGACAATTAGTTTCATCGTATTTTCATAAGTTTCGGGATTTCCGAGATTTTTCGTCGACTCTGATGCAGTGGAAATTTCACAGCATGGATTGATGTGTAGTTGCCATCTGGTCGGAGGAGGTTATGTCAGTGTTTCAGTTTCAATCTTTTTTTAGTTTTATTATTTTATTATTCAGATTATTCAGAGATGATGATGACAATAACATGTTAGGGAAACGAAGGGAATTTGTAGAATTGTGGAGTTTTGTTTTTATGGGAAATAATGGAAATGTTTGGGAGTTAATACAACGGAAGTTTATTCAATTGTATTTGGAGACTTTTTTTTTCATTAGAGATTTGTGATGTGCAATTGAAGTTATTTCTTCATTATTATCGTTATCAAGTTATCTTTTGCGTAGACAATTCAACAAAATGAAGAAATTTTATGCTCCAATATTCATATGAAGAGTATTTATATTTTTCTAAAACCGATTTTATTCTAAAGAATAACAACTTCAGTTCTCTTCTGTGTAATTTTTATTGTTTAAATTTTTTAATGAATTTCTCGTTGTTTTTACTCCTTCAATTTCTGTTTTATTATTTTATTTTTTATTCATTATTTGACAGAAACAGATGCTATTTTAATAAATAACAACTTCAATTCTCTCCTGTGGAATTTTTATTGCTTAAATTTTCTGATGAAATTCTCGTTGTTTTTCATCGTTTAATTTCGCAATTTTTGTTGAGTATTCTAATTTATTATTTATTAAAGACTATGATGACAGTAACATATTAGTGAGATGAAGGGAATTTGTAGAATTGTGGAAAGGATGGAAATGTTTGGGGAATAAATACTCTGGAAGTTTATTCAGTTGCATTTGGAGACTTTTTTTTCATTAAAGATTAATTATGTGGAATTGAAGAGTTTTTCGTCATTATTATCGTTATTAAGTTAACTTTTGTGCAGACAACTCAACAAAATTAGCCTCGAGCAACAAATAATTGTGATGAAGGGATTTTATGCTCCAGCATTCACTAGTACTTGAATTTTACACATGAAGAATATTAACATTTTACTGAATTCAAAGTCCTTAATATGAATTGACAAACCCGACTCCAACTCTAACAAACAGCAAATTAAATCTAAATTTAGCGGTCAATTTAAATTGAATTGACTGCTAAAATTGATTAAGGACTTGGCACTTTCGCACTGAAAGCTCAATATTTACTTCATTTAATTGAAATCCCTCTCTATTCCTTTTCCAGTGACAGTGACGTTGACGTCGATGAGCTGTCAAATGCTGATTCAGTGCAAGACAAATCAAAATCAAAAGACAAGAAGGGCAAGAAGTCCGATGATATCGATGATTTAACCAGTGATTTGCAGAAGATGAAAGTGGATAAGAAGGGAAAGAAAGGAAAAAAATCTAAACGTGGAGATGATGACTCGGATGATGAGTCGATTACCAAGGGGAAGGGTAAGAATCAAGGTGATTCTGACTCCGAGTCAGAGAAGAAATCAAAGTCCAAGAGCAAGAAGGGGAAGAAGGCTGCTGCAGGTGGTGATGATTCCGACGAAGAAGCCAATTTGAAATCGAAGGGGAAGAAGGGAAATCGTGGGGGTGATGATTCCGAGGATGAGTCCGACTCGGAACATGAGAGGAAAGGCAGAGCCAAGGGGAAGGCCAAGGGGAAGAAGGGAAAACGGGGGGATGATGATGACGGTGATGATGAATTCCCGGACAAGGCTCCTGAGGGGAATAACTTAAAAGGGAAGAATAAAGGGAAAACGAAAAAGGGGAGGAAGGGGTCGGTTCCTGATGGTGATGACGATGACGTTCCTATTCAATCATCCACGTTCAAACCGCAGGGTAAGTTCTCAGGAAGTTATTATCAAGTTTCCGATTTTTTGTGTTTGGAAAACTAAATATTTGAAATTTTGCTAAAAGGGATGAATCGAATTTCATGACTTTTTTTTGTAATTATAGACTTTAATAAGTTCTATTCGTATTGACACCAATTAAAATTCAATTTTTCATGCAGATTCGAAAAAATGGATATTTTTTCCAAATATTAGAAAAAATTATAATTTCTAAATTATAGAAAAATGCAATTGTCCTCTTGTTTTTCTTTATATTTTCTTAAATTATAGTTTCGTTTATTTATTTTGACACTTGGAGAAATTTTTTATTTAATCTCTTGTTATTTTGTTGTTTATCATTTATTTATTTATTCCACATAAATAAATGAATGAAGGAATGAATGAAACGAATAAATCAATGAATTTATCAGTTGTTAAAATAAAAATATTGGTTGAAGAAACGGTAAAATATCAAATAAACTGTTTAATTTCAGAAAATGTTATGTTGTATTAACTAATAATTTATTTCACATTTCCAGCGGCTAAAGGTGGCTTTGCTCTTCTGAATGTCGAAGGGGACGACGACGTTGACGATGACGTTGAAGAGCCACCCCAGAGTGATGATGAATCCGAGCAAATTCGAAGTGTCGAGAGATCCTCAAGCAAGTCTAAGCCCCAACAGAAGCAAGAGCCCCAGGGGAAAAAGGGGAAGAAGAAGAAGAAGAAACAGGACAGCGACGACGAGCTGGAGAAAGCCCTGGCTGAATTAGAAATTGAGTATTCTGGGAAGAAGCCTGAC
Organism: Diachasma alloeum; assembly: GCF_001412515.2. NCBI lineage: Eukaryota > Metazoa > Arthropoda > Insecta > Hymenoptera > Braconidae > Diachasma > Diachasma alloeum. The sequence goes on from NW_021680376.1 coordinate 1,026,857, forward strand.
AAGCAGGAGCCTGAAGCTCCTGTTCAGGCAGTTAATGATGTTGAGGAGGACAAGGGTAAAAAGGGGAAGAAGGATAAGGGTAAACAACTGGAGAAGAAGGCTGAGAGTGAAGCTAGGGATGACGAGGTCGAGGCTGAGGAGGGCAGTACTGTTAAGACAGCGGCGCAGAAGAAGAAGGAGAAGAAGGAGCGGGAGAAACAGAAAAAATTGGCACAGAAGAAGACTGTAAGTTTCTCATTTTTATATTTTTCATGGGGATGAAGCCATCATTCAATCAATTCACAACATTTTTTTCGTTATCGTGGGACAACAGATTTTCAAAAAAATTTAACAATTAAAAAACTAGTCGATAAATTAAATCTTAATCAATGGCCGCCATCATTAGAGAGGATAATAACAGTAACATATTAGTCAGGCAAAGGAAATTTGCAGTATTGTGCAAAATTTTTGTTTTTGTTTTTTTGTCTTTTTGTTTTTTGCTTTTGTTTTTGTGTTTGTTTTTCTCTCAGTGTACTGAACATTCCTGTTAACAAATACAATGAAAAATCTCAAAAATCAAATGAAATCAAATCAATGAATTAATCGTCAATCAAATTAAATTAAATTAAATTAAATTAAATTAATAAAATTCGTCTTCTAGGAGGCTGGTAAACAAGACGGTGACACTGCCAAAGTTCCCTCGACGGAGAAGCCCCCCGAGAAGAAGCCAGAGCCCTCGGAGAGGTCGGAAGAGCCATCTGAAGCCGACGCAGACGGCGAAGACAGTAAAAAGAAGAAGAAGAAGGGTGCAAAGGAGGATCCAAAGGACAAGGGCAAGGGTCCCAGCAAGAAGATCATAGCAGCGATGCAGGAGGCCCTGAAGAAAGCAAAAGAAGAAGAGGAACGAGCTCAGCAAGAGGAGGAGGAGCGAATACGCCAGGAGGAGCTCAGGGAGAAAGCTCGCCTGGAGCAGCTGCAGCTCGAGCAGGAGCGAAAGGAGAAGAAAAAGTTGAAGGAGAAACAGAGGAAGGAGCGTCTCAAAGCGGAGGGAAAACTTCTCACAACGAAGCAGAAGCAGGACAGGGCGAGGGCCCAGGCGATGCTGGAGGCACTGAAGGCTCAGGGAATGGAAATACCAGAGGCTGGTGAGAAAAAGCCGAAGATGAAGCTGGGAACGAGGATAAGACCGAATAAATTAAAACAGCAGACGAGCACTGAGGAGAAGGAGGACGAGAAGAAGGACGAGAGAAAGCCTGAGCAGATTGAGCTCGAAATAATTGATAATCAAAAGGGTGAGAAGAAGGAGGAGGACGAGGTCAAGGACAGTTGGGATGCTGTCAGCAGTGAGGACGAGCTGGAGGACAAGTCAGACGAGGCTGGAAAGCCTGAGGGACCTCAGCAGGGGGACAAAATGCCGGAAAAATCGGAGAAGAAGGAGTCGTCGGAGAGTGAGTCTGAGAGTGGAAGTGAGACTGAGTCGGAGTCTGAGGAGGAGAGTGAGGACGACAGTGTCGATGACAGATTGACTGATGCTGAGAGGAAGAGGGAGAAGGCTAGGCTGAGGATACAGAATCGTAGGGTTGAGGCTGAGAAGAATAAGAGTATTGAGAACCTCAGGGCTGCTGTTGTTTGTGTGCTGGGCCATGTGGACACTGGAAAAACAAAAATTCTGGATAAATTGAGGAGGACTAATGTCCAGGATGGCGAGGCTGGGGGGATCACACAGCAGATTGGCGCCACTAATGTGCCTATCGAGGCCATTCAGGAGTCCACGAAGCATGTTAAAGGGTATGGGGACAAGATTTTCAAGATTCCTGGGCTCCTGATCATTGATACACCTGGACATGAGTCGTTCAGCAATTTGAGAAATAGGGGTTCGTCGCTTTGTGACATTGCTGTTCTTGTTGTTGATATTATGCATGGACTGGAGCCACAGACGCTGGAGAGTATTGGACTGTTGAAGGCGAAAAAGTGCCCTTTTGTCGTTGCTTTGAATAAAATTGATAGGTGAGTTTCTTAGCGGGTGATTTTAAAGTAGCTCTACCCTTACGGTAAATTCAAAGATTATTGAAAAGTGAAAAAAATTACAGAAAACTCGATTAGATTCGGAATTCTAATTTTTTTCTCAATTTAATTATCGTTTTGGTTTTTTGAAGAAGAAGTGGTTAAAAATCAGGATTTAACCCAGTGTCTTATGTGAAAATCAACATTTCTATTGTAGTCAAAGATTAAAATCTGAATTTTTTTTCATTAGATGTGAAAAAATCAACAATTTTTTTGACACCTCATAAAAAAATAATCCGCCGTTTTGCAAACAAGTTTTATTATTTATTTATAAGAGGGAAATGTTTGAAAAAATATCAATATTTTGCGAAATTTAATTCAGATAATACTGACTGGGTATGAATTTTCTCAAATTTTTTCCATGCAATTTAGTTGAAAAATTTAAAAACTGAAAATATCCAAAAATACAGCGTAGCCCGGCCGAAGGGTAGAGCTACTTTAAAGGGCAATTGGGGTTTAACGGTGGAATTTTTTCAGGCTTTATGACTGGCAGACCATGAATCGTAAGGATGTACAGGATATTATTAAAACTCAGGGACCAAACACTCAGAGGGAATTTGAGAAACGATCGCAGGATGTTATTGTTCAATTTGCTGAGCAGGGACTCAATGCTGCACTTTTTTATGAAAATCCCGATCCCAGGAGTTATGTTTCTTTAGTACCTACAAGTGCTATCACTGGTGAGTTTTATTTTAATTAATATCATGCGGAGGTTTTTTCACACTGAAAAATTCCTGGTAATTTTTTCTCCGCTAATTCTTCCTTTTGAAATAAATTTTTCCCATGTGGGATTTTACGTGAAATGTTTTTTTTTTTTTCAAAAAATGATTGATTTTTTTTTAGAAGGGAAAAAATGAAATGTTAATGAATTAATTTTATGATTTAAGGTGAGGGGATGGGAAATTTATTAGCACTTCTGGTCGATGCCTGCCAAGGACCCCTTGCTAAACGTCTCATGTACAGCGAGGAACTCCAAGCAACTGTTCTCGAAGTTAAAGCACTGCCTGGTCTTGGTACAACTATTGATTGCATTCTAGTCAATGGTACACTGAGGGAGGGTGATACCATGATTGTTGCTGGAACTGACGGTCCAATTGTCACGCAAATTCGATCGTTACTCATGCCACAGCCACTCAAGGAATTGAGGGTCAAGGTAGAATTATTTTATCTATTTTTAAAGGTCACAAATTATTCTTAAAGTTTCATTTCGAAGGCCATTTGTGCTGTCAAATACGAGGGCAAAACAAAATGCATACAGTTATTTTTCGTTTATTAATGTTTCATTTTTAGCGGTATGATTAATTTTGAGTGAATTATGATTCTTGGCAGAATGCGTATCAGGAGTATAGGGAGGTGAAGGCTGCTCAGGGAGTCAAAATAGCTGCTAAGGACCTCGAGAAAGCCATTGCAGGTCAGTTACAAATCTGTTTGAAGAAAGATTTTTTTTAATATTACTGCTTAGCAATGGAAGCTTTGGAATCGTTCAGATTTAAGAATATCCAAGTATCTTCAACCATTTTCAGTCATCAAATTTGTTGATTAAATTAGGCGAAAAGAATTTGAAAAAAAAACATGAATATTCAGCGTCATTCAAATAACATTTTGCACAGAATTATTATTTTTCTTAAACATTCGCTGTTGATAAATCAATAATTGAAATTGCTTAAACTTTTGAAAATCTAATTTTTTTAGGCATGAAATCGATTTCTCGTAAAATTCTGAGTATGGCAATTTTTCTGAAAATGACAATTAGATAAATGTTGTTTATTCATAAATTATTCATAAAAAATTCTCGTAATTAAAAAAAATTGCAATTCTTAAATGATTTCATCAATCTTCCTCCAAAGAAAACTTTCTAATTTTTTTTTCAGATTTTTCAAGTGTTTTCTAACAGTTCAATATCGAGATTTAAATTTAGACCTGCGAAGTTTGAATAATAAAATCACTGTACAGTGTCCGAAAAGTTAGTGTCAAATAAAAGCTCTCATGTTCAATCGTTGAAAAATCGATTTTTGTAAAAACATGAGTTTTATCGAATTTGTGAAAATTTGAATTTCAATTCATGTCCATGAATAGAGATTATTAAAGTCTAAATTCATGAAAAAATTCATGAAATTCGATAGATCCCTCAAAAAAATCGAAAAAAAAGAAGAAAGAAGACTAAAAAATTTAAGACCAAATTTATTTACCTCATTGCCACCGATCGAAAAGCTTCCATTCGGAAGCAACAGCAATTCCCCCTATTATTTTTATGTCGTCAGTATCTCCTTAAATTGTCTCACTATCGAGACAATGTAAGAATAGAATTTGTCTTTTCTCCACTCGTCTTTTCTCCTTTTACATATCTCTTTGGTCGTACTTTGCATTATTTACATTTCTTACATTTCTCAACTACCACGACAAAAACGATAATGATAATTTATAGCACCTCAAGACAATACAACCGATATACTAAATAAAATGAACCCATGTTCCCAGAAATAATTCTCATATTCGCAATCAAATCCCATTAAAACATCCTAATATTGTTCTGCAGGATTGAATCTAGCAGTGGCTCAGAAACCCGACGAGGTAGACATTATGAGAGAAGAAATAGCGAAAGAATTGTCGAAGGCACTTGGAAACATAAAATTAGCAGAGCGAGGTGTGTTCGTTCAAGCCTCAACACTCGGTGCCTTGGAGGCACTCCTGGACTTCCTGAAGAGCAGCAAAATTCCGGTGAGTGAGATGAAAAATAAATGACCAATAATAATGACAGCATTGAGACCCATCTCCCCACCACTTGTGCTTGACTGATGTAATTTTGTTTGCGAAACATTTTGAAGATTTCTTCTTTTTAACTCTCGTGGGGGCATTAATAAACATCGTGTGATGTACGTTTTGGTCTCTCGTATTCCACAGAGAGTGTGGACACGAGAGCGATGCCAGCAATGAACCACTTCCTTCTTAACAGTTTAGCAGGATACGGCTCATTGGCTCGACACACCGTACTTTTGCGGTCGTGATCCAACCCGTTGCTATCAGACTGTTCCTCTATGTGTGGTTTTATACAGGGTGGATAAAATCATTTTATCTCGTGCAGGAAAGCGACGTTTTAGGGCTTTCAGACATTATTTTTCACTTACTAAACAACAACTGACGGAAGTTGGGAAGTAAAAGCTGTTTATGGGCTCTATTTCCACGGGGGGATTAGAGTTTTGCGTGAAATGCATTTTCTTCTGGTAGATTTTTTGATGAAAATTGGATGAAAAATAGTGGATACGGCTTTCTTTATTTCGATAAAAACTCACATTGTGATCGGTGGTTTTGACGATCTTCTCATATTGCCTGGAAATGACGGAGAATGGCATGAAACGTGAAGATATGATGTTTTTAGAAAATGTGTGTATTTATAAATCTTCACAGATAAAGGACTCAAGTTGAAGCTAAAAATCTGAAATTTCGTCACATAATTGGTATTACTTTGGAGAACTTCTGGGCGCAATTTCAATGTTGAACGGATAAAAAACATTTTAGGAACCTGAAAAAAAATTAAAAAGTTTACGTTTGGAGGAAGATTGATAAAATAATTTGAAAATTGCAATTTTTGAAAATTACGAACATTTTCTATAAATAATTTATAAACAATCAATTTTCCAGAACGGTAACAAATTTATTAATATTCAGAATTTTACCAGAAATGGAGTTGGAGCCTAAGGAAACAAGGTTTCCGAAAGTTTAAACAATTTCAGTGATTTATTTACAAACAAAAAATTGAAGAAAAAATAATTCTTTGCAAAATATTGTTTGAATCACGCTAAATATTCATGTTTTATTTTCAAATTATTCTCACGCAATTTAATTGACAAATTTGATGATTGAAACTGATCAATTGAGTTGTCAAACAAGTCTTGTTTGGGGCCAACATAATCGCTAGTTGAAAATTGCCAAAAAAGAATTTGTTTGGTTCGAATTTGAAAGTCTCAAACGTGAATAATTGTTCTGCTTTCGACAGCAACGAAATATTTGGCTCAAGAGGCGGGTAATTCACACCAGACGGTGCCTTTTCAGGATGAAAATATCTCGTATAGAGGAAAATTTATCAACAAATAGGGGACGGTGAGGCAAAATGAAACAGCAAGAAAATCTTGTGATCTAAGGGAGATAGGAGGATTTTCATAAAAACCTTTTTTGTAGAGAATTTTACAAGCTACAAAAAAGGTCCTCTTCAAAAATGTCCTATCTCCTTTAGATGACGAGATTTTCCCACTGTTTCATTTTGCCCCGTGTTTTATTTTGCCCCATGCTCCCCTATTTTATCCCTAAGTTACAAGATTACTATCATATCATTATTATTGTTTCATTTGAGGGTTCATTTCTTGTCTGTGATTATTAGACAGCCGAAACGAAAAACTACTATCCCTCGTTTCGCATAAAACAAAGATTTTTCGGGAGCAAAATACGCATGGGAGTATCGAATAATGAAGGAGTAGTGCTAGAAATGACATTTCTTACGTCTACAGAGAATTTTTTTTGAACTACTAAATCTATTTTTGCAACAAAAATTTTTCATTCCGGCGCACTCTCCGCATGTTCGGCACAAAAAAATTCTTTTTTGATAATTTTCAAAAAACTATTTTCTCGGCACAAGTAAGACTTGTTTGAGAACTCTGTCGTTTTTCTCTCAGTCTACCGAACTGTAAAAGATACTTAGATATCCTTAATTGAGGATCGACCAATTAACATGGTTTCCATATAATTCTCCCTCATCAATCTGCAAAATCAAAGAGAATGCAGCTATAACTCTACAAAGACATCATTCTGCGAATTCTGTAATAAGAAAAACACTATGAAAAAAGAGTAATGAAAAATCAACAGGGGGTGGGGAGTCATGTTTAAGGGCTCTTAGTGATCTGTGATGAAAGAGAGACGGCCGGATAATTAGCGGATCGTTAATGTGATTAATCGCAGTGGAGTGCGAGAGACCGACAAAGAGAACGATGAACGCTCTCGGGGAGTTTATTGGGGTGGGGTTCTTCCACGTGCACTCCCTCGCATTATAAATTGTGAATTAAAAAATTATCGTGTTGGTGAAACATTGCTTGGGGCTGTGTGGGGCCAAATGAATCTTGTTTAAATAAAAAACTAAATTACCTCATTTATTTGAATACATTGTTCATCACTTTATCATTAGTTTCTTCTAAATTTAAATTCATGAGGCTATTGCACAACAAACGTTTATTATTCCTTGGTGAATAAAATATTATTATCATTATGATAATTATTAGTCTGAGGGTGACATAAATATTGAGAAATAAATTTATGAAATTATGCAATTATTGCATTATTCATTTGATATTATTTCTCATATTATTTATTAGCTTTTTCTTCTTGAATAAATTCAATGCGTTTACTGCAAAAAATAATGATAATTCCTTAGGAAATTGAAAGTTATTAGTACGAAAATTATTATGTTGCGAATATCATGAATATTCAGAGGTAAATTTGTGAAATTATGAAATGAAATTCACGAAACTATGCAAAAATGGAATTATTGCATTATTCATTTGACTTTATTTCTCATATTTTTTATTAGCTTTTTCTTGAATACATTTATGTATTTACTGCATAAAAACGTTAATTATTCCCTGAGGAATAGAATATCATTATCATTATGAAAATTATCATTCTGAGGGTGTCATAAATATCAAGAAATACATTTATGAAATGAAATTATATTCGCAAAACCGTGCAAAAATGAAACTATCACATCATTCATTAGACTTTATTTCCTCATCTCTTTTATTATTTTTTTCATAAATAAATTCACGTCTTCATTGCAAAAAAATGATGATTATTCCTGGAGAATTAAGAATTATCGTGGTGAGGGTGTCATAAATATTGAGTGATAAATTTATTCCCAACTGACGAAATTCCCAAAACGGTGCAAATGAGTTTTTGAAATGGCAAAGCAACCATTGGCTCTTAGTGCTAATCAATTCGCCAGATGTCGACAGAGACAGAGAGAGAGAGAGAGAGATAGAGAGAGAGAGATAGAGAGAGGAAAAAATAACCGGAGGCAATGGATAATTGAAGCAAAAATTTTTGGATTCAGGATGGCGCCTCGTCGCAGTCATCCAACCGGTGACATGATCAATCACGACGTAGTTTTTTATTTCATCTCACTCATTTATTTTTCTCAACATTGTTTTGCCACAAGCCCGATACCCCGTGCGATGCCCCTTTTTATTGAATTCTCGTTATCGAATGGAATCGAGAGATGAGAGTGAGGGAGAAAGAGGTGTACAGATCGTAGTCGCCGCGGGTGGTGGAAGGCGCCAGGAGGCGTCTCCCACGTCCTGTATCCGATGGAATGCGACGGTAGCCGGTTTTCTGGTCGCGGGAGAGTCTCCACAACTTATTTTTTGTGTTACGTACACTTTGGCGCGCTCGGATACGTATTGAAATGGGAATAAATAATTGTAATGAGTGAGAGTCAATGGTGGGACGATTTAGTTTGGGGGTGAAGTCCCGGAGTGCATCCGAGAATTCAATTGGAGGATTTTAGATGAGATTTTGATAGATTCGTTAAAGCGTGAGATTCGTTAATTCGTTAATTCGTGAGAAAAATAAATATTTTACACTCGAATGGGGGATGGGTGTTTCAATTCTAGAACGATTATTTCGGACCAGCCCGGGTTGTGCCAAGCGAATATGAGGGTCAGATACTGAGTGTGAGAATGTAAGGGTCATAAAGTGGAGGTGAAAAAATGAGGGTCGGAATATTAGAGGCAAAAACTGAGGGCCTGAACGTAAAGGTGAAGGAACATTCGGCGGTTTTCAATGAATATCTTGGGATCTAAGGGAGATAGCAAAATTTTTGTTATAACCTTTTTTGTAGAGCCGATTAAGAGCTTCAACAAATGTAATTACGAAAATTTCGCTATCTCCCTCAGATTCGGAAATATTCCTCAAAAACCCAACTGGGAGAGGAGCCGACTTGTACAGTTTTATCACTTCGCTAGTGAATGAAATAAAAACCTCTCGATATTCATTAAGTAGAACAATTCCCTGACTGAACCACCGTCGCCTGAATAGAAACAGAGTGGGAGAAGTGACGTAGAGTAAATAATTGTAGGAGATAAAAAGGTAATCATAAACCAAAGTGGTTTATTAAGCAAAAAGCGTGTAAAAATGATGTGATATTATCCTTGAAGGGCCCTACTTGTCTTACGTACCCCTCAAAAATAAGTCGGTAAGATAAAAGCCCCTATCCCTGGTGTAAATACAAACGCGAGATAAGAATGTTCGTAAATACCTCCACTGTTTTTTTGCTCCCTTTCCATCCTCGGGGGATTTTTCAGAGATAAAATTGTCGACGTGGGAGAATGAGGGAGAGGGATTCGAGAGAGGGTGAAGAAGATTATTCTCCACCGAGGGCACAAGTCCCAGTCGATTTTCAGAGCCGGTAGTTCGTAAATCAAACTAACGAGCGGATGCACCTTGCTCGATTCAAGAGGAAGGGCGAAAGACAAAAAAGTAATGGGAGGGAGCGGGGGAATAAAGAATTGGAGATGAATAAAACAGAGATGAATGCGCGAGTCAACAAGATTCCGGGGGTCTGGAGACTTCCGGTGGAGAATCGATCGGTTCATTATTTTTCCTTCCGAATGGAAGCATTGTATTTGACCGATTTTTTTTACACTGAATTGTCGAAAACACTTTGATCTCTTTCATTGTTCATTCATTAGAGAAAATTAATTCTCTCGTTTTATCACTCATTCACTGGTGAAATGCACTTTTTATTGGCTCATGGCTTTTGGACAAGTTAAAACTGAAGTTGACGGTGCAGTTTGTCCCATGGGAACAGCAACATCATGCGAACTTGAACACAATTTATATCGATACAGCTACTCATAAAGTTTGGTTTCTATTTCTTGTGCTTGATGTAAAATTATGAGGATTCATCGTGGGAAAGAAATTGTCCGATTAATCCCCAACTTTTCGACAGCTCCTCGCAGATATTTCCTCCCTAATGAATTAGAATATCCGAGGAAATTCAATTCATCGAATTATCAATGCTCAGAGTATTCCATTAAACCGAGAGATGACGAAAAAACAGTGATGAATTTTCATTCATTCATGTCATGTTAAATTTTTTCACCAATTGAATTTATATGGATTGACTCGTGGGAAATAAAACATCGATTGATGATCGTAAATTTTCATTTTGATACAAAGATAATTGGTGAATTGAATCGTTAAAAAAAAATACACGAACGCTTTATCGACCACTCGTTATGAGAAATTTTAAGGAGTTTATTTGAAACTCGTGATGTCCTTTTTTATGCCCTTTCGTTCCCTCAATTGTGTTATTCGATCTTTTGGTCTGGCCAAGTCTCCCATGGCGATGGTCTCGATCATTCGATCTGAAAAGAATCCGATGTGGAATAGTTGTCCCCTCGGTACCAAGTCCCCGTAAACCAACCAGTTTCATATCCGTCGCCCGGAGGTGATGGCTTCTGGTAAACGAGCCGAGATCATCCCCTCGTTTCTCTCATTCCATGCCAATCGTGCATTCTTCATCGTACCATTGTAATATTTTAGTTCGCGGTAAAATATAACGAGGATTACGTATTTTACGTGATACGAATTTCAGGTTGACGGGGGAAGAACGAGGATGGAGAGATAATTGTCGTAATTAACTTATTTATGTGGTGGTTCGGGGAATTAGAATTGCAAGATCTAGGCGCGCGCTCTCGCGCGCGCTTATCTATTCATTTGTTGAAATGAAGAAATGGAATTCATTAAATTTCATTTTCTCATGAATACCTTATAAATATTGATAATTAATCAAAGAGAATTCGACTAATGATTGAAGTGAATAGCGAAGTAGAGTCAAAGAATCTATAAAGAATTTTTCATTTTCAATTAATTATCTTCAATTTTTTTAAATAATCGGCCTCCATAAAAGGACAGAATTTATTAATTTCACCGATAATATATATACATGTGAAATATATATATTATACATATATATGACGTGAAAAAAAAATTTACCTCTGAAGAATTTGAAATTATGTCACTGAAGAATTTAAAAATGTCGTGTTTTTTTTGTGAATAACTTCGTGTCACATATTGACCAATCAGAATTAAGGATTAGGGGTCAGGCAGTTTCGAGATATTTCGATATAAAATAACTTCACGTTTCGTTCATCTTTAGTGAATAGGAGTTTTCTGTGGAGTTTTGCTGTTGGAAAGACTTTTATTTGGAGAGGATCCCATGCGGAAAAAAATTTACTCTGAAAATTGTATATTTTACGCATGGATTTGGCCTGATTTATGTATAAAAGTTTTATAAAATATAAATTTATGTGAAATATACATAAATTTATATTTTAGATAATGCTTACATATTAGGCGATGATTTGAAATTTTACTGAAGATTTGGGCATATTTTCAGTAGAATTTCAGGGTTGAAATACTGTCAAGACAAGACAGGTATTTTGAAAAATAAAATAAAATTAATCGAACCAGTACTTTGGGAGATTGAACAAGACAGTTTTTCCCAAAATGTTGAAATTTTTGCCACTGCAGAGGAATATTTCCCCGGCGAACACCCATTTTCAAAAATAACCGATAAAAATTCTAATCACGCAAAATCCAACTGCTCCCCCCCCCCTGCAACGGGAAATAAATCAAATTTATGGCGTGACATTTGTAACTTCGGAGCGATGAGCATAGAAGCGTAAGAGGGAGGGGGGGGGGGAGGGGGTATAAAAAAACCGATAAAATTTGCAAATGTATCTGGGAGTGGCCTCAAACGTACGTCCTTGCTCGTGTTATGAATGGACTTCCCCCGCCACTTGGGCACCCATCGTAGAAATCACGTGGTGGATGCCCCAGTGACGTACGATATTCCCCCTCGAATGGCCACCACTCCTCTTCCCTCATTCGCACACGTTTTATGCATGTGAAACCCATCGAAACCCATTGGCTTTCAAACACATCGTTCATTCTTTACTTGTTTTCGTTTCTCGTTCGTATGGAAAATTTATCACCTCCTCAACACTGCCCGGCCTGCGCAATAAATTCAACCGGCCCTGGGGTTTGTCATACATACGTATGAGACAGGTGATAATCAATTGGAGTGCGCAATGAATGGGCTTGATAACTATCATAATATTCAGCCACCATTTGCCTCAATCGATTGCCAGTGAAAATCAAACTTTCTAGTGAACCATTTCAGCGAATGTCAACGACAATTATTTTTCGAGACGAGAGGACTGTTCATGAAAATTAAACGGAAATAGCGCAGCCAGAGAAAAAATTCGTTTTAATTGAATAGATATAATTTGCATAAGCAAATGTTTCATTGATCTGAATAAATTATTTGTTTGTTCGTGTCGTAATTCTTCACTTGGAATTGATGGAGAACATGAGTTTAGTCATCTTCAACAAAAATATTCGTGAAATTAATGGAGAAAGGCGGTTTTCATGTCGTGTGTCGGATTTTTGTGAAGCTTGCTCAACAAACAAAAGAGAATTGAATGCCATTCTGTGAAACATGAATAAACGAATCATAATTGTAGAGATAATTTAGGTCAGAGGAAAATAGAATCATTCTACTTTCTTAATATTGCGTGTACTAAGGATTATGAGATTATCTCACATTTTTGACGTTAAGAATAGGAGAATCTGAATGCAATATAGTGAAAATGATGATCGATTTTTTCCACTTTGAACAAATAATATTAATATCCAAATACAAAATTTCTGATATGAATGAAAAGAAGCTGTGACTCAATATTCCAAATGAAGTTTTAATTTTTAATTTGGTGCTGATAACACGAGATGACAATGTTTTAAGCACGGAATTATATTGATGAGATGAACAAAAGATTAATTGAATTACCGTGTGAACTCACTAAAAATTGATAACAGTGTGGGCACGCACTTTTACCAGAGTATCATCAAACATTGAATTCCAGAAATTCACACTCTAAAGTGTGTTCTAGAAGGAATTGAATTGTAATTATGATTAAAATCTTATCTAGTGAGCGTAGGAATTAGAATATTCGCAAATCATTTATTGTAACATGAAAATTTAACAGCTGATAGATTGGGACAGATAATTCTCATCGGTCGTATTGCTTTTTGCAATGACAATGATTATAAACAATTAATTGAAAAAAGATCAACGCTAGTTGAATCAAATTTTCTCTTTTCATTCATGAATTCATTCATAAATTCATTTATTGTTTTCAAACAATCAAAACAAATCAACACATAGAAAAACAATGACGTTTCGGGACATTCTAAATCCGTAAATCCCTCTCCTATTTATTTCGTTGATTTTTTCATTTCAATTTCCTACAACTCGTACAACAATTTTCACCCACGCCTCGAAATCCGAGAGCAGAGAATCCCTTCTCACTCGATTGATCGCGTCACATCGAATCCAAGACGCTGTCTGCTCCGTTAATTTTTTTTTGTCCTCTTATACTTCACAAGCTTTTTTCTCTCTTCGAATTTGTTTCACGAAGGCCGATTCGACCGTTTGTGATGCCCACGCAAACGCAGAAGTTGATCTGCGATGGGGGGGGGGAGTCTTAGAGAAGTTGAGTTTTAGATTCACAAGAATGAAAAATAGAATGAAATAAAAAGGAGCATTCACGAAACTGGGGAATATGAAAAATGCATGTTACCAAGATTTATCGGATGATTGACTTTTATTTGAATTTAGAGTCTGGTAACTGCATCATGTAACTCCTTCTACCCGTCGTAAAAGAGTTTTCCGAGTCGACGTAAAATTACTGGTGGCAAAAATAAAAAGAATGAGAGATGAGGATGAAGTTATATTTAACCGGAATATGGGTTTTTAGGTTTTAACGAAATATTTGGGCGAGGAGTGGGGGAAAAAAAATTGAGTCAACGTGTGTGTTGTTAAGGTGTTTTGCGTGAAAAGTTAGAATAATAGAAAACAAATGGAAAAAATCATGGGAGAAATATCTGAGTATGCTGCATCGTCGGAATTTTTTCGTATTTTTTTCACAATCTTGGCCTCGAGAAAAAAAATAATGAAATTTGGATGTTTTTGTAACCCCTCCAGCCGTAAGACAGAGGTAACTTCACTCTCAATCAGGGAAGTTTTCACAACTCCCAAAAAAATAATGAACTATTGAAAAAAAACTAGAGGGTGATAAATCAAATCTCGCTTGAACGTACGTTAAAGTTCCAGAGTTTTTCTAGATTTCGTGAGAAAGTTATTTAAAAAAATGATACGGGAAATTATGAGTTTCGGGGAAAATTCTATCCATTGAGGCTCACGTATGGCAATTACGCCTTCACCGTGAGTGGCGCGCAATTCGAATGTCAATATAATCGCTGGAGCATCATGGCAGAGGTATAGACCATGGAATTGAGAGAGAGAGTAAACACTCCGCAGGTTTATCAACTCGAAATAACCATAGGAATGATCCGTGTAGGGCCGATTAGCCAATCAGAGGGCAGAAAGGGCCGGAATATAAAAAAAAAAAAAAAAAAAAAAAAAAAAAAAAAAAAAAAAAAAAAAAAAAAAAAAAAAAAAAAAAAAAAAAAAAAAAAAAAAAAAAAAAAAAAAAAAAAAAAAAAAAAAAAAAAAAAAAAAAAAAAAAAAAAAAAAAAAAAAAAAAAAAAAAAAAAAAAAAAAAAAAAAAAAAAAAAAAAAAAAAAAAAAAAAAAAAAAAAAAAAAAAAAAAAAAAAAAAAAAAAAAAAAAAAAAAAAAAAAAAAAAAAAAAAAAAAAAAAAAAAAAAAAAAAAAAAAAAAAAAAAAAAAAAAAAAAAAAAAAAAAAAAAAAAAAAAAAAAAAAAAAAAAAAAAAAAAAAAAAAAAAAAAAAAAAAAAAAAAAAAAAAAAAAAAAAAAAAAAAAAAAAAAAAAAAAAAAAAAAAAAAAAAAAAAAAAAAAAAAAAAAAAAAAAAAAAAAAAAAAAAAAAAAAAAAAAAAAAAAAAAAAAAAAAAAAAAAAAAAAAAAAAAAAAAAAAAAAAAAAAAAAAAAAAAAAAAAAAAAAAAAAAAAAAAAAAAAAAAAAAAAAAAAAAAAAAAAAAAAAAAAAAAAAAAAAAAAAAAAAAAAAAAAAAAAAAAAAAAAAAAAAAAAAAAGATGATCCGTGCGGCATTGCCATGTCTCTGATGCATTTTAATAGTCTCAGTGATTAGAAAAACACGCAATAAAAATAATTTAACACTCGTTAGTGATGGGAAAAAATCAGTCAATCTGACGAAAAAATTAATATTCAAGAAATGTTCAAATTCCCACTGAAATAGTTACTTGAAAATTGAAAATTTTTGTGCACAGGGATTGAATCAGGGCTCGAGCACAATGAGATTCTCCTTCCGCGTCACCCCTCCCCCCGGAGAAATTAATTTTAATTTTAATTTTTATACAATTTCAATTTTTTTAAAAATTTCTTTCCCAACGAATCCGCAATCTCTCGGAATTCGGAGAGATAAAGGGGCTGGGGTATATGTTTTCACGAGTGAAAAAGTATATTTGAATGTCTTTGAGGATGTTCTTGAGAGTTCCTCTCCTTTGATGATTTCGTTTCCATTCTTTTCACTGAGTCTCCGGGTCGTATCCGCTGGGGCAAACTCGCCTACCGTATCTCCACGTCTTCCTTCTCGTTAAAATCCAACGACTTTCTTCCGGTGAGATTATTCGACTAGGCATTTTTTTGATAACTATCTTTCCACCATTTTGTGGTACATTTCCTCCCCCTCTCTGCTATTACACGGAGAGAAATGTCTATTAGAGTTTGTCAATTTAAAATTAAATTTCGTAAGAGGCTTGGGGAGTCGAAAAATTACTGAAATGCGGGGAAAATTGTGCCATGAAATTTCCGCCGAGATTAAGAGATTCGAATTACCAGATTCTGAAAACCCAACTTCATGAATAAAAAAAAATTCTCTCTATTTCCTGTTATCAATCGAATGAACGAATGAATCCAATCAATTGTTTTGGGGATTTAGCTTCGAACGACATGAGCGACGATTCGCTACATGTGTACAGAAGGGTGGATGCACAAGAGGTACCATTCATCCTCCCATTGATAGGGAAAGAGGAGGACGAGGCGATCGGAGCGGATTAAAGGGTGAGGCGTGTGAGATGAGAAAAAAATAAAGAAAACAAAAGTGGTTTGTGCTGAAGCCAAGGCAATCACTGGCAATACGAGGAGTGCTCGTAAAACGCACCGCTCATTTCCGCTCGTCCCAACAGTCTTCGTTTCTCCTCTTATTCTTCTTCATCATCTCACCGCAAATCTCTATATCCCCAAACTAATCTGCGTTGTCAATTAATGGATTTTTTTTTCGCCGGCAGGCGAATGGGCTTTGTCACATTTTGTTTCATTTCTGAGAACAATTCTTGTTATTCAATTTTTATTATAAATGAAGAATACACGTAGTAATAATGATATACTTTTATTATTTCTATTTTGTATTTTTGAGTAGTTGTTGGAAATATTGGTGAAAAAATAAGCGAATTTGGGAGTTAATGTTAGTAGAAAATTTTGGATGATCTTCAATTTGTTAAATGAACAAGTAGGGAGTGGTTTTTGTTGCATATAGTATAGCTATTTTTGCCCACAAATTTGCAATTTGAATAGAATTTCTATGACGATGTATTTAAAATTGAATTCAGTGATCAATTGAATTAAAACAACGTTGACAGCCGACATTGCCTCAATGTTGGCAGCCAACACTGCCCCAACGTCGGCAGCCAACATTGGCCCAGCGTTGGAAACCAACATTGGCTCAACGTTGGCAGCCGACATTGACCCAACGTTGGCCCAACATTGGCCCAACATTAAAATTGTTTGTCCCTCTCTGAATATTGGTTTCAAAATAAATGTTAAATTACAAAAGTTCCATCCAGAAGCAAAAATTGGTCAGTAAAATTTTTCCAGAATAAAAGGAATTTTATCAATTACAACTTTAAGGATTCATTTTCGCTGATGGATTCATGAATGATGATTCAAGAAATTTGCGTTTTTAATTCAACAAATGAATCTCGTTTAGTGCGACTGGATACCAAAAAAGGTCGTTCAAGGCTCCTGCCCGTGTGAGAAGAGTGTGCCCGGGTTTGTGAGGTGTATTGCGTTGGAGGAGGGAAGGGAACATTGCCCCGTGGCGCCCACGTGGCTTTCTTCTTTTCATTCAGTAAAGATTTCAGGCTGTGGCCCACGAGATTCCGCTCGTCTTTCTCCACCCACGATATTTATCGATTGTGGCACGCCTGTTTTTTCATTTTTACGTCAATGGATTATTGTCGAAATTGGGCCCTCCAACTATAATATTTCCTTACTTTTTCGATTTTGTTTTTTCCGCGGTGAGGGGACTTTTATTTGAATTTTTGAGGTATTGAAAGAGAAAGTTACATTTGAGTGAAGAAGAAAATAATATTTCCTTGAATATATTCATGATTACGAAGTATTATATAGGTGTGGCGCATTAAGCTTTTTTTTCTTCTTTGGAACAACAAACAAGTGACTCCCAAATTTTAATAATTCGAGATTTCAAAATTATTTTTACAAAATCTATTGCATTATTTATTGGAGTTCTAGTAAATTTTGATAAAATTTACTGCATTTTTTCAGTAGAATTCTGAGTCATAATTTTGGATGTTTATCTACCAATCGGTAAATACTGGCGGAAATTATTTTTTTTGCGAAGAAAATTCATGCAAAAAGAAAAAAATAATTGAAGTTTCTCGTAGGCGAAAACGACCTGACAAGCCCACGGGCCCAACCCATCGTCAAAGTGTCACCGCACTCTATGGCATACCACTCCGAGTTTCACCTTGCATCTAAATGATGAATCTCGCCATATCGATCGAACAATTCGCCGATTTCATCCCTCCCCCGACCCCCCCCCCATTTTACCTATTCTCCATTTAAGGATATTGAAGCACTTCGTTCGAGTTAGCAACTTTTTTTCAAGCAAGATTACAGTTTTGTCGAAAATCTTGCCATTCCCATACTTTTTCGGATTTTTCTTCTGCGGCGTTTCCCTCCTATGGTGACCAAACTAGGGTTAATGAATTACGGAAATCGTATATTTTGGTGACTCCTTGAAAAAAATCAGTATTTGCACTGAATGAGAACGAGAATGATGAGAGGGAGTGCGGGAACGGCCCACGCCTGTGGGCTCTCGCGTGGGTTTTGTGAAAATTTGCCCCGACGCGGTGGTTTCGTGGCACGAGTGCGAATGAACGATAAATAAAAGGGAACTCGGAGCTACGGTGAGAGACTCCTTTTGCGTAGGTGATGTGAAACGTCCTCTTGTTCACTCTGTCGTCGGCAGTCCTTTGAGAAAACCCACGGTTTTTGCGTTTATAAAAATGTTGTTTTTGTTTTTTTTATTTTTTTGACATTTTTTTTCATTTTAAAGTCGTTGAAATTCAATAATTTCCCACCCTTCATTCCTCGGACGGCGCTTTTTTACTCGATTCGACGTGTTTACGGTACGGGGAATTGATGAATGGATGACCCGCTGCGTTTCCTGTTGAACGGAAACGGCTGAACGGCTTCCTACGGCTTTTATAAGATTATTCATACGCTCTTATTTTTTTATTTTCCTCGTTTTAATACTGGGAGTGGAAAATCGTACGGTTTATTTATTCGGAGTAGTTCTCTGGGTGATATGAATGATACTATTCAGTATATTTAGAATTATATCCGCAAAAAATCGTGTGTAATTGTTATCTAACATTTAAGGGGAAATTGGAACTCACTTCAAATAAAATAAGTGGACAATGGTATTTTTTTATAAATGAGTCTGGGAATTATTGAGCTCTCGTTTCTTGAATTCTTATTTCACTATTCTCCTCTTCTGTTTGTTCATGGCATAGTACTATCATCAATTGAAATGTCATCAAAATTTTGCGCGTTATTTGGGTCGAACATTCGGATCCGCCCGCACGTGTTCGACTCCGGTCGGCTTTCGGTTTTCGTGTCACGATTTGTCTTTAACACGCGCGCTCAAGCGCGCGATCGCTCTTGTGGAAAAAGTGAAAACTGAAAATTTTTGTTTTCACCGGGGGCCAAAGTGTCAGATCTTGGATTTTTTCAGGGGGAAAGTCGGCCAAAGGGCCACAAGGGTCACGAGGGCCAAAGTACCAGATCTTGGATTTTTCCAGGGGGAAAGTTGACATTCGCCAAAATCGAATTTTTTACCCGGGTGAAGGTTGATTCCAACTATTTAAGCGACGGGCTATTCAGAACTCTCAAAAGTATGTGGAAAAAGTGAAAACTGAAAAAAAATTTTTTTTCACATTTTCAAAGGGTCAGATTTTCCGTTTTTCCAGGGGGAAAGTCGACTTTCGCCAAAATCGAATTTTTTACCCGGGTGAAGGTTGATTCCAATTATTTACACGACAGGTTATTCAGAACTCTCAAAAGTATGTGGAAAAAGTGAAAACTGAAAAAAAAATTTTTTTCAGATTTTCAAAGGGTCAGATTTTCCGTTTTTCCAGGGGGAAAGTCGACTTTCGCCAAAATCGAATTTTTTACCCGGGTGAAGGTTGATTCCAATTATTTAAGCGACGGGCTATTCAGAACTCTCAAAAGTATCCTATTCTAAGAAGAACATACTCGAATTTCAAAAAAAATATCAATTTTTTCGAATCTGTATGAAAAATTGAATTTTAATTGGGGTATTCATCAAAAAATTCATAAAGTGAATATTTCGGGTGCAACAGTCCCGTTTATTCATAAAACTTAAATATTCCAATAATTATTACCAACAATTCAAGGTGAAATAATTCATCACACGTTGAATTTTCCTTCGAATAAATAAATCATTGCTACCGGCTACAACCCCTCTATTTACCCACTTTTCCGGTATTTATCTCTACATAATATAAAATACTGCACATGTAAATAAGACCTAATTTGTGATATTATCAATAAACGCATGAAGTGGTCAATTTATCAAAACCGACTGCTGCATAAAACCCACAAGAGTGCGTAGGGGAGGGGTGGGAAAAAGGGGGGAAACCCGTGTCTAATAATAATACAGCGACAGCGCGATGGCAGAGTATGTTGAGTTCCCTGAAAATGTAGTTAAGTCATACACCCTCATTATCTCACTGGTCTCTGTCAACAAAATATACTGGAGTTGATAGCAAGCAGTTAGAAAGGTGTCTACACATGATAGGAGTGAGATATAGGGACTAGACTTGAGGAGTTATTTTAGTGACGGAGAGCTGAGCGAAATGGAGGATAATGAGGGAGGGAATACATAAAGTCTGAAGAAATGATCAAGGATCAAAAGAAATTGATGTGAGACATTTGAATCGAAGGAAACATCTCATTAAAAAATTTTCTGCTCATTTACTTTTATTTTATTTTTTTCATATTTTTTATTCTTCAATTCTTTTGGTCAATTGATATTTTTTTTAGATAAAAATGTGTTGATTATACAATGATATAATTAATATAATTATTGATTAATATAGTCAAAAATATATCATTCCTTTGCATTAAACAAAAGTATTCATTTGGTGTGAATAAAGAGTTTATTATTATTTTGGTTATAATAATTACGGGGAATTGTTTAATTATGGGAATAATCACCCGAAAATTCACAAAAATCTCGCATCGTACAGTCACGCAGGCAGTTTTCTCTCGCTGCTTTCCGCTCTGTTTCCAACTCTATTCCTTTAAACGCCGCCTTGCAAGACGAGTGCGCGGAGTCCAATGGGTAGACCGGAAGTGCACAAAAATTGATTAAATCAAATTTAAGTGAATTTTTATTTTTGCTTCCGAATGGATTCGTCAAATTCAATATTTCCAATTTTTTAGCTGCCAACGTTGGGGCGATGTTGGCGGCCAACGTTGGAGCAATGTCGGGTTAATGTTGGTCACCAACGTTGGGGCAATGTTGGGACAATGTTGGTTGCGGACGTTGGAGCAATATTGGGATAATGTTTGCCGCCAATGTTGGAGCAATGTTGGGTTAATGTCGGTCACAAATGTTGGAACAATGTTGGATGCCAACGTTGGGACAATGTCGGTTGCGGATGTTGGAGCAATGTTGGGATAATGTTGGCTGTCAAAATGGGGGCAATGTTGAGCTAACGTTGGGGCGATATTGGCTGCCAACGTTAGGACAATGTTGGGGTAATGTTGGCTGTCAACATTGGGGCAATGTTGAGCCAACGTTGGGGCAATATTGGCTCCCAACGTTAGGACAATGTTGGCTGCAAAGTTAGAGCAATGTTGGGACAATGTTGGCTGTCAACGTTGGGGTAATGTTGGCTGTCAACATTGAGGCAATGTTGAGCCAACGTTGGGGCAATATTGGCTGCCAACGTTGGGGCGATGTTGGCTGCCGACGCTGGGTCAATATTAAATTCAATGAATCACAATTCAATTTAAAATCCATCATCCCAGAAATTCCACTCGGAAGCTAATTACTAATTTATCAACCAAAATATATTGACGACCTTGTGACAAAAGCAATTTCTCCCTTGTTTTGCCATTTTCGTGACACAAACGAGTGCAAAAACGGCGTGCGTGATTCGAGGGAATTAATACACTCACTGTGATTGGGGGTAATCGATGCTGGGCGTTTCGATTATCCGTAATTAAGTATCGAAAAGGGTGCAGGGATCATGAAGAATTGGAGGCACGGCTCTGCACTGGGTATTATCTCCGGAGATCCGTGATAAGACTCAATTACGTGATTCACTCACCGCAAAATCGATATCTTTCACGCAATCTCAGTGTTAAAATCCACCCTGAATCGAGGCAGTATCGTTTCGACTGGGTGAAACCCTCAATCGATATCCGGGCCTAATTGTTTTTACCTCGAGATGGTAGTTAGGAGGGAATCTGTATCAATTTCATTCACACGTTGTTTTTTCAGCGAAAATATCGCTTTCTGAGAAAGTGAAAATGCAACTTTCGTTGGGCTTTTCTCGATTGGGAGAAGTGATTTAATAATTATTTACATTGATTATTATTTTTTTTTTATTTTTTTATTTATTATCTGCCCTCCAGGGTGATCGCCCTATGGCAGAGGGGGTTTAAATGGAAATACAGGAGCAAAAAAATATTGTTTGCATGGGAGAGTTACACAGTAATTACAATATAGGTTGAATACGAAAGTTAGAACTTAACTCACTTACCGCATTCATTGGATTACAGGATTAATTTATTGGCAGAATTTTACATTTATACGCAGGTGGTTTTATTTTATTTTCAATATTGACTGAGCATTACTTCATACATTCGTCTTCCAAGGGTTATGATTTCGTGTGAAATTTTTTTATTTTCATCCCATTGAGCAAAAAATAATGCAAATTCTTGAGGGTAATCGGGCGAACTGGGAGAGTTGGAAAAAAAGCAGCCATTTTTTTCTTTTTTTTTACGTATTCTTTAAATGATGGAAAAGGTGTGTACAGAGTTTCAGACTGCTGGGGAGCATGGTTAATTTATTATGAACGTTTTATATTATTTTGTTTAACGGAATTGCATTTTGCTCTCGGTTGGAAAAAATTGTTCTCAGTTGTTGAATTCATTTGCCCTTTTAGAGAACAATGATTAATATTCGTATGCATCGGGAATATCCTCTCGATTGTTCTTTTATATGGACTTTTTGCTGAGCGTTTGTGATGCCTCGCTCATCGGTGTATTCCCATCTTTATTCACTCGTTTATTCGTATCGCGGATTTTTCCAGAGACTTATTATGTACCGCAATAACGAGCCACATGATGGGAGTACATTAGTGATTTACTCGTGTATTATATTGTTTTCTGCTTTATTCTCAGTCATTTTTATTTCGTTATTCGGATGAGAGCCTGAGTTTTCTCCATTATAAGAAATAATTTTCATTGAGATTTTTTGTCAAATTCTGGAAACTGTTGGAATTTTCGTAAGGACCGGGAAATTGCTTTCGTCAGAACATAGTAAATATATTTTTGTAAATATATTTTGATGATTTATTTTAATTTGATTTCAATGATTCATTGAATTCAACATTGCCCTGACGTTAAAATTTTTACCTTGACTATTGGTTGAAAAATTAATTATCCTGGTTCGAAAAATTGAATAGTTCCGATTTGACGAATACACGGAGAGAAATTTTTTAGAAAAATTCTAGTGCTAGCGCGGGAAAAGAGGCGCAAAGTGACGGCCAGGAAAAAAATCCAGTGCCGGCACTAGAAATTTTATTGGGGAAAACGGGAATTTTTCCCCGCATTTTTGTGAAAATTTCAGAAACCCCCAGAAATTTTACCAGAAATACCAAGGAATTTTACCGTAACAGCACCAGAATTTTTCGCAGCCGGTGGATTGTAATTTTTTCCAGTACTCGTACTAGAATTTTTCTAGAAAATTTCTCTCCGTGTGCAATGCTTCCATTCGGAAGCAAAAATCGTAACAAATGCAATAAAACAGATTTTTTTTTTAATCAGCAGCAAAAAATTCAATGACGTTGATAAACATAACGACAAGAAGCAACAATTTATGTGTTACAATCAAATATTTTGCAAAAATATTACAATTTTCACTAGATTGCATTCTATTGCATTCTCAGTTAGAATTTTGGTAAAAAATAGTAGATTTTTCTCACTCTAATATTTTCTTCAAGTTACATCACGAGGATTATCTAATAAAACTTAGATTTAATTATCCATCATTCTAAATAAAAATCGTACGACTTATGTAATATGGACCGGAAGGGGTTCTATAATAATCGAAGGAAAAGGATGTTCGCACGACTTGAGAGAAGGCTTGAAAAACCTGGAAATCATCATCCTCCATTCAATTGTTACCAGCTCCGGTCTCTCTCAACTTTGCGTTGGTTAATTGGATGTTGCCCGTCTTCTCTCGTCGTCCGTTTGCCTAGATTGGCAGACGAGCGGAGGTGGAAGATGGAATATAGGTAAATCTTATCGTCTCTCTTATGTCGAGCGAATGACAATAGATTTGCACACTAGAAAAACCAGTGTTTGAACTGGAGAGCCCTTTCTTAAGACGTTTGTGTACCCAAATTTAATTAAATTAGGATAATTATGGTGAAACCACCCTGAAACGGCCCTCTCACTAAATTCGGAACTTCAATAAATTGAAAGAAAATGGATAAGTCACCAAAAACGTCTTATGATTCCACGTCTTTGAATTGAGACAGAAAAAAATGTTTTAAATTTGGCGACTTGTATTCCAAGACCTTATGAAAATGTCTCGTCTATCAAACGTCTCATTTTAAAACACTTTAAACTCCTATATAAAACGCACCTTTCAACGCCAGGAAAAAACCTGAATGAAAGATCGTTCAAAATGATGACAATTTTTCACGCAATTCCTCGTATTCCGCAATGGTATTGTCCCAGATGCCGAATGATTTATCCTTTTCACAGTTCACACCCGCTGACATCGATTGTTCAGCATTGGTATCGCCATCGAGCAATAAACGTAAAATCACACACTTACGCATGCAGAAAAAAAAAACAACACAGATGGAAAACTATACATTTAACTAGCCATTTCGAAAGTCGTGCACACACAATAAAACAACACAGCCACTCCTTTCGGCTTTAATATTGCACGTGCGCTGAGTCGTGCGCAATTGCCAATTTGCCACGGCGATCGGTACCAACACCGATACACGATCCCGGATAAGATATCCAAATTACCACTCATCGTGAAAAAAAAAATAACGATCCGGGATATTATAATGCTAAATTGGGGATAATTCGGGGGAAGGGAGGATTTTTTGAATGATTTCGAGGCTGAGAATGAGGAGTTGTCGGGGTTTTTTGGAAAATATGAGGTCTCGGGAGTGGGACAAAATTATTGAAATGCGGGGACAACTTTGCGGCATGAATTCTCAGCCAAGAGTGAATGGAAAAACCTGAGAGATGGCTTAAAAAAATTGTTCACTTTATAGAAACCGGATGAAGCGAGTTGAGGGGGATCAGAACAGGATAAACAATTTTAAGAAATGTTTAAAAATACGAGGTGGCAGCGCCGTGGGAAATCCTGGTTAAACCCGGACTGAAAATAAATTCGAGTCTTGAGAGGATCTGAATGTAGAATTATTTGACAGAATGAAATAATACGCAAACTTTTGATGGCATTTCAATTTCGAGGCTGAGAATGAGGAGTTGTCGGGGTTTTTTTGGAAAATATGAGGTCTCGGGAGTGGGACAAAATTATTGAAATGCGGGGACAACTTTGCGGCATGAATTCTCAGCCAAGAGGGAATGGAAAAACCTGAGAGATGGCTTAAAAAAATTGTTCACTTTATAGAAACCGGATGAAGCGAGTTGAGGGGGATCAGAACAGGATAAACAATTTTAAGAAATGTTTAAAAATACGAGGTGGGAGCGCCATAGGAAATCCTGATTAAACCCGGACTGAAAATAAATTCGAGTCTTGAGAGGATCTGAATGTAGAATTATTTAACAGAATGAAATAATACGCAAACTTTTGATGGCATTTCAATTTCGAGGCTGAGAATGAGGAGTTGTCGGGGTTTTTTGGAAAATATGAGGTCTCGGGAGTGGGACAAAATTATTGAAATGCGGGGACAACTTTGCGGCATGAATTCTCAGCCAAGAGGGAATGGAAAAACCTGAGAGATGGCTTAAAAAAATTGTTCACTTTATAGAAACCGGATGAAGCGAGTTGAGGGGGATAAGAACAGGATAAACAATTTTAAGAAATGTTTAAAAATACGAGGTGGGAGCGCCGTGGGAAATCCTGATTAAACCCGGACTGAAAATAAATTCGAGTCTTGAGAGGATCTGAATGTAGAATTATTTGACAGAATGAAATAATACGCAAACTTTTGATGAAATTTCAATTGACGATTGTACTATGGCATGAAAAAATAGAAGAATGCAATTGCCCACTTGTTCTGAACATATTCTCTCAAATAATCTTCCGAATTCTCCGAAAAATTTCATAATCTTCAGGAAATAGATGTCAAAATTCGCATAAAAAACCCAGATAAAGAAAAATGTCGGGAGGAAGTTGTAGTCGTCATATTCGTCATCGTCGACTCGTGGAAATCCGGACTGGGATAGCTGACGGAGCGTGCAGGGAGGTCTCGCATCCGCTCCCATGTCTTCAAACTGCTTACCTGGTAAAGACAATGCGAGGAAGAGCGCCATCTTTTCCTGCCAGTGCACTCTATTCCCCTCCCACCAACTTTGTAATATTATTTTCCATCAATTTCGCCGCGTACCTCACTACTCGGCCAATTAACCTCGTATTTTCACTGCCATTTTGTTTTGGTTGTCCATTGATAGCAGCATTCTGCACACAGTTGGCTCTGATAGCGAGTGAAAATGAGCACTTGTTAATCCTCGCACGCGCCGATCGCATACGCCGTTCCAGGAACGATAGAGGAGCGTGTTTGTACGTCTGGCGGTTTTGTTCGACTGTAAACAATGAATATAAACGCTACTTTGAGAATTGTTAATTAGACGAGTGATGAGCCATTGTCTGGGCTTCGTGGAATTTTTCTTTATCAATTTTGATTATTTTTGTTGGTAATTCAATATGCGGAGGATTTATCCCGAACTATTTATAGATATCGCAGTATAAACTTGATTGATCATTTTTATTTTCACTTCATGCATTCTTAGACAGTAAATAATGGGGAATTGAAACAAAAAATCATACACAAATATTGGATATGAAAAGGAAGTGAAACGAGTAAAATTCAATGAATGGATGAAATTGAATCTTTTTT
Source organism: Diachasma alloeum (assembly GCF_001412515.2). Taxonomy (NCBI): domain Eukaryota; kingdom Metazoa; phylum Arthropoda; class Insecta; order Hymenoptera; family Braconidae; genus Diachasma; species Diachasma alloeum. Next base: position 1,053,623 of record NW_021680376.1, read on the forward strand.
TTCAAATGTAGGTATTGTTGAGCCCTATCGATCGCCATTAATTAAAATTTAATTCATCGATTAGTTTTTTTAATTTTCGATTTTTTTAGAAAATCGGTTGTCTCACGATAACTAAAAAAATTTCTGAATTGATTGAATGATGGCTGAAAAAATTTGTTTGGATGTCCTTTTAACCAAGTTCGAAGATGAAGGCGATAGCAATAATCGTTATTTTGATTTATTTGAAAATTTGCAAAAATTTTGTATTTTTTGAAAATCAGAATTCCGGGGATATCTTTGAATATAATGCTTCAAATGAATTCAGTCATAGCGTAAAATGTTTGTTTCAATGCCATTAAGTCGAAGTTAAAAAATGATTACGATAGCTATATTGGTTGATTTGATTTTCATGAATTTTCCTGAAAGTGAAAGTGAGCTTTCCGATGGTTTCTTCAAATGTGATGTTTTAAATTCATTCAAGTATGTGTGAATAAAATTCTTCTATTAACATTTTATCGAAGGACCGAGGGGAGCGATAGAACAGTGAAAAAGACAATCGGTTGTAGAGAAGAAAGGGATAATAAGAATAATGATGGTGATAACATTCAAATAAGTTGAAAATCTGACAGAATTAGTTGAAAAGAAATCTTATTCAATTTAATAAAATGAAATAAACAATGAATTATACCAAAAATAGCAATGCTATCTGAAGACAACAGCAATTTTCCACTTGTTATTTCGCCTGGAAAAAAAATTACCCCATAAATTTACGTATTTTTGAAGAACAAAATTGTGAACGAACAAAATTACCTAAAAAATGAAGGATAAACCGACGCTGAAAAAGGGCGATCAGCAATAACGATAATTGCGAGGTAAAGGCTGGATAATGGAGCCATATTTACGAGCTAATTTTCAAGCTGGTTTTATAATACGAATAGGGAGAGAGATGATTGGTTTAGGTGGACTTCCGGTCTACCAAAACACCAAATTGCATGTTCTTGGGTCATCCGCACTTCAAACAAATTTTCCTCTTTTTGCTCCTGCGTCGTTATTTCAGACTCTCCTGCAGCGGGAGTCAAAAAAATAATGGTTAAGGGGGGGGGGGGATTTGAAAGGTACAAAAAATGAAATTGATAAGGTTGTGGACCTCGGAAGGTGGGCGGAATGCCCTCAACTGGATAATCCTAGGCAATTTGCAATAGCCGTGGATGAAAAAGTGGGCAATTCGTCGGTGCGAGGCAGGAGAGGAACGATCAAGTATTTCCGTCAAATCGCCCCAACAGTGGTCAGACAACTTCCCACGCATCTGAGTGTGAAAATCCGTCCACGCACTGAAACAGCCATTTATTGGCTAATGAAAAACACGTGGAAATCACTTTACACTTGCGAATGAATTTCGTAATGTTTCATTTATCGATGCACTTATTTTTATCGCAATATCAATTCGTTATTAATCATTCGTTCAATGAATTTAAAAGAGATTTTAAACGAAAAATCACAATATTAAATACTTTTAACGAAGAAATTTTTTTTTTGTTTTCTTATTCAATTCGCAATGAAATTTCAGTCATTTCAATCTCAAAACAGTATTAAAACAAGTGGACAGTGGCATTTTTTACAGTTCAAAAATTAAATAGTTCAAGACAATTGAGAAAAAAATTGAAAAAAGGGAATTAAATTGTAAAATTAATTTGATATAAATACCTTTACTCGTCTCCAAATAACTCGCAATATCAATTCGTTATTAATAATTCGTTTAATGAATTTAAAAGAGATTTTAAACGAAAAATCACAATATTAAATACTTTTAACGAAGAAATTTTTTTTTTTGTTTTCTTATTCAATTCGCAATGAAATTTCGGTCATTTCAATCTCAAAACAGTATTAAAACAAGTGGACAGTGGCATTTTTTACAATTCAAAAATTAAATAGTTCAAGATAATTAAGAAAAAAATTGAAAAAAGGGAATTAAATTGTAAAATTATTTTGCTATAAATACCTTTACTCATCTCCAAATTACTCTACCTTTTATTCCTTTGTTTTTCATTTCATTAATCATAATGCATTTCCATTTCCCCGTATCGTTTTAGTTAATTACTATAACAATTATTCCCATAATTCCAGTAAATGCGCGGCGGCGGCAAGAGGGGTTGGGGGAGGGGAGTGGGAGAAAGGCATGGCCAGTAATGGCAGGCACGCTTTCTAGGATAGAGAGAGCGTAAAAGCCAGTGTGACTCGTTTCATTCATTCATTTTGCCTCATTCACTAAAACCACTTCCATTCATTGTAAATAACAATGAATTCTCTCCCCTCCCCCCC
>NW_021680376.1:1055930-1064981 GCF_001412515.2 Diachasma alloeum
CCTCCTCGTCCCCAAACGTTTGTTTCCCAGATACACCAACAATGATTTACTCTTTCGATTGTGAGAGTGAGAAAATGGTGGTGATTGTTGGAAAAGGGCAGGGCACATTTATACCGGTTTATTTCGTTCACGACTCATCCGACACATATGCTAAGTGAAAATAGTCAACTCGTCGGGTGCAATCGAGAGTCTCCCGATACGAAAATACGCGCTTCTCGGAAGGACCGAGGAACGCCAATCGTACCTCGTTGGACTACAAATAAAGATATTCGGGACTCCAAAATACTCCAGCAGCCAAACACGAGCCCTCGAGGGGTCCGGGGAATGAGAAACTGGGAGACTAATCCCGAGGGAGATAATAATAACGAAATATTGGATTCCGGATTTTTATTTTTATTTTGATGAATAGGGAAAAGCGATGAGAGTTACATAATTTATGGCACTGCCCGTGTGGAAATGAATATTTTTTTTTTAATCGTTATTTTACATCGTTTCGACTCGGTTAGGGTACACTGATAGAATGATTCGTTTATTCCAAACGAGATTCGTTAACTATTAACGAATGGTTCACTTGAATGGCGAAAGTCAAGTCAAACAAGGCTCCTCAGATATACATTCGTTAAGTATTAATGAACATTTGGTGGAACCGAATAGACCCTAACCTCCAACCAAAATCCATTCGTTAACAATAACTAATCCGTTCTATCAGTGTATTTTGCGATGATGATCAAGATTTTAAATGGTTAGATCGCACCATTCTACCCGGCCGGGATTTGAACTCGGAACCTTTCGCATGTGAGGCAACGAAGGAACGAAATAGTTATTTGTGTCACAAGGCCCGTAAGTGGAGGTTTGCGATGAGTGTGAAGTTAGCAGCACGAGGCGTCGGTAAGGCTGCCTTACTGAAGAAAGACCAAATAAACAAAATTGAAAAAAGGGAAATGATAAATTATAAATTCTAAATTAACGGACCGATCTGGAATGAAAAAATGAAGTAGAATGTGTCACAAGGTAAAATTCAACTATTTGTGCTGACGTACTTGCTGCGTCGTCACTGATATTATTCACTTCAATAAAAATGTCTTGTGACTCCTTCGTCACTGTCGAGTATAATGAAATTCATTTCGCTCTTTTATTTAACGGAATTTGTTATGATTTTCCTCGTGAATTTTGGGTTTTGGTGGCAAAATATAGTTCAGCCGCACGAGCTATAGTGTAAGAGGGACTCACTTCACGTCTTACTTAACAGGCCATGGCCTGTAAATCGTGAAATCGGGGCTAGTTTTTACTTACCGGCCCATGGCCTGGTAAATCCCACTTACGGGTTCTAAAACACACCACGAAAACGCCACTTAACGGGCATGAATGACAAAAATATTCTTTCCTCGTCAGTGTATTCTTTCTATGGTATAAACCTATGGAGTTCTCTCAGATCAAATGATTGTCGTACAATAGATTATATTTTTCTCTGCGAACAGTTCGAATTCTTCTAGAGATATTTCTGATGATCACGACGGAAATTTAATTTCTGTGAAAGATGTTAAATTTCCTTCTATCAAGTTGGTTAATTTCCCTCAAGTTTGAACAACAATGGAAAACCTAAATTTTTCTATAAAAAACCGCCTTGAAGTAAGCAACAAGCTGAATGTAAAATCTAATTCTCCAACATAAACAAACAAATAAATGAATGAATAACAACGAATACATCACCTAATGATGATGAAAAACCACCGACTCTCATTAGGTTTTTTTTTATTCACCGGTTTAAATGGAATGAGTAAAAGCCGCCCTCAGGGGCAGTGACTAATTGCACCAGCGGCGTGCCTGACCCCTTCGCTTGTTTATAGGTGCGTATATTTCTACGCATCACGCGTGCCCGAGGAATACACTTCCATACGTATATAAACGTTGGGGTAAACGAAAGAGAGAAGAATCGTGCGTCAGATGTTATTTTGGGTTTCTCTCGCCCGCAGTCTACCCGACACATCGGCCCGTTTCGTCTTCAATTTTTTTATTTCTTTTTCATGTTATTCACCCCCTTCTGGAGGAGTCGCCCGCCGGAGACGTGGCTGACCGAGTCACCAGCTTCTCCAGAAGAAAAAAATATTGAATTTCGGGGGAAATGGAGAGAGAAATATTTATATAATAAAAAATAACATTTCGTGTATTTTCATTTTTTCCTTCAAATTTAAGTTTTCGATTTTTTAATCAGTAATGTTCGCTAATGAATCCATGAAATTTAATCATTACTTCCTCCCAGATTCGATAGTCTTTTTAGCAGTTGCTAATTTATTAACAAAAATAGCTGTACTATATTTACTTACTCGATAATTAAATTAAATTGATTGATTTAATTAACGAATTCAACCGAAATAAACAAAAAAACAATTTACTCAGCGGAGACATTTTGAGGTATTGAATTCAGCAGAGGAAAATTGTATTTTCCCTTCCCTCAATTTACCGCTTTATCAGGGATGCTTGTTTATCGTCTCGAGTCACATTTCCGGTTGCGAGCTCATGAGGCTTCATCTTATCAGTTTGACTTTTGCTAATGGCAACGTTAAAATGAAGTTGAGACGGGACTAAAGTGGATAGCTATGGCGCCCGATTCCACAAGTAGAAATACGATATTTATGATTAGATCGTCACGTGAGTCGCTGAGCGAAATATAACAAAAAGGAAGTTTGGTTTATCGGTGGAACTTGAGACACTTTTGACGGAATCAATTATTGTTATCGAATGCCATTGAATTTTCACTCTTTGATTGAATGTCCATTGGGGGAATTAATCTCCTTGCGATTGTGATTCTTCTTAAGGTGTTTCGCGTGAAAAGTCAGGATAATGAAAGAAAATTTAAATAATTCATGGGAGAAATATCTGAGTGAGCTGCAGCATTGGGAATTTTTTTGTATTTTTTCTAGATGTCGACCTCAAGGAATAAAATAATGAAATTTGGGTGTTCTTGTAACCCCTCCAGCTGTGAGTCCGGGGTTACCTCACTCTCAATCAGGGAGATTTTCATATCTCCCAAAAAAATAATGAACTATTAAAAAAAAACTAGTGGGTGATGGGTCAAATCTTGCTTGAAAGTACGCACAAGTTCCAGAATTTTTCTAGATTTCATGAGAAAGTTATTAGAAAAAATGATACGGGACATTATGAGTTTCGGGGTAAATTCTATCCATTGAGGCTCACGTGTGGCAATTACGCCTTCACTGTGAGTGGCGCGCAATTCGAATGTCAATATAATCGCTGGAGCATCATGGCAGAGGTATAGGTTAGACCATGGAACTGAGAGAGAGAAAACACTCCGCAGGTTTACCAACTCGAAATAACCATAGGAATGATCCGTGCGGCATTGCCATGTCTCTGATGCATTTTAATATTGTTTCAATAATAAGAAAAACACGCGATAAAAATAATTTGACACTCGTAAGTGATGGGAAAAAAATCAATCAATCTGACAAAAAAATTAATATTCAAGAAATGTTCAAATTTCCACTTAAATAGTCATTTGAAAATTGAAAATTTTCGTGTTCAGGGATTGAATCAGGGCTCGAGCCAATGAGACTCCCATTTCGCCTCACAAAAATTCCCATTTCCTTCATTTTTTTGACTACTGTTCGCAGATGAATAAATAAAATATCAAGAAAAATCTGTAAATGAGAAGCAGAAAAATGCAGTCAGTTTCTCGGAGTATCCGCTCATTAAAAAAAAACTTGTAATCGAACAAATTATATCACGCCCCAACAAATGAATACAAAAAACAAGGAAGTGAGGGAATCGATGGATCGGTATGCGGGAAACACAGTCTAGAGTCCACACATCCACAAAATACTCGTATGCACGCAACGTGTGACATCCGGGATGCGTGTTGTGTTCCTCCGCCTGAGTATTCGCGTAGAGAGGAGAACCAAGAAGTTATTCCTGGAAGCCTGCACTCCACATATCCCTCCCCCTCCCCCCCCCTCCTCTCTCTCCTTCTCGCCGGGTTTCGAACTCGTGTTTACAAACGCATTGGACTAAACACAAAATGTTGATGTATTTTTTATCACGCCTGCACTGTAAAAACTAGTGTCTTCAAGACATTTTAATTTAAGACAGACACAAAAACATGTCTTACCAGACGATCTCGTGATGACTGAAGTTCCGAATGTCTTAAAATAAGACGTTTTTTCGTTCAAAAACGAGACGTTTTCATAATGTCTTGGAATACAAGTCGCCAAATTTAAGACATTTTTTCTGTCTCAATTCAAGACACTTGAAGACTGTTCAGTCGCTAGTCATTTATGACTGCGGCTCTACGACAAGACATTAAGCCCGTTAAGACGTGGAATCATAAAACGTTTTTGGTGACTTATCCATTTTCTTTCAATTTATTGATGTTCGGTACTTATTGTCAAATGAATTTGAAGACAGTATCATTGTATTGTTTGGAAAAACAAAGCGGACACCATAAGGATGAAACAGAAGATCCTTCTTCATTTGAGAAACTAAAAATGACTCAAATTCCTCGACAAAAGCCTCTCTAAAAAGACCCACAAGTGTCTTAACTTCATGCACTAATTTTTCTAATGCATTATTCGTTTTTTTTCTTGATGTTGCAGTACGCTGGTATAAGAATTGGCCCAGTGGTGAAGAAGGACGTGATGAAAGCGTCGATAATGCTGGAGCACGACAGCCAGTGAGTATGATAAAGAAATAAATTGTTGAAAAAATCACTCATCCGTTTCTCGTTCGCCTCGTCGGTTCGATTATTCACGGGTTACTTCTATTTCCGGCCGCTCGTGAGACCCAAACGGAATTGACTTATTTTTTTATTTTCATCTCGTCTTGAGGAAGTGCTCGGGGGCTTCTTTTTTGTGTCAACAAATTCCCGGGAGACGGTGAAATTACACGACGAGTCGAGTCTTCATTCACTTTTTCCCTTTCTTTCTCCCAATTCTCAAGTTTAATCAAACAGGAATTATTTGGTACTCCGCTTTTGGGAGGATTCAGCCGTTCTGGTCTCTTGGGGCTGTTACGAATGTCTCGGCTGAATTTTTTGTTTCAACGATTGCTCGCGGGTTTTTATTCGCTTTCCAATTGCGGGGGAAATTACTTAATCGTCTGGTTTTAATTGAATTCCATTGATTGAATATGCGGTTACTTCATTTTTAGTTATGAAATGGGAAAAATTCTCTATTCATTTATTCTTGAATTTTATTATTGCGTTGTGTCTGGCATTGATGATTTAAATATCAAATCAAAATTTTATGTTGTAAAAAAATTTCACTATAATTTGGATCGAATGAAGCTCTTCATTCCAATTTTTTTATTCATTGCAACAATATTTTGTTGCGAATTCATAGAGAAGTGTATTTATTTCAATAGAAATGTTTTAGTTGAATTAAATGAATGACTTATTTCATCCAAATGAAGGATCATTACATGTTAATAAATTCATTGACTCATAAAGTTGTTATTTTAATGAAGAAAACATTTTTAATATTGAAAAAACGTGAATAAAAATCAAGTTTAAACCCATTTCATTCAATTCAAATGAATCATCTTAATGGGTGTATAACGATGACATCAGTAGTTTCAAATTAATCTCATAAACTCAGCGAATAAATATTTCCATTTGTTATTATCAGGTATGCAACGATATTGGCGTTTGACGTTAAAATTGAGCGTGACGCCCAAGAGTTAGCTGACTCGCTCGGTGTTAAGATATTCCAGGCGGACATCATCTACCATTTATTCGACAAGTTCACCGCCTACAGGGAGGAGCTGAAGCAGCGAAAACGAGATGAGCATAAACACATAGCTGTTTTTCCCTGCAAACTTCGTGTTCTGCCGCAGGTGAATTTTTCATAATTTTTATATTTATATTTATTTTTATTTTTTTCTCTCCATCTGCTCGGTGGAGTGAAGGAGAAGCTGCTGAAGTTCAGGGGGATAACGAGGGCGGGGATATTTTGGGGGGGAAATCAAACGTTATCGAGTGTGATATTGTGATGCTGGTTGTCGTGAACTCCGGATGAGAGACTGGGGGCTTATCACCGCCGGATGTTGGAGTGCGCTCGAGGCAGGAAGTCGAATCTCGTGGGCCCCCTCGTCAACCGCTAGCGATAGCCTTTGGTCTTTATCGATTACACCTCCATGCACTGAATAGCTCATCCTAATGTTTTATTTTATGCATTCTGAGATGAAAAAAAAACATTTTGAGGAAACAAGTTGGGAGTTTGGGCATAAGTTAATTAACTTGACAGTTTTATGACTCAATGGAATTTAACTCCATTGAAATTTCATTCATATATTAAAATGGGTCGTCCACGATAATTGAAAACAAGTGTGGAAATTGCATATAGTGTAGTTATTTTTGCTAATAAATTAGCAAAAGCCTCTGAATGGTTATTTTACACTTCATTTCCTTCTATCATGCATAATTTTTTTTTATTTCATTTTATTAAATTGAACATGATTTCTTTTTAACTAGTTTTGGCAGATTTTCAACTTAGTTGAATGTTATCATCATCATTATTCTTATTATCCCTTTCTTCTATACAACCGATTGTTTTTTTGCTTCCATTCGGAAGCAAAGTAATATAAACCGATAAATGACATACGACAGAAGAGAGTGATGTGTAAAATGGCCATTCTAAAAAATACTACTAATTTATTAGCAAGAATAGTTATGCTATATCAAGTCAAAAGCAATTGTCCACTTGTTCTCATCGCACACACAAAATGTCAAACGATATTTATTTCCCCCCAGAAAAAACAACAGATCAGATTTTTCGAGCAATCAATCTGCAGAATGCAAAATCCGAAAATGAAGACCCATAATTCATTGAATTAACTAATTATTCATGTTCGAAAATTTTGTATTCCCCAGTGAAACAATTTCATTCCCCTTTGAATGAAATCCCCTTTCATTTTATTAAATTGAAGTGATTTCTTTTTAATTAGTTTTGGCAGATTTTCAACTTAGTTGAATGTTATCATCATCATTATTCTTATTATCCCTTTCTTCTATACAACCGATTGTTTTTTTGCTTCCATTCGGAAGCAAAGTAATATAAACCGATAAATGACATACGACAGAAGAGAGTGATGTGTAAAATGGCCATTCTAAAAAATACTACTAATTTATTAGCAAGAATAGTTATGCTATATCAAGTCAAAAGCAATTGTCCACTTGTTCTCATCGCACACACAAAATGTCAAACGATATTTATTTCCCCCCAGAAAAAACAACAGATCAGATTTTTCGAGCAATCAATCTGCAGAATGCAAAATCCGAAAATGAAGACCCATAATTCATTGAATTAACTAATTATTCATGGTCGAAAATTTTGTATTCTCCAGTGAAACAATTTCATTCCCCTTTGAATGAAATCCCCTTTCATTTTATTAAATTGAAGTGATTTCTTTTTAATTAGTTTTGGCAGATTTTCAACTTAGTTGAATGTTATCATCATCATTATTCTTATTATCCCTTTCTTCTATACAACCGATTGTTTTTTTGCTTCCATTCGGAAGCAAAGTAATATAAACCGATAAATGACATACGACAGAAGAGAGTGATGTGTAAAATGGCCATTCTAAAAAATACTACTAATTTATTAGCAAGAATAGTTATGCTATATCAAGTCAAAAGCAATTGTCCACTTGTTCTCATCGCACACACAAAATGTCAAACGATATTTATTTCCCCCCAGAAAAAACAACAGATCAGATTTTTCGAGCAATCAATCTGCAGAATGCAAAATCCGAAAATGAAGACCCATAATTCATTGAATTAACTAATTATTCATGTTCGAAAATTTTGGTTTCACCACTGAAACAATTTCATTCCCCTTTGAATCTCGAAATTCTCAAATCCGGCGGACGTAAATTTTCATCAAAAGCGAACGTGAATAAGCGCAAAGGCAAATTTCAAAACCCAAGTGTTGTAGATATAACACAACAGGAAAACGTGTATCAAACGATAGTATAGTGGCCTATACGGCGCCACACGAGTAGATAGCCATTTCCTAGAACGTGCCACTGGCAATTGGAGTCCATTTGAGTTTCGCCAAAAGGAAATCATAACTGTGTATTCATATTTTTCGTGTGATATTGCACCCATTAGCATTTCCAAATGCACTTTAAAATGAATTGACAATTTGTTTGGGCATTCTATTTATGCTATAACATACGGGAGCGACAGTAAATGTCGGTTTTATGAAAATTATTCGATTCTTCAGTGCGTATTCAGCTCGCGGAATCCCATTGTCGTGGGTGTGATGGTCGAAGCTGAATTTATCAAAGAGCGAGCACCAGATTTTTATTTACTTTTGTTTTCCTTCATTTCAACAATATTTTTGTTGTGAATTCATAGAGAAGTGTTACATTACATGTTAATAAATTCATTCTCTTCGTCATCGGAAGAATTATTTCAATTCTGAATTATAAAATTGTTATTTTAATGAAGAAAACATTTTTTATATTGAAAAAACGTGAATAAGAATCAAGTTTAAACCCTTTTAATTCCATTCAAATAAAGTTCATTCAATTCAAATGAATCATCTCTATGGGTGCACAACGATGACATCAATATCTCCAAATTAATTTCATACAATCAACGGATAAACATTTTCTCTTGTTATTGTTAGGTATTCATAAATATTGACAGTCGACGTTAAAATAGAGCGTGACGCTCAAGAGTTAGCTGACTCTCCCGGTGTTAAAATATTCCAGGCTGTCATTGATGATTCAAATGTCGATTTTTAACATCGCGTTCAATATTTAATTATTCTGATGACGAGTGGTTTCAGGGGAGGATAACTTTCATATAAAAATTTCTTTCAATGTTGTATTAAAAAAAAAATTCACTATAATTTCGATCGAACGAAGCTCTTAACTCCAATTTTTTTATTCATTACAACAATATTTTCGTTTGCGAATTCATAGAGAAGTTATTTCAATTTATTTCAATAGAAATGTTTTAGTTGAATGAAACGACTAAGTCATTTCATCCAAATGAAGGATCACTACATGTTAATAAATCCATTCTCTTCGTCA
>NW_021680376.1:1065158-1068553 GCF_001412515.2 Diachasma alloeum
AAAAAATTCACTATAATTTCGATCGAACGAAGCTCTTAACTCCAATTTTTTTATTCATTACAACAATATTTTCGTTTGCGAATTCATAGAGAAGTTATTTCAATTTATTTCAATAGAAATGTTTTAGTTGAATGAAACGACTAAGTCATTTCATCCAAATGAAGGATCACTACATGTTAATAAATCCATTCTCTTCGTCATCCGAGTAATTATCTCAATTTTGACTCATAAAGTTGTTATTTTAATGAAGAGAACCTTTTTTTTATACAGAAAAAACATGAAATAATTTTCATATAAAAATTTCTTTCAATGTTGTATTTTAAAAAATTCACTATAATTTGGATCGAACGAAGCTCTTCACTCCAATTTTTTTATTCATTACAACAATATTTTCGTTTGCGAATTCATAGAGAAGTTATTTCAATTTATTTCAATAGAAATGTTTTAGTTGAATGAAACGAATAAGTCATTTCATCCAAATGAAGGATCACTACATGTTAATAAATTCATTCTCTTCGTCATCCGAGTAATTATCTCAATTTTGACTCATAAAGTTGTTATTTTAATGAAGAGAACCTTTTTTTTATACAGAAAAAACATGAAATAATTTTCATATAAAAATTTCTTTCAATGTTGTATTTTAAAAAATTCACTATAATTTGGATCGAACGAAGCTCTTAACTCCAATTTTTTTATTCATTACAACAATATTTTCGTTTGCGAATTCATAGAGAAGTTATTTCAATTTATTTCAATAGAAATGTTTTAGTTGAATGAAACGAATAAGTCATTTCATCCAAATGAAGGATCACTACATGTTAATAAATTCATACTCTTCGTCATCCGAGTAATTATCTCAATTTTGACTCATAAAGTTGTTATTTTAATGAAGAGAACCTTTTTTTTATACAGAAAAAACATGAAATAATTTTCATATAAAAATTTCTTTCAATGTTGTATTTTAAAAAAATTCACTATAATTTGGATCGAATGAAGCTCTTCATTCCAATTTTTTTACTCATTACAACAACATTTTTCTTGCGAGTTCATAGAGAAGTTGATTTATTCTAACAGAAATGTTTTAGTTGAATGAAATGAATAATTCATTTGACCCACATGTTAATAACCTGATTCTCTTCGTCGTTTAAAAAAATGAGTGACATAAATGTGAGTTTAATAAAAATTATTCGTTTTCTTGCAGTATGTATTCAACTCGAGGGATCCTATTGTCGTGGGTGTGATGGTCGAGGCTGGAATCGTCAAAGAGGGAACACCAGTTTGCGTACCCAGCAAGGACGTGAGTACACGTTTTTATTTTTTATTTCAAATGCACTGACGATCCTGTCGATACGACTCGGCCGGGGAAGGGGCGAGGAGGGGAGGAGGGGGGGGAGGGGGGAATGAAAAGTGGAAAAATTTCAGCACTCTGAACGATTGGAATAAACGTATTCAGTGCGCCCACCAGTTTCTGCATTTGTATATGGTTCGCTCGGTACTACCCTCGATCGAGATATAATGCCACTTCAAACCCACACGATATATTTTAGTTTCAAATTGACAATCGCGAAAGGCTGCACCACCCACGTGTCAAAATGTGTGCTCCTTCTTTTTCGGATTATTTCGTTGATTTCTTTTCCGTCGGCTTTTTACGGTGTTTCGTGTGCGGAAGGGGCATCTCGTTGATCTCGGCGCGAAAATTTTCAATTTTCAAGTAGGGTAAACTGCAAAGTAGATGGACGTTTGTTTTTTAGGAATTGAAAAAAAAATTGATCGAAAAAAAATCGTCACTCAGGGGTTAAGAATCACAACAGTTAGTGAAAATTCAAAGCAACAACTCACATTTCAGTATTTTTTTGCGCAATTTCCTATACAAAAGCAGCTTGTCCATCTATAGGGCAGTGTCCATCTACTGGGTAGCTTACCCTAATCATCCTCAAAGACATTCAAATATATTTTTTCACTCGGGAAAACATATACTCCAGCTCCTTTATCTCTCGGAATTCCGAGAGATTGCAGATTGGTTGGGAAAGAAATTTTAAAAAAATAATAATTGTAGAAAAATTAAAATAAATATGAATTTCTCCGGGGGAAGGGGTGACACGGAAGGAGAGTCTCATTGTGCTCGAGCCCTGATTCAATCCCTGAACACGAAAATTTTCAATTTTCAAGTAACCATTTCAGTGGGAATTTGAACATTTCTTGAATATTAATTTTTCTGCCAGATTGATTGATTTTTTTCTCATCACTTACGAGTGTCAAATTATTTTTATTGCGTGTTATTTCGAGTTGAATGATAAAATACAAAATTTAAATAATAAAATCATTGTCCGGAAAGTTGGGGTGAAATGAAGCTCAAATGAAAGCTCCGACATTCCACTACAAAAATAGAAAAGTATTTCACTAGAGAAAAAATATTTAATTATATTTATTAATTATAATATTATATTATTATTACATATATAATAATATATTATATTTATAATATTAAACATATTTAACAAAAATAGGAAAGTATCTCACCAGAGAAAAAATATTTAATCAATTATTTCTCGGATTTTTGAAAATGTCTGTTTCTTCCGCGTCTTCACATCTTCAAATATTCCGCGATCTCCCTTCTGATTACTATCAATTTTCACTTTAAATCTCCATAAAATTATTTTTCCAGTTCACTTTCCCCATCGGACCCACCCAATAAAAAAAAAAACTAATGGAAAAACCATAAAAATCATGATTGCTTCTGTCCCTCAAGATTTCCCGTGTAGGTGAACCCGTCCACCGAGTTCTTTCGATACGACGATAAAGTCGATAGGAAGGACTTGGAAGGTGCCCCGTAGGAGGACGAGGTTTTTCCCCCATGGGCCTAACCAACATTAACGACGTAACTACCTGGCTGGCGCAGTGTGGGCGTCCGGATATTTTTTCCTCCTCCCCCTTTTATTCCGATCTCCTTTTAAATTTCACTGCAACAAGTAAAAAATGAAAAATGAGAAATTGCGAGGAGAGGAAGAAAAAAAATGAAGCAGTTGCGCGCCGGCAATTTCGCCTGAAACCAGATCCATTAAGGTTGCGAGTGAGACAGGAAATCAGTGGACTTTTTGAGAAGTGAATAGTTTCATTGATGAAATTTAATGGATTTTTCGATACAACTTGGAGCGCTGAAAAAATAACCATGAAAATATCAATTACGGGAGATTTAATGTCCAGGGAATGGACTTGTACCACTCCTAGTGCCCACAATGTACTCGTGCGGTTGTGCGTGTGCGTTAGGTGGGATGATCGTGAGGTTTATTCAGGTTTTACTCTGCTCTTTTGCCAACTAAAACGTTGGACAAAGTTGAGAGAACGTCTGTGGACGTATAAAACGAACGAGGTGGCCGGGGGGAGGGGGGGGGGGG